>NC_071351.1:2924687-3241875 GCF_027744825.2 Synchiropus splendidus
GAGGGACACAAAGCGAGTTAGACGTCTTGAAAGTGAACTGTTCTGCAGATATTTAGATTTACTGAATGCTTCTTGTCATTGTAACGCCCAGGCCATCCCGACTTATCTGGCCCGACTATAGTGACCCTCAGTTTCTAACTCTGTAAAAAATGTCAGCAAAGGTCACGCTGTAGGTGGATGGACGGCCTTGGCCCCGTGTGGATATCAAGTAAAACTCTGTCACAGGCGTTTGATGGGTGAACATCTCGCTTCCAGAAGCGGGGTTGAGCACACACCCACGCCAGAAGACGTTAGTCACACGTCGTTAATTTTCCCAGGACTGTGACGGAATAAAGTCGGGTATAAAGGCTTCACCTGAGCAGCGGCGAGCACAGACACCAGCGACACTCCATCACAGGCACGTCCAAGGAAACCCAGCAGAAGACAATGAAACGGAATGTCTCTGCTTGCTGCCTACTTTTGCTTGTAGCACTCCATTTTGCTGCTGGGAAATCTGGTTTAGATTTACAGGTAAGATTAATCTGAGACCCAAAATTAGTTTGGAATGAAGGTTTATAACAAAGGCTGTGTTTATGTTGAGTCAGGTTAAGTTGCTATAACCAACTTTAACTGCTTTATTTCTATGTTTAAGAAACTGATGGGTGACGTTTCTCCCGCAGAATTGGAAGCAGCTGCTGGAAGAGGAGAACAACGCGGCTCCATTCTACACATCTGACGAGCTGGAGGAGAGAGATGGACCTTCGGAGAAGTCTTTGTTCGGAGGTTCTCCCGTCTTGCCCTCGGAACCTGAAAACTCTGCGCTGGCGGAGAAACACAGCATCCTCGCTCAGCTCTTTAAAGACTTGACGCGGACGTCAAAGCGCTCGTGGAGCCGCTACAAAAAGGGCGGGATGCGCAGCTGCTTCGGGGTTCGGCTGGACCGGATCGGTTCCTTCAGCGGGCTAGGCTGCTAGTGGTACGGTTTGCCGGTTTGACGTCAATACTGATATTTAAATACTAAATGCTTTAGTGTCATTTATTCACGATGGAAGAAAGACGCTGCATTTTGAAAAAGCGCATTTAATTTGAACATTACTTAACGTTTTAAACAACAATAATAACCGATTATTGCTCTCTTTATTATGATTAAAAGCACTGTTTTCCAAATCTGCTTCAAATGTTTTAAAACACATCCCTCATCATCGAAATATATACTTTAAATGTCACAAAATCATTGTAATTTGTGTGTAAATATATAACTCAAACCTGAGCTTCTTCAAAAGTTACATTTTGTGACTCATTCATACTGTGTTCTTTTTTTTAATCTTAATTGGGCTGTATTTTCTCTGATGCAGGTCCTGTGGATAAAATCGCAGAGAAAGCCCAGGGATGGAGGAAGAAGAGCCTGTATGTCCAGATCCCCATTTTGGTGTCAAAAATGATGTTAAGATATTTATTATTTATTATTTTTGCTGTTAAATAAAGCCTTGACGATGGTGAACCAGTCAAACATTACTTTGTGTAACATGTCATCTTACATATGCTTCAATTTCAATGACAATTTTATAAACACTTGGTGACATAAGAGCTGACAAAATCCATTAATAAATAGTGCCGTAGAGGACTGGACTGGGCCAATACTGAGTTGAGTATTGTGTCCCACAGAGACATAAATTAGAAAGTACAGAAATAAATTGCTAAAGAATAGATGAAGAAGAAGAAGAAGAAGAAGAAGAAGAAGAAGAAGAAGAGGAAGAAAATATATATACAGAGGATATTAATACCTGAGCTTTAAATCACTCAAAACCATATATAATATTCCGTTGGGTTTGACAGTTTTATTGGAAGTGAGGAAAAAAAAAGTGAAAGAAAGTGACTGATATAAAGGAAGGAAATGAAGAGAGCAAACTACTGTTCAACACAGGAAACATATTTGCTTACCCACCATTTCTCTTGCAACAGCCGTGGACTCATGGAAGCCTGGTTGCATTACATGACAGCTGAAGGTGATCAATCCTTTCCAGCCACTCATTTGCTGTTCACTGCGCAACCTTTGTGATGGGAAACACAAGCTCGCACTGTCCACATTAGTCTCTGCAGAGACCTGATGCAGATGGGATCCGTCCATTGAACGGCCATTTTTAAGGACTGAACACCACTCATTCCTGTTGGCTCTTGACCCCATTCTATGGGCCTTCATGTGTACGATTAGCAACACAAAGCTTCTGACGTCTTTGAGTAAAACTTCAGATGAGTAAGCACTGTACATGGCATCATCGTTTATGGGAACAAGTGAGGGTCAGAGCCAAACATGTCACCTCTGTCTCTGCTTCCTGCCCAACAGAAGGAAGAGGTCCAAACATCCACAGGCTACCTCACAACCATCACGTACACCACTTCAGAAACACCACTACGTCTCTGAGTTTACTATTTCCTGTGCCCCAGTGACAACAACGTCCCGTGCTACATGGACAGGGGCTTGACTCCAAAAAGATGGAATGCCCTACATCTGTCAGACGACCCTTTAAAGGAGCAGTTTCCCACTGCTCCTGTTATCAGCATCAGGTGTCAGGAATGTCAGGGCAATTCCAGACATACCTCCGAGCATCCGGGTGAAGTATAAAGGAGCACGGAATCAGTGTGCGGTCCATCCTCGGACAGAGACGCCACAAACCAAGAGCATCCGAAATCTCCTCTCATCACACTGAGAAAATGGGTTCTCCTGCCATCATCGCCTGCAGCCTCCTGCTCATCTTCAACCTGCAGCTCATCACCTCACACCCCATCGGCTTGACCTCCAATGATGTCGATGTCTTAAAGGTGAGCATCCGAGTGGGTGTATCAAGTTGAAAAGTGAGATGCCCTTTTACTAACACTCAATAATGGGTTTTGTAGGACCTTCTCCGAAGACTGGAGGTGCTTCCCGAGCAGGCAGACGTGGACAACAGTCTGGCTGGGGAACACCTCGACACCATGAGCTCAGAGAGAGCTGAAGAGCAGTCCCGCTCAGACCTGGATGAAGACACCATCAGGGAGTTTCTCTCACTGAAGAACCTGAAGAGCTTCAGCTCAGACTCATCCAGGAGATCATCCAACTGCTTCGGGGGGAAGATCGACAGGATCGGCACCATGAGCTCTCTAGGCTGCAACACGGCTGGAAAATACAGTGAGCTGACTGCCTCCTCTCTGTCAGTGACCCACTCAAGCTCATCACTACCTTTCTATCTTCTTTCAGATCCAAAGCGTCAATGAAGTCTTATGGCCGAAACGACACTCTCAACTTAGATATAATAATTTCTATTTAACTATTATTTATTGACTAATATTTATTGATTTCTGATTTGCCATATATTGAGAAATATTTGAATAAATGTTTACAACTGCATCACAATTGTGATGTTTGGTCTGTCAAAGTTTTTGAGTCCCTTCTTTATAAATATGTAAAAATGCATGGGCTTTCTCTGAACACTCCTCCCATTGTCCAAGAACATATAGAGGTTGGCTGATGACACCTATTCAAATCTTTGAAATAATCCAAAGATCAGCGAGAGAAACATGATTTAAAAGTGGGGAAAATGTATTTAACAGATTTTTTCCTTCGTGCTTCGAACCATATTTGGGGGTGCTATGGAATAGACAGGATGCTAATCCATTGGTTAAGATACAGGCAGAATCTAAAGACATGTGAATGGTCGTCGGTGATGAAGTCTCTAAATTATCGATCTAGGAGGGTATCAGCCTCGAACCCTTGGTAGCCCGGACAGGATCTTCTAATATTATCCAATATTCTAACCCCCCCAAAAATAATGAAAATAATACAATAAAATCTGAGCTTTAAATGCACCAGTTAACAGGAAAATTTGAAAAAACATTGAGAATGAACCAAACAAAAAGAGCAACCACTTGACCCAGTCGAGAGGAGTGCCCCCTGCTGGTTCCTCAGCACCAAATATAGCGTTTTCCCCTTGTGTCGACTTATTTGGCTGCGGTGTTTGAATCCTCACCACGTCCAGGACGGCTCCTGAGGTCACACACAGACACCATCACCCACCACCAAGCTGCACTTCAGAACTACATCTGACCAGTCGCCTTATCAACAGGGAGGTGTTAGAATGCACTTGAAGCAGTATGTGTCTGTCTGTGTACGTATATAACGGAGTGAGTTCTGGTTGGAATAGCACAATCAGAAGGATATCATGAGGGCGGTGGTCCTTTTGGGCCTGCTGGTCCTGATGTGTCAGCATACACTGGTGAGCAGCCACATACTGGGAAGACCTTCGTCCACCAGCGATCTGGTCCAGCTCAAGGTAAGAGAGAGACACAGTGAGCTGCAGATATACCCAGTCAGTTGAGCACAAAAGTCACCTTTAGGACGTCTTAGTGTTTAGTGTTTTTGTTGCTGATCATTTTCTCGCAATGATTGTGAAGTACTTATAGGCGGTTTCCATATGGAAATTCATTATAACCAGTGCCTTCCTCTGATGTTAACACACGCTTGGAAAGTCTGACGTTCTTCTCATGTTACGATAAACGACTACAAATCTAAGCAACAAAAAGTGTAAAATTTATATTTATTAGAAATAATAAACCCCACAAGATTAATTGGAATTGGATATTACAAAACTAGAAAAAAAGTTTATTCTTTAAATAGCAACGTATACATGGTGTTGTTCATATTTATACCTTGAAGGTGTCATTCTTTTATTATTTTTGAGGCAGACTAAAATAAAATGAAAATGCATTTGTCCAAAGGTTAAGTCAAATGTTTTGCTTCAGTCTAAATCGTCTTGTTTTTGCTGATAAAGACAATGTTAAATGATGAATGTATGAACATATTTGGTGCTAGTTTTGGTGCACGTTTTATATGTCAGACCTGCTGACATCCTGTCCACTGTCTTCAGTCCCTCCTCGAGCGTTTCGAGGAGACTCTGGCTGAGGCAGCCCAGCAGGAGGTGGACAACGGTGACTATGAGACAAACCAGGAGCAAGAGAGAAGTCAGGGTTGGAGCTCGGACCAAGAGGGGAACCTGGAGTCCAGGCTCAGCAGCAGATCCCAGTCACCAGATGAGGCCCAGAGCAGAGCGTTGAGTCAGAGGAACCACCTGCTGGACCTGCTGATGACCGCCAGGAAGCGGACCTCTGGATGCTTCGGTGCAAGGATGGATCGGATAGGGAACACAAGTGGCCTGGGCTGTAACAGTGGACGAGGTAGGAACTGATGTTGAATTGGGAAGTTTTGAAATCACCAATCGGTAGGTGGATTGGACATTCCGAAGCACATCAGAAGATACCAGGAGTGTAGCTCTAGAGGGTCCCCTCATGTCTCACTGCTGTGCTTGATTCCTCACAGGGTGAAGGAGCAGAGGTGGAAGAGGCTGGATAAATGTTCCTTCAGCTGGAAATTCAAACGCATCATTGTTCATTTACTCTTCAGCAGTGTGCATGTTTGTTTTTGTGTGTCCAAATCTGTGCCAGGAGTTGACTGCTCAAGTTCAGTGTGCACCAAAAAAATAAAGCCCTTGTTTCCGTAAACTGTCCTTCGTGATCAGTGATTCTGTGTTGAGAATTGGAAGATGAGATGATGACAGGGTGAGGGGATGAATAAACCGAAAGGTGGGGGAAAAGAAGTAGGGATGTATGAGAGGATGAAGAGACCAATGTTGGATAGGTGAATTGGATTACACGTTTCTTCTGAATGAATTCATGGTGGTGTGTATGTAAAGATGAAGATGGCAAGAGGTGGATGGATGAATTGCAGAAGGGAAGTGGGTGCAGATTAGAGTATTGATGAAGGGTGAATGAATGAATTGTAGGAGGCAAGTAAGCTCAGATCAGTCGAGTAATAAGAGAAGTTGTGCGTGGAGATGAATGAATGAAACAATAAAATTAGATGAATGAAGTGTAGATGTATGAGATGGATGAATGAACAGAGCAGAGGCAGCTGATGTGAGTGGATGTGACAGGGGATATCAGAGTGTGTTCTGACCAGATAGCTGCCTCGGTGGTTGTCAAATCCGATCACCGCGTCGGTCACACTGCACGGCAGCCCCTCGCCACACGTCCCGGGAAACAGTTAACGGTCTGATCCTGACGATAGCAGCAGGTGCAGGTTTCCACCAGGACCAGCCTGAGGACATTCAGATCCCAGAACAGACTTAATGTGGAAGAATGATGCAAAACTCAGGGAGGCGCTGACGCTCGCCATGATCACGCAAACATTAGGCATCACTTGGTAAAATCATTGTAACAGGCTTCAGAAGAGGCAGCTTTAATCAACTTAAATAAAATAAACAATTATTAGACAGCAGAGCGACCGAATAACAAAGCTATAAAAATAATCTCTTCAATAAAACTTCACGACCAGAGAGGAATGTTGGCCATGTCAGGTAGTGGATGCAAGTGGTTTTTCCTTCACATCTTCTCAAGTTATCACATGGCAAAAGAACATGATTGTTTAGTTATAAGTCATAAAAAATATGAGGAGTTAATAGAAGAGGAGCAGAAACATCATTGCAGGACAATTCACCGTTTCTACATAAATCCAGTAACACTTTTGGTGAAATTATAGTCACAAAATCAGGACGACACCATCAAGATAAAAGGAATGAAAAATGCAAAAGCGGAATGTCCATTAAATACACAGGGAAGTTACTTTTCATCCAACAACTCTTTTAACATATGGACACGCCCTTATTCAGACTATTAAAAAAATCAGATCAGAACGTTTGACTGCATTGGAAGCAACACTGACCTTCATAGTGGGATTAAAGATAATCCTTGTTGTTCTTGTGTTTCAATGTGACCTTCAATATTTGACATTTACGTACGGTCAAGGATGTTAATTACTTCATATTCCTCCTTCAAATTTATGTGAGCACCGGAAAAAACTTCTAGCTGCTGGACTTCAGCAAATAATTAGCACTTTAAGAAAATAAAGAAACCACATGGGTGATGATAAAAAGAAGGGAAAATTGATCCCAGCTGCAAATCAACAGGGGCCAAGCACTCTGCTCCAGTGAGTACAGCAGGGAGGAAACACTTCAATTGCACAAGTTAAATCCTGATTTCTGGACCTTCCTGAAGTGCTTCAACTTGAGTGCTGTCTAACAGACAAAACGAATCAGCCGACATTTAAAACTTTGGAGAATGCAGCACAAGCCTCTTCGACCACACAACTCAAATGTAACAGCAAAAATCCAATAAAAAAATAAAATAAAATGCCCCCTTCTGTTTGGTAAAGAAGGTGTGCGGGTTTGGTAGTGTGGGAACGTTCATGCTCGTGAGCACCGGAGGAATCAGATGGTGACATGGTGCTGCCTTAGCTTGGCCATGAGGAACTCGTGAGTTAGATTGTGCCGTGTGATAATCCCAACAATCTGGAAGGCAGATATAAACCAAAGTTAGAATAAAAAAAAAAGACAAGCCTGCTCTGTTTGATAAATGCTCACTTCTCCAACAGCATTGACAACAGGCAAATGTCGCAGGCCCATGGTCCTGAACAGGTTGTAGACCTGGGAGATCCGAGTGTTTGGTGACACTGTGTAGGGACAGGGGTTCATGTACGGGGTCACGTCCTGGAAACACAATAGCCGTCAGACACAGGCGGTGTTTTGGAAACAAGAAATCTACAAGTTACTCACCACTATCATGTGTGGGTTGAGCAGCGTCAGGTCCACATCGTGGATGTCGGGGTACCGGGGATAATCTTCTGTCATTTCTGCGTACGACAGTCTGGGCTGTGTTGAGCTCTGTCCGGGGTCCACAAGGTCAGTGACGAGGGATTAAAAGTGGAAGGACTGCTGAAGGCAGTGACTGACCGACTGGTTCTCCGTGTAGCAGACTCCTCTGATCAGCAGGTTGACCAGTGTGGAGCGCAGGATGAGGCCGTGGAAGGTCAGCGGTCTGAAACACTCCTCCATGGTCCACTCCTCGCTAGGAGACTGATCCGGGTACAAGTTGGGGTAGGGAGCGTGTCTGGAACGTTACAGAGATACGTCAATGGATCGACTACACACACAGCTAGAAGGACCCTTCTCTATCAGTTTTAGAGGTGATGTATTTGTTGAATGTTTGTAGCACGTGTTTGACAATCGGCTGCATGACAGCAGACAAAAGGTTCAAGTTTGTTACCCATCAGGAGACATACCTTCTCTCCAACATCTGCTGCAGAAGATCCTCACTCTCCTCCGCTGCTCCTCCCGCTGCAATTTGTTCGTCGCATACATTCCTCAGCTCGCTGGATGGATATGATTTCATGGACTGACAGCGCCGCCGCTGCTCTGCTGCTCGAGATACCACACTGGAATTCTGTAATACCAAACAATCCCAAAAATTATGCTTTAATTATCAAGCACCTCACTTAGATCCTATATATGAATGTATAATTTGGCTTGGAAAAAAATTCTACTGCCACCTGCTGGTCAAATCGTACACTACAGGCAGCTGATTATTTCCAGTGAGCACTGTCTTTCTGGTATTGCTGTGGACAAACCTTGAAGTGGATGTTGTTGCTGACCAGGATGTTGCCCTTCATGAAGTCTCGCTCATTCTGACGGTTTTCAGTAACCACGGGGAAGGCATGGTAGACAGTGGTGCGCAGGATGCTGACCAGAGACTGGATCCGGGTGTGGGGGTACACATAGGTCAGGTTTGGTTCGATGATGTCACTGGCTGTCAGCCTGGATGCACAAAAGACAGACACAGGTCACAGGGGGCCCATAGACCACACACAGGTACGGTGACACCAATGAACTGTGGGAGGAAACAGGAGTGCCCGGAGGAACTCCTCACAAGCAAGAGAAGAACATACAAACTACACACAGAATAGCACACATACTTATCCATCTCTAGCTCAGTCTCCCACTCCAGCAGGGGAACACCTCGCAGCTCGATGTGGATGTCATAGATGCCCTTATTGAACAGATCTCCTGTCCACTTTGCAACCTGGGGATCAACACAGAAGCATTACTCATATCAAAACCCAGGCATGGGAAGCTTCTCATACGTGACACTTAACTATGTCAAAACATTGTATTAAAACGTCATATAAGACAGGGGTTTACCATCAGTGTGATCATAATGGGGAGTCCATATGTGATCTCATTGGTTGATTCGATGAGGATGACAGTCAGACTGATGGTCATCCTGACCACGCCTCCCAGAAAGGCAGCTGCCCCGATCAGAGCAAATGTTCCAGAGTAGATGTCCATTCCCAGTTTACTGCCAAAGAACACACAAAGTGAGACCAAGCGGACGGAGAGAATGAAAGTGTGTGGTGTTTGGTAGTGCAAACCCGGCAGGCGGGTGATGGGACGCTGCAAACACAGATTACTCTCAGCTGAGAGAATGAGAAAAGCTCTGCTGTGAGAGCTCATTAGGCGAGTGGAGAGGAAATGATCCGGTCAGCAGCTTCCCGGGTCGCAGTTTGAGGCTGCCCGTGAGTTTTTCAACTAATTATACATAGCACTTTTGTTCAGACAGTTCTACTGTGTTAAGGAGGAGAGAAATAGTCCAAGTCACCTGGACGGGAGCTCATTTAACTTTTATATATTGTATTATTAATCTGCTGTGTTGCATCGATTTAAATCTCGGCGAGCTCCAGTTAAAACCTGTGAGATGCAAGTATGATAACTGACGGCATGATCTTCACCACACAAATCCATGAAACAGATAATTAAAGGAGTAGTTACATGTTAAGGAGGTTGGCGACCAGACGTCCAAAAGCGCCTCCACAGAGCAGACAAGGGACAAAGAGTCCACTGGGTACAGACACTCCGTAGGTCCAGCAGGCCAGCAGGAAGTAGAGAAGGAAAAAGATGGACAAGGTTGTAGGACTGAAGGTACCTAAGGTGAGCAGCAGTAGAAGTTATTACTAGAGTCGGGTTAATCTCAAACATTAGTATGCTATTAGTATGCTAGTATCAAGAATAATCTCACCATCCTGGTGGAAGAGCTGGTAGATTGCAGCCTCCTGGGGGTTGAAGAAGAGCGTGGCCATGTCATTGTAGGTCTTGTTACTGCAGAAATACTGACGGACAGTCGAGTTGATGTCCTCGCTGTCCTGCAGCTGAAACAAATACGATGTATTTTTAAAAACTGTCACTGCCTGGTCACATGAGTGTCTGCTCACCGTGGTGTTGTGGTTTGTAGGTGAGGCCATGCTGCGACATTCACCCAACAACATGGATGCAGAAAATATCACCACCGTGGTCAACATGGAGACCAGAAGGCTCTCCAGAACCCTGAATGCATAAGAGAGTGACTTTGTTACTGACATCCCCAGTTACATTCAGAAGATGTCCGTCATATTGCAGTCAAAACTGAAGGTGTTATGTGGTCTTTTTGGGCTACAGTGATTCAATATTTGAGTCACTCAGCAGTGTGTGTTGAGGCCAAGATGATCCACTGACTGAAAATGACTTCATGGCAATCTGCAATGAAGTTGAGCAATACCTGATGAACTTGGCTTTGGGATGGATGTGTCTGATGCGATATTTGGCAAGATTCTTGTTCATGCAGTTGAAAAGCGCCCCCAGCAGGCCGCCCACCACGCCCATGAGCACGAAGAAAGCCAGGTCCACAGCTGTCCACAGGTGGCAGTTTTTATCTCTGTCTGCACACTAGCAAAGAGAACAGCGGCTCATAAAAATGGATCTCGCTTCATCACGCTTGTCATTACAAATCCAGAATTATGTTCCTGTGCTTCTTGTCATAATGTGTTTCAAAACAATTTTTTCAACTGCTGTTGATACAAGCAAAGTGGTTTCAATCCTTGAATTAACCAAAGGTCCATGACTTTAAATAGACTGTAGTGTTTGCAGAATATTTTACTTATTGCCACAATTAATACGATTATGATATTCATTATTATGTATGAAATATGTCACACGTTGATACTGTAAGAAACTACAGACGATGACTGATTTGATCCTTAAAATGTGAATAAAATATTGCATGTTTTTGTTTGATAGCTGCAACTCTTTTGCAACCGCATTGCTTTCGGTGAAATTGGTGTAATGTTGTCTTACAATGGTGCAGGTAGTTTCCCTGAATGTGGCTAAAAAGGGCTGCTGGAAGGAAACATGTAATGCCCAGGTATGAGGCCGCAGGGACTTCATCAGGACAGAGCTTCAGCCCACCTTGAACTCCCCAAAATTCAGCAGACCAGGTAACTGGAGGGACCCCCATTTGTTGAAGTTGATTCCAGAGCGGAAAAAGTTCAGGGTGAATGTTGCTGACATTGAGCAGAAGAGCTGAAACACAGAAAGAGTGTTCCACATTTCAGCAGGACAAACAAGCATGTAACCATCTGCTTCTCATTTCCATAAATGAAGACTTGTATGTCAAAGCAACATCTGTGTTGAGAAATACAGTGACATGAGGAAGAGTTGACTCCTAAACCTGGTGCCAAATCCAAATGCCACACGACCAGGCAAACCTGTTGGTGAGCCTGAAAAGTGGCTGTAAAAAGAATGAAAACTCCTTTGAGAATTTACAGCAGCCATACCATTGAAACTGGTTGCAACACTCTCTTAAACCATTCAAGATCCAATACAGATGAGCAGCCGAATCAGATTTCTTTGTGATTGAAAGGCACGAGTAAAGGAGACTATAGTCAGTACTGACCACTTTCCAGGTGAGGGCCTGGTTCCAGAAAGAGGAGCCCTCCTCCAGGCTGAAGAGTGTTCCACCAATGGGAGCACCAAAAGCAGCAGCCACTCCAGCTGCGGCACCAGCCGACACAAAGTCTCGCTTGTCTCTTCAAGAGCAACAAAAGCTAAATAAGCATCACAAGCATTGCAGCATTTGGAAGATTCCTCTTACCTGTCGCTGCGGAAGTAAGGGAAGTCAAATTTGATCCTCTTAAAGGTGATGCTCTGGAACTAAAGACAAAGGGAAACTGATTTGATCACTGATGACAAACAGTCAAAAGGAAGCAAATATATTACTTTCTAATACTAAGATTTTTGTTGTTTTGGTGAGAATGCTGAAACATGCATTACAGTGTCGTATAGTTTTGTACATCATAATTCCTAAAGATGCTCCATAGGACTGACTGACATCAGCTACAAATGGATGTTGAGTGTGTAAAGCAAAAATGTTGATTCTTCTAAACATGTAAATGGCAGCGGCCTACCTGAGGAAGTCCAGCTCCTACGATGGCTCCACTGTGAATCATCGGACCTTCCTTCCCCACAAAGAGACCTGAGGAAATACAAGATAAAGATAAGGTTTGTAAGAGCAGCTCATCATTCTGATCAAACTGTTTGGTGTCATCATTATAACACTGCCACTGTAATATGAGGTAAGAAGTAAGTTATGGACAAAGAAGCTGTTAAACAGATTTCAATAGTATAATGGAAGAGAGGGGAATGTTTTACCTCCAGCTACACTAAAAATCACCCCTAATGCTTTGCAGAGGAATGTCCGCAGTCGGACGATTCCCGGGATCTTCACGCCATTTAGGTAGCTCTTGATTTCGGGAATCCCAGAACCGGCAGCGACAGGCTGAGTAATCGACACAGAAGAGAGAGGATTATTGCTTTAGAAGTCATACACAATCAGTAGAGATCTCTTACCTCAATTAGGACGAGCACACTGGCAATGAAGATGAAGGTCAGGTTGAACGCCAGCAGCTCCAGTAGAGAGAGAGGAAGACATCCTTTCTCACTGCACCATTCCACAGCTGGACACTCCCGGTAAGGTCAACACTTTATCCATTCATCTTAGTTGTTACTGTCTCCCTCAGGACGATAGATTCGTTTCATTTTAATCCAAATCAACTTACTAAATTTAAGGGTGAAATGTAGTGATTCTAACGCCAACTGAATCTGTTTTTTTTTAAAATAATTTTCAAAGTCTCAGGCACTGACTAGCTGGGACAGGCTCCAGTCCCACACGATCGTGTGAGGGGTTAAGTGGAAGACAATAAGAGCTTTGTTACCAACTGTAAACTATTTTTAACTTTACTAAGACACGTCACTCAAACTTTTCTCAATGTAACAGAATGACTGCTGATAACAAAACATTGTTTGAGACTAATCCAGGGTCTTAAATGTTGTGTGAGAGTCTACATCAGCTACATAGCCTGTGATGCAGTAAATAGCCAATATAATAAAAATGTCAATGCCTGTCATGTCAAGTGAATTCTATCCACAGTGACAATGAAAATAGAGGCCTGATGTTGACATTAGAGAAGGAATTCCTGTCTTGCTGTCAGAAGTCATGGGGTACTCAGAGGATTATGAATTAGAAAAGCCTCAAGTCACAAGAGAGACCAAAGCGTTCAGTGGGAACTACATACACCTGACTGACGGCTTGTTCAATAAGTGTTTGACATCATGCAGACTACTACAGGTAATTGTATCAAAGACAAACTGCAGTATAGTTGAGAGTACATGTAAAAAACATATATATAACACATTTATTATGCCAGCGATTATGTCAAAATGTACACAATTTCTTAACTTCTGCCTGGACAACAAAGAGGTTAGCAAATGTCATAAAAGACAACATAATGAATGAAAAACTACATATGTTGACGAATGAACATCAGAGCTTCAGTGTTCTTTGACACTGTTCTGCTCTAAAATGAGTTACTCCTTCTTACAAGATTAAATTGCCTCAATGTGATATGCACGAATGAATCTCAGTCTTCAAGTGTCTGCAGCTTTTGGGCAACATAAAAAAGGATACACTCACCAACCAAAGTGAACTTTACATTGTTGAGGAGACGAACAAAGAAGTCCACAAATACTCCAACCTGAAAAAAAGACATCTCCATGAGTTATTGTGTGCAGTGTAGGATCAGATGACTTGATTTAAGATAAAAATGACTTACCAAACCAACAGACGTTCCAATTGCAAACACAATCATCCACCGTATTGCCTCATACTTTTTGGCCTTCTGTGCAACAACAGGAAAATAAAGTGGTAAGTGCACATGCCAAGTAACCTGAGAACGAGGATGAAGGTGAGAATGACGACAAACTTGATCAACCGCATGTTGATGGAGCATATTTGTTTAGTAAAAATAGAAAGCAAATTAATCTTTATCCTTATAAAGTTTTTGAGGAGTGCAGAGATTTTTACTGGTACCTTGTTGTCCAAACCTTCCAGAACCTCCACATAAGGCTCATTGACACAGCGGTCATAGTCCAGACTCTGCACACAGATTTTTTGTTTCAGAAAGTCTAATATTTACACATCATTTATACACTTCTGCGGTGCACATATCTCAACGAAAACATTTTTTCATGCAGTTCTCTTACCTCATAATCCTTCCTGGGTAAAATCTCACTGTCTTCATCTCTCAGTTCCCCAAGAATTGTCTGCAAAAAAAGTGCAGAAGTGTGAGAAATGTAAGTGAGAATTTCATAGTTGTAATGGCTGTTTAATGTTGAAGTTTTAAATAGAATATATCACACAATAACAGTTATTTAAAAAATCTAATGACGATAACAAAAATATTTTATTCAACTCTATCAGACTCTTTTTAGTACGATAAAAACAAGATGGTTAAATCAGACGCAAAAGTGAATGATCAATATTGCCATTCTTTGTCAATCATTTGGGGTTTGTGCTGATGCTCCACTGAGCTGAAGGGATGAGCAGAAGGGTGGAGCAGCGATCTCAACTCGCAACCGAGAGAAGACAAACATTATCAAAATACAACAGGAATCAAGTGGCAAATGAAACATCATGCTCTGCTAAATTATAACAATTATGTCATACCAGCTCTTCGGGTGTTCGTGTTTCACCGTCTCTGCAGCAGCACTGACAACAGAGGCAGTTTCCAAAACACGCCATATTCCGTATTGTGTCAAGAGGCGTTCACGCACAGTAGGAAAAACGAAATTCTCAAAATGAAATTTTAAATACTAGCGAATGTGATCAAGAAAAAAAATCTCACATCCCAGATGTTGTGATTAAGGCGGTGGGCTTTGGCATTAAATTATTTCAGGTCATTTCCGATTCACTTCAGACAACATAATAAAGGTGGGTACGTATTTCTGCTTACTCTTAACGTCGCTCAACTTCCTGGTAGTGTCATGTGACGCGAGGGGCAATTGTTCAACAAAGTCATCATTGCGTACAAGACTGCGCATAAGGTTGACTTAAAATATTTTTTAAAAAGTATAATGCAAATATAGATGGAAATACAAACAGCCTTTAAAAAAGATTAAACATTTTACCACCAATAATGGCAAACTAGATGAAAATAAACAACATAAAATACGCTGTAATGACACTGGAACAGCAACGTAGCGAGACGAACGTGACTATTATACGAATAATCAACTACCAAAACATTATTTTACAATACTGCATCATAGTAAATCGGCATTAATGATATCAAGCGAGGATGAAAGATCAATGTTTGCAGCGTCACCATGTTTTAAAAGATCCACGTCCATCCCACACGTTTCTGGCCATTTGTAATTCATCAACTTTCATTGGACATTTGAAAATGAATGACTGAACATCTTTCACGTTTCATAAGCCATTGTTGTGAGTGTAAATACGTATGCCGGTGACTGACGCGGTGGGCGGGCCTTCAGCCCCAAGCTGCCCGTGTGGTGTCTCCTCATGCTGCAGCTGGACACCGGCTCCTTCCTTCAGAAGACCTGCAGATCTAGAGACTCCTGTGCGAGCAGCGCGTCCACAAAGACTCCATTTGAACAAGTAAGTATGACTCTTCCTTGTGTGTCTGTGTGTGCGTGTACTTGACTCGTTAGTTAGCTTCGCTTTTCAAAGAAGTACGTAACAATAATTGCTCGTGTGCTACTTAGCTAACGACATAGAGGAGCTAGAAAACCTCGATTACTATGATACTGTCAAATGTATGAATGAAATCTTGCACTTTTTCAGTCATTACTACTGACAGAACAACTTCCACGGTCACTATGTGTTATTGTGTCCTTTGTTGTTATTGCGACCATACTTTTGGCCACAAACTTAGATTATTTTATAACCACTTCACGACGTCTGGTTGCCCAGATATAACTCCACAAGAGTCTGTGAGGTCGCATGGACCCACAGAGAGCGAATTGAAATGGCTGCACATGTAATTCAAACTAAAGTCTGTATAAATAGACCACGAGAAAATAAAACCCTCAGTCCCAATTTACCAAGAATATACTTTGGTTTGTAGGTTTATGTTCATAGTGACTGCTTTTCGATGATAAAGACAAGACAAAGGGAAATAAAGAATGCTTCTTCTTCTTTTGCTTGACTTGTCCCCGCATTTCTGGGGCAGTCTGTTCAAGCATAGCTTAATTTATCAAAGCCTACAGTACATCTTGATTGTATATTTCATATGCTTTTGGTTTGCTAAAAACTGAGCATGTGATCTTACTCTGGTCCCTGAAGTCGAGTTTGCCACCATGGTGAACCAGGTTCAGCAAGTGGATGGAACCTGGCAGACGACCAAGAGTGACTCCAGCGGTGCCAGTTACAGTGGCGGGGATAGTTCGAAGGAAAGCTCCCGCTGTTCCACGCCGGTGCTGGATGCTGACCGATCTGACAGGCTACGGGAAAAGATGAGGAGGAGAATCGAGTCGAAAGACTTCTGGTTCTCGCTGGAGTTTTTCCCTCCTCGCACCGCCAGTGGGGCAGTGAACCTCATCTCCAGGTATGTGATTATTTCACAGATCTTGTTGTCCCCTTTTTGCACACTTAATGTATGCAATACCAACAACATGGTTTTCCTGTTAAGAATTTTTTACTTGAAAGCGTAATGTTCCGCAGCTGATGCCGACCTGTTTTGATGGAAGTTGAAATGTGTTCTCATCTTCAGGTTTGACCGCATGGGATCTGGGGGTCCACTCTTCATCGATGTCACCTGGCATCCAGCAGGAGACCCTGGCTCTGACAAGGAGACCTCCTCCATGATGATCGCTAGTACGGCGGTCAACTACTGTGGCCTGGAAAGCATCCTCCACTTGACCTGTTCTAACCAGACAAAAGAGACGATCACCGGTTATCTCGGAAAAGCAAAGCACCTCGGCCTGAAAAATATCATGGCTCTCCGAGGAGGTAAGGAGCTTACACGACGCTGAATTGACAAGGCAGATTAAGATGTTGATTCAGGAAGTTAAGAGAGGAAAGATCATGTCATCTTAATGATACTATGCAATGTGCTCTATGTCATTAGTCATGCAGGGTTAAGTCTTTTTGTCTACATCCATTAAGTTTGAACAGTGTTTCCTTCAAACATGCTTCTTTTTTATTGATATAATTTATAGTACTGTAGTTGTTATTTGTATTTACAATGCAAAAAACAATTGTTTTCTGAAGATGTAAAGTGTAATATAGTTTAAAAGTTCGACACACTTTATGATATTGTCACTTTGCTTTGCCTTTACTGCAGAGTTCAGATGAGATATTGTCTTATTAGTCCAAAACCTGGGGCAAGACGAAACTCATTTGTAAATCAACAAAAGAAGACAAAACAGCAAATAATTTATATATTTTTTTAAATGAACTTGATATTGTGTGTGTGCACATGAATGGTTTTTCTTTTGCCATGAACATGTTTTTAATTCAGAGCATGCCAAACTGGTGAGCATCAAATCATTTACATTTGACTGGTTTTGTTGCTGCATTACGTCAACAGATCCAGTAGGAGATGACTGGGAGGAGGAAGAAGGAGGCTTCAACTATGCGGTGGACCTTGTCAAACACATTCGCTCCGAGTTCGATCAGTACTTTGACATCTGCGTCGCTGGTATGTTGTCAGCTTTTCTCTGACACCTCGGCACTCGGTGTGTGACTCTTTGCTTTGTGTGCAGGTTACCCCACTGGACACCCTGAGGCTCAGAGCTATGAAGAAGATTTGCAGCACCTGAAGGAGAAGGTGGACGCTGGAGCTGACTTTGTCATCACGCAGCTCTTCTTCAGGGCGGAAACGTTTCTCAAATTTTTAGATGACTGCAGGGCTATTGGGATCACATGTCCCATCCTGCCAGGAATCTTCCCCATTCAGGTAAGCTCATGACGCCAAAAAAAGAAGACACAATGCTTTACTGCCATTATTCTTATGGGTCCGCCTGGCCTTCTCCCTGTCAGGGATACCAGTCCCTGCGCCAGCTGGTTAAGCTTTCCAAACTGGAAGTACCAGAGGAGATCACCCAGGTCATCGAGCCCATCAAAGACAATGATGCTGCAATTCGTAACTACGGCATCCAGCAGGCTGTGGACATGTGCCGGGTGCTGTTGGACAGCGGCAAGGTCCCAGGGCTCCACTTCTACACGCTCAATCGGGAGGTGGCCACCATGGAGGTCCTTCGCCAGCTAGGACTATGGATAGAAGACCCCAGGTTGGCACTTTTTCAACTGACTTTACAAGGTGCGGTCAACTGAAGAATTGGTGCAGCATGACTCAGATTCAACCTCTCTTTCACAGGCGACCTCTCCCCTGGGCAGTGAGTGCTAATCCCAAACGGAAGGTGGAGGATGTGCGACCAATCTTCTGGGCGTCCAGACCTAAGAGCTACATCTACAGAACCCAGGAGTGGGACGAGTTCCCCAATGGCAGATGGTACCGCTCGCACACTACTAGTTACTAAATCAACAGAGGGGAATTTGAAGAATTGCACTCTCTTTAGGGGGAACTCATCATCCCCAGCTTTTGGAGAATTGAACGACTACTACCTGTTCTACCTGAAGAGCAAGTCTTCAAAGGACTCACTGCTGCAGATGTGGGGGGAGGAGCTACAGAACGAAAAATGCGTCTACGAGGTCTTCACTTCCTATATCACAGCGCAACCGAATCGCACTGGACACAAGGTACAGCTGCTTAACCCAAAAATCAGGATATGCTGTTGGTGTCTGTGGTCTGCTTCATCAGTTTAAAATACATGATTTCATTCAAATGAATCTCCATATGAAGCGCTCAAGCGTGTTTTTCTCTCTGAATGATACTCATTTGACGAGGCGTTTAGTGACTCAAACCCCCTGAACCGCCAGGTCATGTGTTTGCCCTGGAATGATGAGCCTCTGGCTCAAGAGACAAACCTGCTAAAAAACGAACTGGAGAAGGTCAACAGAAGAGGCGTCCTCACCATCAACTCACAGCCCAACATCAACGGGAAACCCTCAACGGACCCCATCTTTGGCTGGGGTCCAGCTGGAGGCTACGTCTTCCAGAAGGTCAGTGCTGTCAGTGGAGAGTGAATCCATGGGTCAGTGCTTTTCCTTAGACAATGTCCCCTTCACACAGTCCTACCTGGAGTTCTTCACCTCCAGCGAAAACGTCTCTGCTCTCCTCAAAGTGCTGAAGAAGTACGAGCCCAGAGTCAACTACCACATCGTGAACGTGCACGTGAGTGATCTGCTGCCTGATGATGATGATGATTGTGCTGAAGTTCTATCTTCATGAAGACTTTCTTCCTTGCAGGGGCAGAACCTGACCAATGCCCCAGAAATGCAGCCCAACGCTGTGACCTGGGGCATCTTTCCAGGCAGGGAGATCGTTCAGCCCACAGTCGTCGACCCTGTGAGCTTCATATTCTGGAAGGTGAGAGACTTCATGTTGCTCCATTAATCCTTACTTTTATTCTGTGCTAGTTCAGTGCAAAACCTTCATATCGTCTTCATCCCAACTTTGTCTTTTAAGGATGAGGCATTCGCCTTGTGGATCGAGCAGTGGGCCAAACTCTACGAAGACGAGTCACCATCCAGGATGATCATCAAGTACATCCACGATAACTACTTCCTGGTCAACCTGGTGGACAACGACTTCCCTCTAGACAGCTGTCTATGGCAGGTCCTGGACGACATGTTTGAGCTGCTGGACGCTCCTACTGAGCCGCTCTCGGATGGAGCACTCTCTGAATAAATCCATGTCTTCACATGACTTAAGTGCTGCTGGACCTGTGGAGCACCACCTGATTCGGTCAACACTAAAGGGTGCCTCATCTGGTCACACCTGTTGTCTTTTTAGATTTCACCATGACAGACTTTATAACCGCAAACTGACAGTAGAATTAAATTAGTTTTTAGATCCTAAACATATTTATTTAGACGAGCTAGAGTGAGATGTTTACATTGTGTGTGTGCGCTTGTGTTTCCTGAATATATGGCACAATGGTGTGTAATAAGGTGTTACTGACACTTAAGTGAGTCTTTCACATTTTTCTTATGAGTTGAACACAAATTCTGCTTTTAGCAACCGTTACATTTATTTTTTAAATGCCTCTCCTCTCACCTAAGTTGCAGTGCCTACTATTTATTAGCCTTTGTCTGTTAATAAATATATTTTTATGTAATCTTGTGGTTTCCACTTTCTTGTCAATCTAAGTCTTGTTTAGTTATCCATGTTCGGCTTATGATCATCAACTTGCTCGGAGGAAGACTCTTTCCGCTGTGACTTGAGACTTTACCTATTTAAATAAGAGATGCATGTGAAAGTGGTCTCTGAAGTTCTTAACACCTGATAATAGCCTGTGGAAAAAAAAGATCATTTAAGATGCCCGATTAAAGCGATACACAAAAGCCTCACACATAATTGAGGCACTTACATGCAATTTCTATCATTGGAATACAATATGTCTTTTTTATTTGTCACTTTTCTACCTGTCTGACTTTCTAGAGTGTTGCGTGTGACAGACAGTCATCCTCAACTCTTCAACTTTCCTCTGTATCCTTCCTGCGACAACAGATGAGAAGATAATGAGAGCTCAACATAAACACGGTTCATGCATAGTGCCACCACTAACTCCATCCCAAAACATCAAGTCTGGTGTCCCATACAAACAAAAAATGGTCCATTAATTCTCTTTGAGGGTCACTGCAGTGCATTCCCCTCAAGCCAAATATTTGATCAGAACTGATGTCTATTTACCAAACGCCAATAATCCAGCATTACCCGGTTTAAGTTGATATTCTGAATAAATCGCAAGTAAAGTTCAAACATTCATGCACCTTGTACAAATGACACACTGAGCATAGCACTTTTTTGCTGTATTTCTTCAGCATTCATCAGTAAACAAGCATTAAAACAATGAGTTGCCTCACTTTATTTTGAAAAGCATAAGTTCATCCTTCATGTTGATGGATGGGTTCTATTTAAAAACAGAACCACCAGAACTCTGATGGGCACTGTCCGGCGATTAAGGTCACCCTCCAGATTGGTCTAGCTTTTCCTCACCCCTTCAATATTTTCCAAATGCCACAAGATACATACATAGACAGACTGACTAACTGATCCAAAAACCAAATGTGTTTTATTTGGTACAATGAAGCATTAGTGTAGATATTACAATTACATGAACTGTTTAATGTTTAATGAAGATGGCAGCGAGACAGAACATGCAGGTCAAACCAGTTGAATGTCAAACACACGTCCATTTCACACAAAGGAGAAACTCATGATAGGTGGGCAACCCAGAGAGAGCCCAGAAAACAGCAGCTTCCACTACACTTGATCAGTGTCTTGTTTAGTGGTAGAAAACGAGTCTTTCTCTCTGTCATTTTTGTTCTTCCTTTAATCTTCATCCATTGTATTCGTATGTAAACGCATTTTCAAGAATGAGTACGTCAAAATTAACGATTCAAATGGAAGTCGTTTTTTTAAGTTTCTTTTGATGATGAATTCCCACAATCTCGCTTCCAAAAAAACTAGCGACCAGTTATGGTGCTTCACACCGTTCGCTTGCCTATCGCCTTCCTATTATACAATGTCGACATCTAGTGGAGACAACCGGTAACTACAACTTGAAACAGACAACTTGTGATAAAACTAGTCAAGGTGACTGTAGATATATATAGTAAGTAAAAACCTGGATCTAAAGTGGAAAACTTGGATCTGAATCCCTGCTGTTATTGACCCTCAGTAGTTTTAATACTTACCATGTGATAAACAAGTATCCGTTCTATCCGTGGTCAACTATACACAGGAAATGTTCACAAACAAAGGGAAATAAAATAAAATAGGTCCTTCTCAGATCTATGAAATAGCCACACACTTCTCAAAACATCTGCAATCATCCTTTAGAGTTTGACTCAACTTTCTAAACAATATGAGCCTAAAGACTGTGCCATTTTCTTTCAAGTTCTGTGAGCAGGTAAAATTACTTAGTGCAAGAATCACTGTCGTGTTTTGGTAAGCAAGTTGATCAAAAGCTGATCCCTAAATCTGTATAATGAATTCAATTTCTTGTCCAACTCATTTGGTATCTGTAAAATCCAAAACCAAGAGGTTTACCCAGCAAACGGCCCCCCAGTTGATCACACATGGAATGGCACCCACTAGTATTCAGTGCTTTTATATAGTGATCTGGGTCTCTTCTTTTTTTAGAATATCAGACATTTTTAATGTGCATCCAGGATCTGAGAATCTGAACAAAGTAGTACCAAATGTTCAGAAAAAAAGCACCTGAGAAACACAGCATTGCACCCACCAAAAAGATCCACACTGATGGTACAGCTTAGAGGTCAGGATCGTCCCCTCTAAGAGTGTTGAACTCCTCCGGGGCTGAGTATTTATCTCCACCCTGAGCTGCCGCCTGACGGAAACCTTCGGCGATCTCATCGAAAGTGCGACCCTTCGTCTCCGGCACCTTGAAGTAGGTAAAGGCGAAGAATCCCAGCAGCAGCACGGTGAAGATAATGAAGACGTAAGGGCCACACAGTTGCTGCGGAAAGACGATGTTTACATATCAGTTTCAATTTAAAATCTAAAATAACGGTGGACCCACAAGGCTATAGATGTGCTCCGCACGGTCTCACCTCCACATACTGAAAACACATGGCCACCAAGAAGTTTGCAGACCAGTTGCAGAAACCTGCTACAGCAATGGCGGCCGGTCTCGGTCCCTGGCTGAAGAGCTCGGCCACAATGAACCAAGGAATAGGACCAGGACCGATCTCAAAGAAGGCAACAAAACTGAAGACAGCCAGGATGCTTATGTAGGACATCCAGACCAGCTGCTCCTGAGAAGTATTTCTGATAAATGCTTCTGTTCTGTCAGCCATGTGAAGTACATGTTTTGACACGTTCTTTCTATCATCTACTACTGCTATCAAGCTGCTAACAAACTTACTGATAGTGCCATCGCTATTGTGAGCAGCACTGCAGAAACTGCCATGCCCATCAGGCCGATGAGATGGAGGGGCCGTCGTCCTGTTCGCTCCACGATAAACAGCTGCTCGTACAGAGACGGGGTTCTTTGTCAATCATATTCATTTCCCACGGACTTATTGCAGGTGTACTTAAAATGTGACTCACAGACACAACGGTAAAAACCGTGTTGACAACTCCAGCTCCAATGGTTGCGTAAACCGGCTGAGCCACGCCTGCTCTTTCGAAGATGCCGGTGGAATAGTAGAAGACCTGAGGAGATAAGGAGTCTAATATCAGGCAAATTGCTCATCATAATAATATGACAATTAATGATGCCAATAAGCAAAAGTGGTGGGTATAAATAAGTCAATTTACATACCAGTAAGGTGAGTTAAAACTACAGCAAAAGAAATATAAGTCGCTCATATTGCATTACTAGCAGAATCCCAGGTGAGTAACAGTAGAATTGCCAGTTCCTGTGGTAACCATAAATGTCACTCATAAAAAAAAAAAAAAAAGAAAGAGTAGAATGGTGATTGAAAGCAGTCATGTGACTTACGGCATTGATACCAGACAGCTGCTGCGAGAGCTGCAGCATGATGGCAACAAAGATGGGCTGGCGGTAGACTGGTGAGCGAAACAGCTCTGGGATGGTCACTTTAGTTTCCCTCATCATCTGCTGACTCTCCTCCTTCATCTCCTGCATGTCCTCGCTCACATCATCAGAGCCTCGGAGCTTCACTAACACTGAAAACAAAAAGAAAGTCCTCATTCAACCTCTGCCTGTGTGGACAATGATAAGAGGCATAAGGGGTTGGGATGTGGAGACGTCAGTGACTGCATAGAGGAAACCTACACTGCACATTATAGGATGGCTTTACAAATATTGATGCTAATATTGAAGCAGTGCTGAACAGCTTCAGTGTTGAGTCAGGCTCAAGAATCCAAGTGTCCAAGTCTCACCACCATGGGCCAGGCTCTCCTCGTTGCAGTTGATGAGAAGATATCGAGGGCTCTCAGGGCAGAAGGGCAGCAGGACACACTGCACTATCGCCGGGAACAAAGTGAAACTGAGCAGGAGAGGCCACAGGGAACTGTTCCCCAAGAAGGATTCAATCCCAAAGATCTGCACACAACCACGTACACCAGACGTGCGTCAAGCAACGGACATCAATACTTGAAATGCTTCCACACAATATGTGATACTTAATATATGTCATATATATATGTCAGACTTAATGTAGTGGAGAAGTTTAGAACAATAATGTCAGAAAGGCGTTGCGGAAAGATAGCTTCTTGTACCTTCAAATGTTGACATGACTTTGACAATGGACTTAATCTTGTTACCATAATGACAGAGCGGTGTTATAGCGGCTTCATTCACTTAATCCAGTTATCAGATTAGGACTGTTTTAGCGTGTAAACAAAGTCATCATGAGTACATGTCCCTAAATGTTTAGCTGAAGCTCAAAGTTGGGATTTATTTTGGATTGTCTGCATCTTCTAATCTACTAGACCGTTCTTTAATGAACAGTGACAAAGTAGTAAACCTCCAAGAGGCCAGCATTATATACTTGTTCGAACTGAACTGCCAAGATGCACAAACATTTTTTATAATAGTGACAAAATAAATGTATGAAGCAATTGTTGGAATTATAAACCTAACTTTTCCCACAAAAATAAATAAAATAGATAACAAATACTAATATTATTAAAGATTTTCATTCAACATAAGTTCATGAAAACAATATTTAAAGGTAATAAAAGGTAATATAGACGGAAGTACCTTGACTGGATCGACTGCATCACGTTTTGTTACCAGTCACACAGAATCACATTTCTGTTTCTGCCACACTTCCTCAAGCGAAAGTTTCCTCTGGAAGTGTGCTCCTCGCTCAGCTCCTGCTTCATTATGTAAGTTCCTGCAGCAATCTAGTTTGATTCCCGACGTGACTGTGAGCTGATTACAATCGGAGTATATTTAGCCAGGCATGTCCTCAGCCATTTGTCAGGATGTGCAGTATCCTGTTGTTCGGTTGGTTTCGAGTCTCCTGTCTGAATCATTACAATCACACGAGGTAAAGTTCATGTGACAAAAGGATTCTAATTCTCTTGACTTTACGATGTGTCAGCCTGATGATCTTTTCTCACCCGAATGTGCCGACAAATCTCAACTATCTCCACATTTCTCTGAAACTATGACACTTGTGAAGGTTTTCCATCAAGGTAGATTCATTCAGTTCTGAATTATAACTAACTAATATCATTCTGTGTGCTGAAGTGTACGAGGACCTCACCTGTGCCAGCAGGATGCCGACCACTACACCAAGCTGGTGAAGTGTTCCGAGAGCTCCTCGCAGAGATGTGGGCGAGATTTCCTCCACGTACATGGGGACAAAGCCAGTGGACAGGCCAGAGTAAAAACCGATGATGAAGCGCCCGATGATGAGCATCTCCCATGATGTGGCCAGCTGGGAGAGGCCCATGAACAAAGCAGCTATGAAGGCCAGCACATTCGCCCCCAGCATGGAATTTTTCCTGTAGAACGAAACACAGTTCATGAAGCTCCCTACTGGGGCACTGCGAAGTGAAGGCCTACCTGCCGAAGCGGTTGACGAAGAGGCCAACTGAGAAGGAGCCAAACATGCCTCCCACGGAGAAGATGGCAACAGAAAGGGACCATAGAGCGGTGAGTGCACTCGGAGAGATTGGCTCCGAAAACCTGCCGTTCCAGGTCTCATTGTAGAATTGCTCAATGATCTGAGTCAGACAAACAAGTACTTGGTTCAGGTGGATACAAGTACTGTTAGACAAAGGGAAGTATTGCATGTTGGGGTGATAGCAGAATTCATTCAGCCCTGCACACTAGGTTCACATTATGTTTCTCAGAAGTGGGTGCATACAAGGAGTTTAATCTTTACAGGCTACATGAGGTGAGTACAAGCTTTCATAGGTAGCAGTTCTCTGAGAGAGGCACACAATTGTGCAAGACAGCAGAGGAGAACCTTGCAGTTGGTCTCTGAATGTTCATTTTTTGTGATATTTGAACAGTGTCTACCATTCCCCTTCAAGCCTTTCCTTTAAGCACACTGTGACCCTTGAGTCATGAAGCGACAGCTGTTGAATCCATTTGTTGTTTTTAATACTCCAAAGGTCATGTGACCACATAGCTCACAAAGGCTTTTACATGCTGCCTCCTTATCTCCTGGAGCTGGAGCCAACCAGGTTGCTGTCAGACACGATTAAAGACTTAGACTCAGGCTAGTGAGAGCGGCACTGGAGTCGAACTTTGGTCTTAAGGTCCAGTTTTGGTAGCAGTATTAAGTATCGTGATTGACTGGGCAGTGGCGTCTAAAGATCAAGATTACTTTCACTGGAGGCCATGTACACAGTCGAGAATGATTTTAACGTACAACTAAAAGGCGCTAAGACTGATCCCTACTTCATCAGTTCATCAGATACAGCTCGATGCAAGCACACTGAGTTAAATTCATCTTATTTGACGTTTCATACAGTGCACATTAGTGTAGATTCTTTCGCTGCAGTTGCCATGTACATCTGTAGAGGGGGTTGTTAAACAATAATCATTATCAGCATACTTGAGGTCTCCACTGAATGTTAATTGACTGCTCCTCAAAACTCATGAAACAGATTTCTCAGGAGACACTCTTCAGGCAAAACATAATCATCAGGGTTTTAAAAGTTTTGTTTCATCCTTATTGTTTTTTTATTTAAGCAGTCAGTGGCACCAGACTGCTGTTCAAAAAACTCTCAGGACATCCTGAGATGTGAGGAATCTAAAAAGCTTTATAAGACAACGAAATGCACCAGGACAGTGAGAAAGAAACAGACGGAGCGCGTAATGATGTGCCCATGAAATGGCCAGCTGGGAGAGCACCATGAACAAAGCAGCTGTGAAGGCCCGCACATTCGCCCCCAGCATGGAATTCCATAAAAGCCAAAACTTAACTTGACGTAAGACCATAACTTTCAAAAAGGGTGCCATTAATCATGAGAGTGAATTACACAATAAAAATCTGAGGCTTTGTAGCTTTACCAAGCTTGGGGTAGGATTTGTTGCCTTTATCAGAAAGATATCTTTTCTCTGGACTGGCTTAGAAAAGTTGGAGAAAATAATTATGTGGAGGAATTATTATTATTATACAAGAACTACAGTCTAGCATTGACACGTGTTTATTTGCGAAGTATGGGCTCCAAAATACTTGTACTTGCGCTGTGTCTCTCTCATGGTGACGTGAAATATTTCAGCATTGAAAACTGTGGGCACATTCTGCTTACAGCCTGCAGTGACCTCCTACCAAGTGTCTAACCTTTTTCACCTACATCCAGGAGCATACTCACTGCCTGGGGGGCGTTGATGACCCCAGTGTTGTAGCCAAATTGTAGAGAGCCAATCACTGCGGTTCCCACAGCCATCATTAGATGAGGTGTCAGCTGGTGAGAGGATCAAAACACAAATGCAGTCAAAAAATGAACTTGAAGGACGAAGTACAAGATTAGGTTACGTGTTTGTAAAACCACACAGTCACAGTTCACAGTAATAAGGGCCCCTGAAACAACATTATAACAGCTTTAGAGTTGTCATTGCGAGTAATCAGGAAGTTCATGTACACCAGTACATCAGCTCATGTGATTTGGAGGGAATGTTATGGAGGCAAATCTCAGACAGAAGGGGAAGACGACCACATTATTTTTACAACATATATGTTGTGATTTAAGTTCATTTAGCATATTGTGCCATAATAATCATAATAATCATCATAATAATAATAATAATTGTTCGTTGAAATGTAAATTTGTTGTCATAAATAATTTTACTGTCATGTCATGTCAAACAATGCTTCTAAAAATCATCAGGTCAGAAAAATGTAGTAGATTAATGCAAATATTAATGTAAATAAAGCCATCAGGTAAAAAAAATAACACAGACTGAATTCTCTACCATTGCAGGGATTTGAAATACAAATGCACTGAGGGGTGTTTGCCGGGGCACAGCTCCCAGCTCTCTCTCTGTGCAGAAACCAACAAATACACCTTGTCTTGCCCATGATCATCCACACTAACAGTACCTTTCCGCTACACTCCATGTCGGCCGTCTGGACCCACTGTCTATGTCAGTCTTTGAAGAAAAACCCCAATCCTTGGTAATCCGGCGGGTCAGTATAATCTACTCTTTCCCAAAACACACGGTCATGATTCCGTTAGCGGTATCATTTAGTTCAAGATGAATGTAAACAAGGGTGAGATCCCGCTTCCATTCACCTGCTGCACTAAGCAGCTTAATGACATCAGCAGTAAGTGGATCTGTAAGATCTCCTGGGCCGGGCCGGCCATCGTTGCTCTGCTCGCGGAGGACGTGGAGACAGGAGCGTCCATATGAGTTGTTCATGCTCCACAGCATCAATGAGGAGTTCTCTGTTCTCCTGGTTGACAACACATTTGCCAACATTACATTAAATAGATTAAGGGTCATCTAAACCAAAAGAATCCACATAAGATAATTCAGCCATCAGATATTAGTTCTTTTGGTTATCTGCTGAAGATGTAACGAGAAATGTATCTGTCGGCAGAATATAAAAAATAAAAAGATGTATGTTGAAATTCAGTTGAACTGCTATGACTGCAGAAAATGAGTTTAGTTAAGTGTACTAACAAGGGAGCTTGAGGACAATAGTGACCAGTGAAGAGCCGCGCAACAAGCTTCTTACACTGACTCCAGTTCGTTTTTTTTTTACATTGTTTCACAGGGAACTTTGGATGGTCCAGAATTATCACGGTCCAGAGTTCTCCAGATTGCCTTGATCCCCAGGCGGCAGTGTGGTGTAGTTCAGGCCATTGTCTCAGAATATACCGTAGACACTCCCCATCTGCCCCATTGTTTACCTCTGTGGGTTTAATTGCTGTTCATGCCACTGCACGTCTGGCATGACTGACCCCAGCACATCTAAGATGATAAATCACTCAACACTGCTCTATGTACAACCTACGATACATAACTGGTATAGATATGATCATTTTATGGTGGTCATGGAGAATTGTACTTTGGGTGGATCTGGACAGTCTGGTCGCTCTCCCATGTCCGTGAAACTTCATAAATTCCACACCTAGCGTCAAAAGGATCTTAAGAAGCCAAGGCACATGCACAGGCACACATGGTTGATAAATGGAGGCCCTGGTGTCGAGTGTCTAGAGTTGCTCCCTGTGGTCCGACGCATAGCTCCTCATGTGCAGCTCCACCTCCAGGAACCAGCAGACCCACACATGGACTCTGGCAGTGGACTATGTACAACAAAAAGCACTGAAATAGCTGTGAGAAACTGAACATCTGTTTCCGTGAACGACCTGGACTTGGTGCCTCATACACTTTGGGGGCTCTTTGGTTTACATATTTACCTTCTTGTGGAAGGTTGCCACATTGATCGGGTGCACAGCTTGCTTGGACCAGTTTGACCAACAGCACTGGGGGCACTTATGCAACTGTGTGCTGAACACCTTATATTTCGAGCAGACACCAGAACAGGGAGGGGTTAAACTATGAGAACAAAGTTTCAGTTGTGCTGGTGGGTATACAGACAGGACACAGTCAAATCCGCAGAGCAATCCATCACTAGAGCACTGACAGAGAGGCACTCTTTGTTTTCTTTTCCAATTTTTTTGGGGAAGGAGGAAGAGTTGTGGTGGATGTGACATCAGGAGAAACCTGAAACCAACAGTTCTAGCAAGCGTCCCTCCTCTTAGTCGCTCCCCTGCTCTCTGCACCCAGCCGCCCCTGGCCCAGGTCCTTTCTTCAGAGCCAGTCCAGTGACTTTGCAGGCTCTCTAAGCTCCTGCTCTGACTCCTGGCCTTCACCTTTCTGACCCCCTGTTTTTGCCTCTGCAAGTAAGTCCTCACTTCTTTCTGCACAATTTGAGCTCCTGCAGGAATTTAACGTCCTGCCACGTGGTTCCACTATCTGAGTACAGAATGTGACAATCAAGCATGTGTCTGCATGTGTGCTGGTTTAGCGTCGGGGGAAGCAGACACATTAGGGCTGAGCATTTAATGCGATCTGTGGAAGTTGAATTCCAGATGTGATTGGTTGAGAAGTTGCAGCCAATAAAAAAAAGAAATAAATGTGAGTTATATACATAGAAAATATCACTTAGTGTTTTGTTGTAAGAGATTCAAATTAACTCAGACATGGCATCTCTGTGGCTAGGACATCTTTTTAAGTGAGAAATTTACTTTGTGGAGATGGTTTGTAAATCAAAGGCGATGTAAACAACAGGGCACTTCATATACTTACTCCTCAATACAAAGATGTTTATAGCACATGCATGTGAACGGGGGAGGTGACAAGCACACCAACATATGATGGCAAAGCTATGCATCTATGCATGTTCATGTTACACATGCTCACTATTGTGACGATGAATACCTCTGTGAAATACGACCGAGACGTATTAAGCAGAGGGCTTTCTATAGGCGCTGGTCCAGAGCTGCATATTTCAATGGTTAAACTATTTAACAAATGTTGTAGCTTCAGTTAACAATAATCTCTTGTACAGTGAAATAATTTTGCAAATACAGCATGTGACACAGACCAAAGATCCAACAATCTAATGAAGTTATTGAAATATAAAACTGTGACCGTGTCATAAGCTGATCTTGTGATCTATAAAAAATCATAGACATGAAGGTCACATTTGAACACTGGCATCACATTGTTGCACTTGATAATACAATGAATAAGTTGTATGTATCGGTTAATTGCTGGCCAATGTCTTGATGAGCATGTTTTGACAGCACAGCAATCTCATGCCAAACATGTTACTCTAATGAATATTTTTCATGAAATATAATATCTTTATATGGAATAATCATATTTGTACTTTCTTTTCACCAATGTAAAGAGTTTGTACAATGTAATTTTAAGGCCACCGTCACAGACACATGGGACAGTCATCAAGTACAGGAATTAATTCTGACTTACCATCAAGAACCAGAACAAAATTTGCTCACTGAGTGGCAAAAAAAACAACAACAAAATAATTAGCATCTTTGATGATTCTGAGTGGATACATTATGCCTACAACTGATGCTACACTTGGGTTGTGGAGTAGAAGGTGACACAAGTGTCGTAGGTTTGTTGTCCACTGCAGTTCTTTCTACCACGCGACAACACAACCACAACACACAGAGGGGCGTTCAAGGAACCTTGAGAATCCACCACACCTACTCTAACACTTCTTTCCACTTCCACATAACATCAGCCTCAGTCTTACTCCCATGTTGTGGTTGTGTAAAAATGATTGACCTGTTGTTTTTACAAGTAAACATAACAGACCAGCACATCACGGCTACCCATCTTTTTTTCATTTAAAAACATAATATTGACTATGATGCTGGCAGGTTCTATGTGTTCTCTGAAGGTCAACATTGAGTTCTCAGTGACCCTAGGTGGGACAGCACGTGGCAATCGAATGTTTATGGCAACTGTTGTTGCCAAAATCATTGGCAAATTTTGGCAAATGTCAGATTGGTGGACAGTTGGTGACGTCAATGCATTTTAATTACTATTTATCATTATGCAGTTTTAGCCCATATGCTATTCCCAAAATGGGAAAAGAAGAAATAAATTACATTTTTCAACAACTTTCATTCATAGATGAACTAAAACAACTAAATTGAACACTAAGCGATACGAAGGAATGAACGCCCTGATATTTGACTGACTAAACACAACAGCAAGAGATAAATATTCCTATAATAACTAAGCCATCAAATAAGAGACATGAACACCAGCTAAGACTAAATCAACACCCATAACCAATAAATGAGCACACCAAAACACCAGTAAAATAAACACCATTGGAGATGAAATACTTGAGTGGACGACCTTTAGTAGTTTGTGGGCGTCTAGGACACTATTTACCAACAGAGTCCACGTGAGTGTCAATGGTTGGGTACAGCCATGTTTGAGTAGTCTTATCACTCTGTGTGATGCCTATGAGGCGCTCCTGAGGGGACAACATCAGCTTCCCAAAGGGTAGAGGGTAACTCAGGTAGACAAAAAAAACAAGTACAAACTTACATACATACATCTATTCAGTCCATCTTAGGCTTGTGCAAGAATGCTGGTTAAAACTATGACACTACTGAAAAAAAGGTGTTTGTTTTAAATAGCTCACAACCATGTACTCTAGTGCAATTCAGATATAAACAACCGTACCAAACAATAAATATATGTGGATCTATATCACAGATGATGCACACTTGTAAATGACAACTAAACGTCATTGAATGTGACCTAGCTTGTGTTTGTGTTTCATAGACGACTGTGCCAGGCCAAAGGCAACAAATGACCAAGGTGTCCGGGGCTCTCTGGGCCCACTATGTACTTTGAAACTGATGAAACAGTTGTAGCTGTTCTGATTATGCAAAAAGATCAATGTGACTAGAACCTGGCTCTTCACCAACCATCTGTAATTTTGGTGCGGCTACCTCAAACATCCTAAAACGTGATCTAGGTATCTGTTTGTCAAGCAAATAAAAGAACCCAGATCCAAGGTCTGCATGATGAGTGGACCAACAAATCTGTGTCCATTTAATGACCACATGCCCACTTCTTGTTGTTTGGCTGGTATAAGCCTAGTTGAAAAAGTACAACTATCATAAATTGGTTACCCTCATGCAGGCTTCAGCATCTTTCTTTCTACACACAAGAAAACGTCACACCAAAGATTTACTTACTGACAATGCTCAGGGGCAACCTGACAAAATGCAAGGTCAATCTTCTGGAATTAAAAGAAAGATATTCAGACATCAACAGCTACCACAAATATGCTATCATTGAGTAAAACCCAACTATCTGCGAGCTACTTTGTTTCTGACTGATCCCACCTCTTCACAAATAGCTTCAGCCATAGATTTGAGTCCCGTGACAGAGCCAGACTTCACAGATCCATCTATACTTTTGCAGACTTTTGCTGCAGACTTCTACCCCCACACAAAACCCTAAAAATGGACTGCAGTATCAAGACCTGAGGCAGCAAAGGGAACTAAAAAGAACCTTTCCTCCTGAAATTCTAAAAGCGAACCAAATTTGCACAGCGTGTTACAAGCAAATATAAATATGAAAATATAGCTTCATTCACTTCTATGTCATTTTTGGGCAGGCTTCATCTATCTACCATTTTTTCCCTTTCTGTGAGCCATCATGGAACTGAATAAGATGCCCAACGGTCACCACCACGATGCTTCTCTGGAGGGAGGGTAGGTTCGATGAGCTGCGCTCATTGGGTCCTATGTTAAGTAGACTAAGTAACATTTTCTAATGATCTAGAGTTTCACCGCTGGAAGAGAAGTTCCTGCCTCAAAAGAGCAACTACTCAAAGAGCCCCCAGTTCACCGACGTGAGTCACAGACACACAGATCCCACTGCAGCTTCACTTGTCTTAACTGTGTTCATCTCAGTTTGAAGGTAAAACCTCCTTCGGGATGTCTGTCTTTAACCTGAGCAACGCCATCATGGGCAGTGGAATTCTGGGATTGTCCTACGCCATGTCAAACACAGGCATTGTGTTTTTCCTGTGAGTGCCAGGGACCTGCATGAGCACACACACATGCACAATATTCCACGAAAGAAGTTGCAGACAGATTACGTAACATTTAGTCACACACAACTGCAACAGAAATTTGAGGTGGTCATCCAGCAACTGACTGGAATGTTAAATGCCAGCAGGGCTTTCTGAACCTTTTCCAGAATGTTGTGGTTTTCTCAAAATACACCATGTTATTAAAGTCTTATCAAGCCTGAAAGATGGGTGGGAGTAAGTATAACTTTAATTGTTCAACTGAGACATTTATGGGTTCATACGTCCGCACAATCTTCTATGGGAATGTTTACGTCAATCTTGGACTTTTCTAAATGGTAAACATGTTTTCGATTTCCTGCCAAAACCGCCCAGAGGTGAGTTGTAGAGTATTCTGTTTGGATAGCAGTCAGTGCCTCACGACTGACCGGTGACCTGCTACCTATTTTAAACTTCTGTTTAATTTACTCTACACTTTGCATAAGACAGCAACAAGTGCATTGAATCAAGGCAGTGTCCACCTAGAATAACATGGACCAAAATAAGTCCTTGACATTAGACTTTATTTTGAAGAGAGAAAAAATATGAAGTCAGATATACACCCCGCTACAGTTCTCCCTTTAAAAATAGGAAAACAAACGTTAAGCCATTTTGGGAACCCTACTCAAAGTATTTATAACTACAATCTATTTTCATCTCTTTCCTGTAATAAACAGTACATTCTGTCCGGAATAACAATCAGAAATACATAGGTTTATTCCAAGTACTTGTTGAAGGAAAATGGGTGCAACTGACTCACAGTACCTGCATGACTGATGATCAGTATGAGAATTTGAGCGATGAGCGATCGCGCTACTTCTCCACAGTGTTGCCTTTAACAAAAAAAAAAATTAACTGTATTTTTGTGAATCACCTAAATATTACATGATAAAGTTTTACTTTCTTAACCCTTACTGTCACTTTTTCCTCCAGGATCCTCCTTACCATCATCGCTTGTCTGTCCTGTTATTCTGTCCACCTGCTGCTGAGCAGTGCAGGAGTCGTGGGTGAGTTAGATGAACAAAACAAACGCACACACACACACACACACACACATCTATATATATATATTAGCAAGAATCAAACTCCTGTTGCTTTCGCTAGGCATTCGAGCGTATGAACAGCTGGGAATGAGAGCTTTTGGTCATCCAGGGAAGATCCTGGCTGCTGTGACCATCACCCTGCACAACATTGGAGGTAAAATGAAGTTTCACTTCACTTTGAGAGCAGTAGAGATATAATCCTCTGTTTTCAACCTGCGCAGCCATGTCAAGCTACCTGTTCATCGTCAAATCAGAATTACCTCTGGTCATTCAAGCTTTCTTGGGTCAGACCTCCAGCTCCAAGTGAGTCCGGCAACAGCACACATGAGAAAGATGCCCATCCTATGGAGACATTGTCAATGTTGTCAATCTGGTGTTAGACCAGTTCAATTGTTTGAAGTACACATATAAAAATACACGGTGTTGAAAATATAATAGGGAATTAACTGCAATATCAGGTATCATGAATATAATCATAGTAATTCCAATGAAATTGAGAATTACAAATTCTTTATGATGCACAACATAAATTTCAACCAATCACTTAACCGTATGCAAGTATTACTTGCATGGAATAGCAAAAATATCATGGTGTGTTTGTTTTTTATCTAGTGAGTGGTACATGAATGGAAACTACCTCATCATCATCGTCACTATATGCATCATCCTGCCACTGGCCATGATGAAACACCTTGGTAGGTATCTAAAAAAAAATCAACAAAACAACCTTACAAACTTATTCAAGAACAAAATCCAATATTCAGTCTAAACCTTCAAAGCCAAAGTAATACATGTCCAAAATAAGAAATACGAGACCCATGAACTTCCACATATGACTCATTCATCAACTATTACTACCCTGAATGTATTCTATCGAATTCCATGCCTTTTCATCATTTATAAACTGCTATATAATCACAGTGTGGTTTTTCCACAACAGTAAATCATTACTGTATTTTCTTACATATTATATTTTTATTGTCAAAATAGGCAACTATTTTACCATGAACATTTTTAAATTATTTATATTTTATGTAAAATACATAGATTTGTGCACATAAACGGAACTTGCAGATTGACTTGTGGATGTAAATCCTTTGTATATAGACATATATTCTTTAGAATAAGGTCTTTCTCATGCTAGGTTGGATTTAATTATTTTTGGCGGGAAAGCGGAGCAAACAAGTAAATTACATTAACGTTCAAAACGTCCGTAAATCCAGATTAAACTACGGAACACCACTAAAACCAACTTGCTTCCACGGTGCCCAGCGCCTGACCGCTACTGAAAGATACATGGAAACGCGTAGGTCCGTGTTTAAGGTATTGAGCTAACAAGCTAACCAAACGTACCGATTACGTCACCACTGGTCATAATAGGAATGCTGGTTATAGACGTTTCCAACGTCAATAACAAGTAGTTAACTTTCGCCCTAAAACACAGGAACAATTTCCATCATAAATACAACACATTGCAAACAGAAAATATGTTAGAAACTAACCTTTGCCATCCTCGTGAGGGAATCTGCTGAATTACATATTCAGACTCACAGCGCCACCTGCTGTCATAGAAATGTAACTGTTCTGCTGCTGGTGCGTTCATCTTCATACATCGATGTCGGAACTTATTTGACAGGCTGGATAGAAATATATGTTTAACTGGCCTTCCATACCGACAGTCCATTACACTGTAGGTAAGGAAACGTACTACTTTGTAGATAGATTTTTTTACTTTGTCGAAGTTGCACATGGTTTACTAGCTTTAAATATGCAGGTCAGTCATTCGGAATTCCAGAAATTATAGAACGCATCTTAAGTCACATGACGACGTGTTTATAGTCAGCCTTATTTTTCAAATTTGCTTTGAGGCAATTCGACTTGATTTGCAGCGTTAAGCATGTCATTTGCTACTATTTTGCAGAATCATCTTATTAAAAAAAACAAACAAAAAAAACCCACCGACTGTAGGTTGTGACCTACACAAATATTTTATTAGACATAGATATTGCAATAACAGTTTTTCAAAAATCCATGGTAAGAATATTGGGTAGATGCTATTTTCATTTGTACTCTCTCTCTGACCTCTGATCTTCAGGATACCTTGGGTACACCAGTGGCTTTTCCCTCACCTGCATGGTCTTCTTCTTGTCTGCGGTGAGTCCATGCTTTCACCTGTATTATAAATTGACGTGTGGTGTGAACTTATTGTGAGTAAAAAAATTGAGTTTCAGAACAAATTCACAAACCTCAACCAAACTGCAAATAGCAACAGATGCAGCCAGTCACCAAATTATACTCCTCATGCCTCACCAGGTCATCTACAAGAAGTTCAACATCGCCTGCCCCCTGGAAGTCTTTTACAATTCATCCATGACTACAACTCTCTCAGAGGACTCTTGCACAGCCAAACTATTCACCATAAACCAAGAGGTGACAGACACAACTCCACCAGATATAACACCAAACTGCCACTCTTTAAGTAGCATATGTTTTGCTTGTTTTGAATAAAGTTGAATGAAAATCTCATAAGAAATTGTAATAAATATACATGAAGAACAAAGTCTTAAACATAATTTTAATGTTTAAAGTTTTGGTTTAGTGTCATTACATGAGGTTGCATTGTCACTTTCAAGGTCATTGAACTCTCCTTTCTGGAATCTGCAGACAGCATACACCATCCCCATCTTGGCTTTCGCTTTCGTGTGCCACCCTGAAGTGCTTCCCATCTACACGGAGCTCAGCAAGTAAGAACACACCTCACCCACTGAATGATTTCATTCTGGGAAAATTCATCAGTGACATGAGACCTCTTCCAGTCCGACCAAGAGGCGGATGCAGAACATCGGGAATGTTTCCATCCTGGGCATGTTTGTCATGTACTTCCTCACCGCTGTGTTTGGATATCTTACCTACTACGGTACACAAAGTCCTTATGTACCTGCTCAAGTGTGTTGCTGCACTTCTGATAATGTCACATGTGCGTGCAGAGAACACAGAGGCAGAGCTGCTCCACACCTACAGCAAGGTGGACCCGCTGGACATCCTGATCCTGTGTGTTCGTCTGGCCGTGTTGGTGGCCGTCACCTTGACTGTGCCAGTTGTTCTCTTTCCTGTAGGTACCAGTGAGAATTGTAAAAGTGGTACTTACATAGGTGATGGAATCAGAAAATGATGGCTATGTGGGTGAAAATGCAGTATTTTACTTTTCTATTTTTTTTACAGTAGTTGGATCCAATGATGATGTTTGCAGACGACAGATGGCAGAGCTGGAGGTAGCAGAGATGAAGATGCTGAGGTTCTCTGTGGGAGTGAGCAGGATGGATAGGATCAGGAAGCAGTAGATCAGAGGGACAGCACATGTCAGGTGTTTAGGAGACCAAGTCAGAGAGGCTAGATGGAGATGGTTTGGACATGTTCAGAGGAGAGAGAGCCAGTACATTGGTAGATGAAGATGTTGAGGTTGGAACTGCCAGGCAGAAGGTTGAGAGGAAGGCCAAAGAGGAGATTGATGGAAGTGGTGAAGGAGGATATGAGGTTTGTAGGTTTGAGAGAAGAGGAAGCAGAGGACAGGGTGAGATGGAGGAAGATGATGTGGCCACCCCTGAGGGGAGAAGCCCAAAGAGAAAGAAGTCGGATCCAATGCAATTCAAGTCAGCTAATAATCTCTTGTTTATTTCTGAAGCTGGATATGTGTTCCTCAGATCCGCAGAGCCCTGCTGCAGCTTCTGTTTCCTGAGAGACCCTTCCACTGGCTGCGTCACATCATCATCGCCTTGTGTCTCCTCTTTGCTGTCAACCTGCTGGTCATCCTTGTCCCCAACATCAGGGACATTTTTGGCATCATTGGTAAGGAACTTTCTCTGAATTACTGTTTCAACTTCATATGTGAGTTAAAAGGCACACAAACATTTTGTTCGGTTACAGCATGAACTGAACTTTCCTAACCTTAAGCAGGTCATGAGCTCCAGTTGAAAGATATATTCAAACAAGTCTGATGTTTTTGTTCTGATGAAACACATTGATTTTCAGGCGCCACCACAGCTCCCAGTCTGATCTTCATCCTACCAGGGCTTTTCTATATCCGCATCATTCCCATCCAGCAGGAGCCCATGAGCTCCCGACCAAAAATACAGGTGATTTTTCCCCCCCAAGACATGAGTTAAAACATACAGAAAATGACAATATCTTGTTCCACAGGCGGCATGCTTCACTTCTCTGGGATTCATCTTCATGTCTATGAGCCTGACGTTCATTATTATGGACTGGACAAGTGGCGAGCAGCGCAGCCTCGGTGGACATTAACATCCCTCCATCACCCCTGGTAGCAGTGGCACTCAAGCTGTGCCCCTCTCCTGGCACGGGTGGGTCATTGGACCACAGAGGGAACTAATTTATAAATCAAAAGGACCCAGAGAGCCCACCCAGGTGGATGCGTCTCACCGGCACCCTAAAGCAAGTGGGGACCTTCCGCTCTGTGGCCTGGACACTCTCATCCTGCGCCCCCACCTTTGAGGGTCTCTTTACTCAGAGCAAATAGAACAACAGTAATTGTGGAGGAAGTCAGGCAGACATTTTCGGTCAGTGTTCATGTTTTGGATTGTGATGCAATAATCTGTGTGCTCAACAGGCAAGACAGAAGCGGGGACGTGTTGTGATCAGTCGAAATCTTTGCGTGAATAAGTGTCAATAGGAGCAATTTGGAATAATTATTCATGGCTCAATCTGGACAACACAACTTGAATAAAATACATTGAACATATGTGTGTGGTGATGAATTGGCAGCTGAGGTGAAAACTATCATCTGAAAGGATGGTGAAGAGGAGAGTGCAGGCAGGGTGGGGAGGGAAGATCTATGGGTGGAGAATTAAAAGTGGCATTGAGGAAGTTTGTCAATGGGAGTGACAAGAATGGAAGCAGTGAGTGAGAGGGTTAGCGCAAGTCAATGAGGTGGTAAATGAGGTCATGAAGAGGTGTAACAAGGATGACCAAGATAGGTTTAGGTGGAGGAGGCTGATGGGAAATCCCAAATGAAGTCGAAGAATTCACTGGCATCCGGCAGCTTCAGAGTGATAAGGCATCTTTATTGAAGCTGGTACCTGCCTCACATTGTTAGCCATCAAACTACATTCCTCCCCGCAAACAAGAAGTTCAAATAAAAGGCAGAAAATATGGGAATGGTCCTTTACATTTGATTTTTTTCTGGTCTTCATGAGTAAAATATCTGACCACCAACAGGAAGCGCATGTGTCACAGTATCTCTTTCAACCAGGTGTCGCAAACTGTCTGTCAAAATGTCATTTGTGGATAAAAAACTGTCTTCAGAAGAGAAGCGACTGAGATCAAGAGTTTCAGGGGTCAGAAAGGACAGGACGGAAGCATCACCCCTCTCGCACTTTAGCAGCGAGGGAAGAGTTCTCCAGCCGGATGGCCTTGTAGTCCTCCAGGATCCTTTCAAGGTTAGCAACTGTTTTGTTTCCAGCTTCTGCCTCGATCTGTCGATGAGCAAAAGTGAAAGGTCAGCAGAGACACAGACCAGAGCCTCTCCCATTAAAACCAAGAATGCCATTTCTCTCTGGCGCCCACAGTCATTTCCACCTCGCTGTTCACCTTCGCTTCAGCAGTCTGTGCTCAGCAAATACCTGACAGGCGTCTTTCAAATATTCAATAATCAAACTACTGTCTAAGCCTCTGATGCACTTGTATTTCACTGGATTAACACTGCTACTCCCCGTATTCCACTGTTTCTTACTGCAAACAAATGATGATCAAACAATCCTCAACTGGAGTTTCTCACGTAACTGATCTTTATAAACTCCTTGACTTATGAGTCCTACCTGCTCCTCCAGATCTCGGATCTCTCTGAGGATCGTTCCGGTGTCCTCGATGGTTTGTATCAACTGATTGCAGTTCTGAAAGCATGGCGACATGTTTTAGGTATTGAATGCAAGACACTGACAACTGTGGGTTCAGTGGAGGAGACAAGGTCTCACCTCATGAAGGGCAGCCAGGTACTTGTAGGATTTGCGCACAGACTCGTCTTTTTTAGCATCCTTGAGTCAGAAAAAAATAATAAATCAAGATGATAACGCAAGCATTTTTTCATCATATTGTTTCTCCCAATTGCTCTTCATTATTTTATATTATTTTATTTAAAAAAATGCACCCTTCTTGATTCCTGCTCATTTCTTTGCATGTTTGTCAAAATTAGATGTTTATAATAATGTAACTTTAAATCTAAATCAAAATAACGACTGAACAGAAAATACAGTCTTTAAATGAAGGTTTTCATTTTTAAGGAGAAAAAAAATCCTACATGGCCCTGTGAGAAAAAGTGATTTAAGTGTGACAAAAAATAAAAATCATGGAAGATGAACAGTATTTCACACCACTGTATGCTTCTTTTCATTTCTTCTTCAGAGTTAACATCTTAATATTGACACATGATGTTTCCATTACTTCTCTTTCTATTTTTTAAATTACCACAATTTCCGGACTATAGAATATATTAGCCACACCCACTAAATTTAAGAAGGAAAATAGATGTTGTTCATACATAAGTTGCACCGGTCTATCAGCTGCAGTACTAAGTCAAAGTAGTGGCTTACAGTCCAGAAATTACGGTACCCTTCATTTTTCATTCACTCAAATCGCACAATTTGGATATTGCTACCTTGTCATTCATCTTTCATTTCAAATACATGAAAAACATGGAGCATGGATGAGAGGAAGGAAAAAATATTAACCCAGGATTCGAGCACATGTCTGCACTACCTTGAAGATAAGCTCATCTGTCACAGCAAAGGTCCGGTCCAGTTTTCCTGTCAGGTTGTTGATCTCCTTCTGCAGCTCCTTGGTATCAGACAAAACCTGCCACCAGCAAGGACTTACAGGTCAGTAGTTCCCAAAAATGAGCAGTACCGAGTCATGATTTCAAGTCACCTTGATAATTTCCTCCTTCTGCTTCTTGATGTTGCTCACAATCTCCAGGATTCTCTCCGTGTACGCCGACCGTGAGGCATCCTGAGGAAGGCTCTCCAACTCTGACACCTTTATCGATGAGAACACAGCAATGAAGTCACATGCAACTATCACCATGACAACAGACTTGATAATAAGGATCCTTGAGCTGCCAAATTTACAACTTAATCAAGTCCACAAGTGAACAATGCAAAACAAAAGATTAAAATGGTTGTAATAATGGGGCTGAAATCTTCCTACCAGTTGTTTGTGCATTTCTTCTTTCTTCTTGGCCTCCTCTGTTGCCACTCGGATCTTTTCATGCAAGGACTTCATTTCAGACAGTTTTCTCGAAGATTCCAGCTGAAAGAAATGAATAGGCAGGTTGAATGACGTAATGTAAAGGACGAGATGGTGACCCATTTGCGCTCCACTTACATCCTGACTGCTGCAGATCTCCTTAAGCCTGCGGTGCTCCTCGATGAGTGGAGCTCTGTGTTTCTCCCACTGTGAAGCCAGGTGGACCACCCTCTTGCTGCTGGCCTCCACCACAGCCTGACAGGGACCAGAACGTGTTGAACCTCCAGTCGCCTCGCCGACCGCGCTCGGTAACGCTTTCGTACCTGAAGCTTTGCGACGTTGTCGTCGGCGTCAGGCAGAAGGTCGATGGTTTTCTTCTTCACCTGAATCTTTTCTTCCTGATCAGTATTGGCCAGCTGTGTCTGTGTCAACTCATCCAACACCTGCAGGAAAAAAAAAAATCATCATCCAAGACACCTTCAGCTTCATCATACTGAACAATCACAATCTTATATAACAAATACATTTGCATGCACTAGCACCAGACACCAACACTACACTAAACAACAACACTCAGAGTGAAAATTTGGAGAGTGTGTGTGTGTGTGTGTGTGTGACCTGCGAATGAGTAACATTCATGTGCTTCATATCTGCAGTCAGCTGATCCAACTCAGAGCAAAGCTTCTGGAATTGCTGCTGTAGGAGAGACAGCTCCTCCTGCTGGCGGAGCTGGATCTCAGTCTCTGACTGACGTCCAGTTGGGATAGGGATCGGGGTTGGCACCGCTGCTGTCTCCTGAACACACAAACATAGTAAGTGAGACCACCAAACTGCACCTACTCCTGAGTGCTTCCGCATCACCTGGGTGAAGGTGAACTTCTGTGTGTGGGTAAAGTGGGAGCCCTTGGCCAGAATGTGATCAGGAGTTGTGGAACTTCTAAAGGTCTGCAGTAGCTCAGCGAGGTCGGTGTTGGAGCGAAGACCAGCAGAAGCATTTTCAGATGAAGGGAGAGCTGCTGACCGCAACTGTTCTTGGATGCGCTTCCGCAGTCGAGTCCGCTTTCTGGCTCTGTAGTCCTGTTAAAAAAAATGGGAGACATTCTTACCTGCTGATCATTCAATATTCATTTTGTTGACGCAGAGCAGGAACTCGAAGAAATGTCATGAATCCTACCTGCGGTGTGAGTCGAGAGAGGAGCCCCTGAGTGTTCCACTCGTTGTCCCACTCATGAGCAGCACTCAGCTCAGCAGCGTGCTCCTCCAAAATGGAAGCCACCACAGTGGGAGGATGGCAGGACTGGGCCGTCACCGGGAGGAGGACGTTCCGCTGGTAGTCGATTTGTTCTGAGCAAACACATTTAGGGGGTTTCAGTTCAAAACAGACAAAATATATGTGTGGTGTCGTGAGAATCGAACAGGGGTGAGCAATTCTTTTTCTCATCCCTCACCCTTCAGCGCTTTCTTCCCAGGGTCTTTGTCGCAGTGTGGTAAACTGAGCGGCTGAGTGTGGAAGCTGTTTACGGCGCCAAAAACCTGAAGGAGAAAAGTTCGCTAAATGATTAACTGATCAATGAATCATTCACAGCCAGTGATCTGACCAAAGGCTCGAACACACCCAAAGAATCTTCCAACTAAAGACTGTAAGGCTGATAACAAAATAATTGCTGTATTTTTAAGAGGACCTCAGCACCACCCCCCTCACCTACTCTAAAACTTTGGAAAGATGCTCGCTTTGACTCTGACTCAGCATGAAGGACAGACTGATCTTGTACAGTTATTTACATGCGTTCCAGCCAGCAAGGGCAGGCGGCAATTTGGAGGCAGCCACGGAACAGTCAGCTGGGACTTGATAGCTGCTGCAATGGATCGCTGGAGGACAGATTTACCTAGAAAAAAAATGGAGGTTGGCCATTAAGAGCAGGACTGAAACATCCTATGCGAGTGTGGCTGGAGAGGATCATCTTACCCGTAGGCTGGTCTGAGTCTTCAGCTCTTTCTCTGGGCAGCTTCTCCACCAGGAACATGAGCAGCGAGCGAATCTCTGGTTCGTTACTGTATAGAAAGGTCTGATAGCCAATCTCACCTCGATAACCAACATCCTGAAACAGAGGACCAAAGGAAACCAAGTCACTAAGACGTCTAGAACTCAAATCTTTGGATGAGATCAATCAATAAATAAATGGAACAACAATAACATGAAGATTCAGTCAAATCAAGATGAGGGGAGAAGGGTTACCTGGCAGGCCTGTGCCAGGCTCATGCCCACTCTGAAGCGGGCAGACATGCCGGGCGGCAGGGAGGTTGGTAAAGCGTTGCCCAGTCCAGAGTCGATCACCCGCACGCATCTCACCACTGCCTCCACGATCAGCTCACTGGTGAACTCTTTAACACTGGTGACATCTTCACTCACCTCACTGTTGGAGAATGAACAAAACGTTGGAGACACTCTTTGGAATGGAAAAATGATCACATGATCACACTACTTGCAAAACCATCAGCCCAAGTGTATGTATGCAAGTGGAACTAAATAGTCCTGTCATGTGGCTCCATCATGAGATACTTGTGACTGACCTGTCATAGGCAAGCTTAACCGAAAGTAAAATAGAAAGAGAAGCGAAAACGCAGGGGTCTGCAAATACTTACGTGCCGACCTGCCTTAGGGCGTGAATTAAAATGTTGTCAACTTCTTCCATTGCTCAAGTTACGAGACAGAGTCAACTCCTCTGGGTGCTAGAGCAGAGCGGCAACTGCCAGGCGAGTGGACTGGGGAATAAGTGTCAGAAGCGCGCTCCGATCCACAGCTGAGGAACCAGCTTCCATCTTCTGTCAGCCTGGAACCAGTCCTTCAGAGACGCTGCAGGTCCTCGCAGGTCCAGACCAGATGCATTCTGTTCCCGCTGCAGTCCAGACGCTGACAGAATGATCCGTTTATGCACCTCGCACAAGGAAGATGGTCGGTTAACAAGCGGCAGAAGTCAGACAACTGTGAGACTTGTCCACTGTGAAGATGAAGTAATGAGGAAAAGGCAGCCACGCAAGGGATTGTGGTTAAATGAGTCCATTTGAGGCTGCACTCACACTAATAAATGGCTGTGTGTAACTACAACTCCCAGAGGTCACCGCGAGAGGATGTCTCATGACCGGAAATGGATTGACGAGCCTTATCAGCCAAGTCCTGCAGCCAAAAGTGCTTGACCTCATTTGCTTGTTTATATCTATATTTTTTAATCTATATACTTCTATTTATTTTTTTTCCTATTAACTGACTTTTTGCTTGTTAACTTTTTGGGGTTGTATGAGACCCGGATGTGCCCAACAGTTCAACCCATTGCTTCGACTAGCACTCCTGCTGCTGCTGATTATAATAATACTAATAATACTAATAATAATACAACTAATAATAATAATAATAGTACAGACACTGCATTTTATGTTTGCTAAAAAAAAAATACCGATATATTTCTCAGCGCTTACCAGAGGAAAAAATCAAGACCAGATTTTTTTTAAAACATAGATTTATGTATTTATGTTTTAAATACATAAATCTATATTTTGTATTTAAAACATATTGTTTTATGTTTTAAAAATAAAGGGCAATAACACACACATGCCAGTAATACATTGCATCAAACATATCTGTGTATAGTACATGTAGATAACTTTTTATTTTCTATGACTTTTTTAAAGTACATACCAAGTGGGTTTTTTTTATCCCCCAAAAAGCAATGGTTTGACATAGTAGTACATATATTGAACCACAGTGTGGCGCAGTTGAACTAACGACCTTATCCTCGCATCCGCACCGAAGAAGACGAGCAAACACCGAGCAACTGGCCTGATGTTGTTCGGATAATGTAGCCGATCACAATGTACCGATAGAAGAACGTCCCCGGAGATTTTTCCGAACCAGAGGCGGAGCGTTGACGATGGCCGGCGAGGAGGAAAGGGGGGTGGTCCGAGTCAAAGTGAAGGTAAAAGTGATGGTTTTGCGACGGAACACCGCCAGCTGCTCTGGGAACGGCGGCGCTTCCCAGCTCTGTTTGCTAGCTGTAATTATATGATGAACAAACAGTCGTGACAAATGCTCCACGTTTGAAACTGTCGCTTTCACTTCGGCCTCCGTCGTGCGCACCAGCCTGCGTTGTTGTTGTTGTGTTGTTGTGTACTGGCTGCCAGCTGACTATTGTCCACGGAGCACCTTCATCAGCATCCAACTTCACATGACGTCTCCACGATGACGTCATATGTGCGTTCTTATTGATCACAGTTCACTGGACGCAGTTCATACATTCCACGTCTTCTGACTGACTTTCTGTTCAGTGTCTTCGTTGTAGAAAAATGCGAAGGGGATAGCCGTTGATTTCTACTCTTTATTATAGCGCGTTAACATTCAAACATTGTGTTCAGATATTGATGTGACGTGCCTTTGCAGGGGAGTCACTGTCACATCAGGGAGGGATGTGTCTAAAGATCACTCAACTGGTTGTCAACTGTAGTGTTTAAGAGAGCAATGCTTCTGTGTGTTCTGTTCATGTTCTGCACAAGAAGCTGCTCCAATAGCAACATCCTGTACTAAGAAAATAAGTGCACCTCCACTGTACTGTGTTACTGTGGGAAGGATAAAGGCGATCTAATCTAACCCTCTGTCCCAGCAAAGAGGGGAACTCATTATTGATTGTGACGCAATCTTTTTTTACAGAAATGTGATGGGCAGCTTCCTGTGGAGTTTCGCTCCTTTGCCGTGGATCCTCAGATTACTTCCCTGGAGGTGCTGCAACACATCCTCATTCGAGCGTTCGACTTGAACGGGTAAGAGTGTCCGCCCTGACAGCGCCAAACCTGAGTTACCATGTGTCAACAATGCTTTATTTGGCTTGGTCTGACTCCAGGAAGAGGAACTTTGGGATCAGTTACCTGTCGCGAGATCGAACTGGAGCTGAAATGTATCTGTCCCTGCTGTCAGACTGGGACTTGGACGCTGCTTTTGTTAGCGCTGCCAAGCCTTATCTGCAGCTGAAGATGGACATCAAGCCTTCAGAGGACAGTAAGAACACCGCTGCTTCCTAATCCTCCCTGGTTTACATGATGCTTCACATATGTGAGGAAAGATGTTGACAGTACCAGCCAGAGTTTTAAAGATAGAAAAATATTTTTAGCAAAAGCACAATAAAAATGAACTTATGATATAAAAGAAATTCAAAGTTAAAACAAAAGAAGTAAAGGCAATAGACAAATATAAAGCTAAACAATGATATTATAAGGGAGAAATAAAATAAATAAAGCAAACACACAATCCACATTTGATTTATTTGTGAGCTAAACACCTGACACATTGCAGATAAGTCAACATACATAAGCTTCAACTGCCAATACTTTTGTACAATTGAAAACAACGTTTTAAATATTTGGTAAATACAATGCCTGTTATTTTATCTGCTGTATGAGTCTGATACTTTAGGTTCAACTCACTGAGCCTCTCCTTCTCTTAAAGAAAGTTAACTGTGATCTTGAACTCAGGTCCAGTGATGGAGGACTGGGATATCATCAGCCCCAAAGACGTGATCAGTTCTGAGCAGCTGGCTGAGAGAACCAGGACTTTAGCCTCTGCGGCTCTTCCCTTCACCCAGTCTTTACTTACACAGGTCTGACATTCTTTTCAACTGAGACCACCTCAGATTTGCTCGTGTCTCTGCTTACGTCTGGAACTTACTGTCTTTAGGTGGGTCGGACATTGTCGCGAGTGCAGCAGGCCTTCAGCTGGTCATATGGCGAGGAGATAAAGCCTTTTAAACCTCCTCTCAGTGACGCCGAGTTTCACAGTTACCTTAACGGGCAGGGCCAGTTGACCCGACCGGAGGAGCTTAGACTGCGCATCTATCATGGAGGTGTGGAGCCCTCATTGCGCAAGGTATGCTCTACCCTCCTCTGCATTAACTCACGTGATCCAATGTGGAGTAAGCATTCAAACGTCATGTGAATTCACAACATTCTTCAGGTGGTGTGGCGATACCTCCTGAACGTCTACCCAGATGGACTTACTGGACAAGAAAGAATGGACTACATGAAGAGAAAAACAAGGGAGTATGACCAGCTGAAGAGAGAGTGGACAGCCCGGGTGAGCCGGGAGGAACTGGACTTTATTCGGGGGAACGTCCTCAAGGACGTCCTGAGAACAGACCGCGCTCACCCCTATTACGCCGGCTCCGAAGACAGTCCGCATCTGACGGCGCTCACAGACCTGCTCACCACCTTCGCCATCACACATCCACAGGTGCGTCAACAGCCTTGTACTCTCTGCTGAGATGAATCCTATTTACACTGATAATGATGAATTCGGATTTAATAATAATATAAAGAAATGATAATGAAAGTGGATCAGATTATCTCTGTCACATGCTCAAACAAAACTTCTTCTCCTCAAGCATTAGATGTGAGGATCTCATCTGCTTTTCAGATTTCCTACTGTCAAGGAATGAGTGACATCGCGTCCCCTATTCTCGCCGTCATGGACAATGAAGCACACGCCTTCATCTGCTTCTGTGGCATCATGAAACGTCTCGAGGGGAACTTCCGTCCAGATGGACAGCTGATGTCCATCAAGTTCCAGCACCTGAAGCTACTGCTGCAGTACTCGGACGCAGAGTTCTACTCCTACCTGGTCTCCCGAGGCGCCGACGACCTCTTCTTCTGTTACCGCTGGCTACTTCTGGAGCTCAAGCGAGAGTTTGCCTTCGACGATGCCCTGAGGATGCTGGAGGTGACGTGGAGCTCCCTGCCTCCTGACCCTCCGGAAACAGAAGTGGAACTTTTGGGACCTTCACTCGAGTCAGAGGGGACTACAGGACAGCCCTCTGACATGGACGTCACAGCTGAAGGTTGTCCTAGCAACGATCAGAAACAAAAGGAGAAGCAGCGCAGACGACACATGTTGAGACCTTCAAGAGAAGAGCGTGAGTTCAGCCAGAACGGAGTCCCCATGGAAACAGAAGCCGCTGGAAAGCAGAGCGAGTGTGATTGTAACCTGTCTCCATCGACGAAGGTGCAAGCTGAGATCCTGGCTCCGCCTCCAGAGAGAAAAACTAGTTTTGGAGAGTTTAAGTACTACACTGCCCGGAACAACGATAGCTTTGATATGGAGGACGCTGAGCAGGCAGGAGGAGCGGGGACCTTCAGATCAGCAGTCATTGTCCCAGCACGACAATCCACCATGGAGAGTGAGGAGGACGCAGGGGAGAGCGCGCCTCTCATTAAGAACTCTCCCTGCTCTCCAGCGTCTCCACGCCTGTTTCCAGCTGGGCTCCCTATCTGGAAGAATGGCTCTTCCGTCTCGCCTACCTCTTCACCCTCCAGCTGGCGAGGTGCTTCTCCTGATTCACCGCCCAACTCTCCTCCCTCACGCACAACCAATGGAAGTGGGGCCTTATCAAGAACACTCCCAAAGATGATGTCCTCCTCCGCCCAAGTGCTCAACAGTAATGGCGTCACCTCACCAACGTCTACTGTGAAGCCCACGAGCACGTCGCCCACCCAAAGTCGCTCCCTTCTCTCCTCTCCCATTCTGTCTTTCGGGCGAGGCTCCTCCCTGCCAGGGCTGAGGTCTTCCACCAGTCTCTCCTCTCCCTCGAACAAATCTCCCGGCACAGCAGTGAACACTCCCAGCTCCGCCAAAGCCGACCTCAAACCATGCTCCCTTCCTCCGCCGCAGGAGTTTGGGAAAGGCAACCCGTTCATGCTGTTTCTGTGCCTGTCCATCCTGCTGGAGCACCGGGATCACATCATCAAGAACAGCTTCGACTACAACGAGCTGGCCATGCATTTTGACCGTCTGGTGCGGCGCCACAATCTAAGCAGGATCCTGCAGCGGGCCAAGGCCTTATTTGCTGACTACCTGCAGAGCGAAGTGTGGGACTCAGAAGAAGGAGATGAAGTCAGCTCTGACTCTCCGATGTCCACCACTGCTGTCCCACAGTCTCCTTCCTCCAGTATCTCAGCACGGCCCATTTACAGCCCCCTGGCATCGCCTCAGTCGTCCCCCAACTCCACCTACAATCTCACAACAACCATCCCATCGCCCACAGCTTCTGTCCTGCCCACTTCCTGATTCCGAACATGGTCCCTCAGTGAATCTAGGACACTTGATTCCGTCTTTTGGAGCCCACCTGATTTTCCCAAAGGCCTCATATATTGAAATGATTAACATTATGTAAATGCTTGAAGACATTTATGCCAGTAATCACCTTCATTTATGACTAAGTTTTCTGTACTTGAAGAACAATCCTGAGAGCATGACATGGGAACTCTCTTTTACAACTGGAAGCCGTGAAAGTTCAGCCGTCGGTGCATTTGCTTCACCCCTTAATGATTGTATTTACCACACACTATTACTCAGTAGTCAATGCTTTCTGTTGCTCATGAGAACTTCACTGTCGGGGTGTTGCTGGTCTACCTTTATCACTCAGCCACTTGGTGAACAAATACTCTACACAAAGTATTTCCTCTTGAATGAACTCACTCACACCAGCATTTAAAGTTTGTAGACCAAAACAAAGGAAAAAAAGACGTTTTCTCATTGCTGTTTCTCCACTATTGGACTTAAACTGAATAATATTCACTGGCATTGGAGGTCGGCCATGTTTGATACTTGGACAGAAGGGAAGCTTAACCCTTGTCTCGGTGACACACAACCCCTCCCATTTGTTCCTCATATCCAGATACTGAGCTTCTTTTTTTTTTATCCTTTGGAACGCTTCATGCAGTGACTCACGGATCCCTGTCACCGTTTATGTTGGAAGAAGGAGCAGCTTTACCAACGTGGTCAGAATCTTGATGATGAAGTGCAATAGACGCCGGTGTTGTTTTGCTGCTAGTTGCATCATTTTATTTGTTTTACTGACCCTGGAGGAAAGTGAGGCCACACACAAGAGGTTTCATTTCCGCTCAAGCACAACTTTATTTTGTTTTTGAAGGATATCCAACCAGTGACCTTACCGTTTCTTTTTTTGTAAGCGTCATGTCAAAGCCTGGAGGTGATGCCAAGAGACTGTTGTAGTCCCTTAAACACACGCATGTGCTGTACATGAGCCAAAAATATCAAGGTGTCTTTTGTTCATGTGACCATGAGCTTTCTTTTTTTTGCTGTTTTGCACCCAGTAACACTAACTTTCTACAGGTTTCATGTTGCTTAAGTGGCCTATTGCGTCTGTGTACTTAATTTAACCAGTTCCTCAACTTACTGATTAAAGAAGGGGAAGATTTTGTTCAACCTGTGTCTGTTTTACATGACAAGATTCATTTCCATACCACTGTACCACATTACATTTAATAAATAGATTTTAAATGTAATCTATATTTCATTATGATACATGTCAGCTAGAATATTTAGTCAGACAGTTATTTTTCATTTGCACACAAGTGTTTTTCATTCATAACAAACAGCATTCACATTTAGTTAAAGCAATTTTCTATATAATTTCTGTAATCTAGAACATATTATCAACATGCAACACCATTTATTACCGAGGGAGGGCGCCACATTATGATGCACTCCGGATATGACGGCAGAGTGTCAGTCTTCTGCTTCCGCTACCGGAGCAGAGCTATCGCTACCAAACAAGAATGTTGACCCGACTGTCACGGCTCGGGCCCGCTCTGCCCCGCTTACTGTGTAAAGCACCTGCACGGTTCGTCTCACAGTCCAAGTCCAGTGGTGCCGGCGGGGCCAGTGCCGTGACACAGGTTCACAAAGGACTGGACCCACACGGCCACGGTGAGGTCAGCCAGTACGTCAAGGTGAGCCGCTCACGCATTGGAGACGATCGCTCTTGTTAATGGCACTTTTGTCGTTTTGTCATGACTGTTGATTCTACAGAGACTGTTACATTTGGAAGAAATTCCTAAGCTACTCGATTCCTTTGAGATAACGCGCTATTGCTTGTAAAATGCGAAGTTCATGGGATGACAGGAGTTCCACTCTAAGACGAAGTACATGGATGTTTTGGCGATTTCATCTACTATCATCACAGCGCTGACAAGTAAAAATAGGCGACTGATGCAAGGAAAGGTGTAAGGGATGTGACATCTCGGCGAACATCTGGCTCAATGAGGTGATAGTTGGATCACGACGACACGCAGCATCTTGCTGTATTCTTACATATGTCATCACAACGTATGGGATATGTGTATTATATGTCTAGAAACATCAGTGTGCACCTCAACCTCAGTTCTTGATGCATTTAGTGGACTGTAAAGGTTCACAGCAAGTGTCTATTTATCATAAAAGTGCCTTATTTTGGTTACATTTTAATGCATTTCTCTGTATTAACTATATCCCTTCACGGCTCTTCTGTGTAGAATCCCGAGTACCATGGCTTCTCCAGTGACCCTGTGGTGGATGAGTGGAACATGCGCTTGGGCTTCTTCTTTGGCATCTCGGTGGCTCTTGTTATTGGAGGAACGTTCATCTACTATCTACCAGACCATAAGTAGGTTTTTCTGCAGAGATGTGCACTCCAAATCCATAGCAAGAAAAAAAAACATTTAAAGTAGTGTGTTTGTTAAATTGCAAGTATACTTGTTTTTTTCCCTGTTTGTTTACATTTCAAAAATATTTTCTTTAAAAAGTAATTTTATCTAGGGACATACAGTGGTACCTCGGTTCTCGACCACAATCCGTTCCAGACGGCCGTTCGAGAAGCGAATTATTCAAAATCTGAAATGATTTTTCGCATTACAATGAATGGAAAAAGCAATAATGCGTTCCAAGCCTTAAAATAGTCTTTGTAGGAGTGACTGTAGAGTGTCTGCTGCAGGTGCGCTGTTCCTCTATGTGTGTGGCCGCTGCATGTGGGAGGGGTTGCCCAGTGAGTGACGTCTCTCCAGAAGGGAAGAGGTGCCCGGTGCGTGTCCAGCTCTGAATGTGCGCTTCTGTGCAGTTTGGCTGTGACAAAGTCATAAACCAAGTCACGCTCTGTCCCAGACTCGCCTCATCCCTGTCCCAGCTCCAGAACACAGGACACAACAGGACATCAAACCTTGGAGTGAGCGCTCCATCACCTCCCCTGTGACACTCGACCACGGTCCAGTGTGGAGACAGGAAAGGTTTTATACCTCAATATGAAGGAAAAACAGTCAGTCAATGGAGCTAACGGGACACGTTTGCATACTGAGGCTGCGTTACAATAACAAAGTGCGTCGTGGCTCAGCTGGTCGGGTGTTCGAATTCCGAGACTTTCGAAAACCGAGGCACCACTGTGTATTATAACACATGATGCTTGTATTTCAACTTTCCCAGAACTTGGGGAGTTTGAAGTGCACTTCTTGGGCCTTCTCACGTGTGTAACTGAAATCTTGTCTATTTTTTCCAGAATGAAAAAGTGGGCCAAAAGGGAGGCGGAGCGTGTGATCGTGCAGAGAGAGCGTGATGGTCTTCCCCTGATTGATGAGAACTATTATGACCCAGGCACCATCATTTTGCCTTCGGCTCAAGAAGAATAGACGTGTGGCGTAATATTGACTGTAAATGAAGACTATTGTTTCACTCTTATAGAATAAATAATGTACATGTCCACCTGTGTCGCTCTGTTTCTGGCCTCTATTTCAGTGTTCACTGCGGCCACTCACAATGAGGCAAAACACTACTACAAAAAACAGTGAGCAACATTGTATGACATAAGATTGGTAAATCAAAAGACATACACAAACGAACAAAAAGTGTACAAACCCTTACTTAGCTTAATATACCAACAAAACTAGCTATAGTTTCAAACGACTGAAATGGAAAGACAATTTAAACACTGAAAATTTACAAAAGTTTCAAACGCATCGTCAAACTTTCCTACATGACTATGAAGGCAACGTAGTTACATCACTTCCTCTGCGCATGCGCAGGATGTATCAGGACGCGGCGGCAGGCGCCAACTTTAGTCCACTTCAGAAACGTTTGTTATGGTGACAGCAGTAGCGACGGTTTGAGAAATCACCGTCGAATTTCTTTTAAGAGTAGACATTTTTCACTCCTGTATATACAATGCCTTTGCTGTCTTTGAGCGGTGTAACCGTGAATTTCCCCTTCCCTCCATATGAGTGCCAAACTGACTACATGAAAAAGGTTATAGAATGTCTGCAGAGGGTGAGTGTGAACACGTGTAGGCATTTCTGCGATATTTTAATGTATGACCTGTGTCGATTTCCACACCCTCTCTGGGATGGTCGGTTTTATTGTCTAGTTCATGTCACCGACGTTCATCCTCCTGTAAGTGTAAAGCACCGGCTGTTATTTCAGAAAGTAAACGGTGTTCTGGAGAGCCCAACAGGAACTGGGAAAACTCTGTGCCTGCTGTGTGCTACTCTGGCCTGGAGAGAGCACTTCAAAGACTCCATTTCTGCACGCAAGATCGCTGAAAAGCTTGAAGGAAAGGAGATGTTCCCCAACACACCACTGTCATCCTGGGGAACTGCTGCTACAGACGGAGAAACGACTAGTCAGTCCTCCTTTGGTCATAATGAAATAGTCATTTGTGAAAGGAGTCACTAAATTCTTAAAACAGGCTCACATGCCTTAATAGTCGTCTTGTTCTTGTTTTCTTCCAGCATACTACACCGATGTTCCCAAGATCATTTATGCATCAAGGACACACTCGCAGCTTGCCCAGGTTGTAGATGAGCTGCGGAGTACATCATACAGGTGACGCACACTTTGGTACTGACCAACAACCTATCTTGGTTAGAATATGGTCGCTGTGCTTCAGCTACTGAGATCACATAGGTTTTGCTGAACTCAGCGCCATATCTGTATATTTGAATATGACCAGAGAAGGGACGACATTAAAACCAAAAGAGGACAGTATTCATTGATTAAAATCAGGACAATATAAAAGCTATTTTTTACAGGCTATGTTGTAGCTGAGGAGTCTGAATCATTGCTGGCTTGTGTTCTGTACCTCAGGCCAAAGGTCTGTGTGCTGGGCTCCAGAGAGCAGCTGTGCATCCACCCAGAGGTGAAGCGGCAAGAAAGCAATCACATAAAGGTGAGAGAACGACGGCTTGGAAAGTACTGATAAATGGAGTACAGTGTTTCTAGTGTTCCAAATTGACATTAACAAATAGATATTTATTTTTGTAGGTCCACATGTGCAGAGCGAAAGTCTCCACCAGATCATGCATGTTCTACAACAACGTTGAAGGTAAACTGATGAACATTTGATTGTCGGCTAACTTGAATGTGACATGGAAAAAAGCTTTCATTTGTCATCACCAGAGAAATGCACAGACAAGAATGTAGTGGACTCCATTTTGGACGTTGAAGATTTGGTGAAATATGGCAACAAACAGAAGTGAGCTTTGTGCACAGTTTCATCCACCCACAAGTCTTTTGTCTGACACTTGTCTCTCTCTCTTTTTCCCGGTCAGGGTGTGCCCTTACTACCTCTCCCGTTCTTTAAAGCAGCAGGCGGATGTGATCTTCATGCCGTATAACTACCTGCTGGACCCAAAGGTAAACCGAGAGTTGTCGCTCAACTTTGAAATGGTGTCATTTTTTTAAAATTGTGATTTCTGTGTGTGTAGATCAGTAAAGCATAGGTTTAAAAGCAGATCACAAACCAAGAAGGTGTGGACATCTCTGCTTTTTATACCGTTGCACAAGTGAAATTCCATCCATCTCTGTGTCTCTTCAGAGCCGCAGAGCGCACAACATAGAGCTGAAGGGAGCCGTGGTGATCTTTGATGAAGCCCATAATGTGGTAAGAAAGACATGGATTTAGCTTTACACATTCTAAAAGACAGAGTACCGTGAAACGGTCCCAGCAAATCCTTTAAATATACAGAGATGAACAAATTCCATATTTTTCATCGTAAAATACATAAGCATAATTTGACTATTGCTTGTTGATTTCATGCTGTTGGTGTGTGCAGGAGAAGACGTGCGAGGAGACGACATCGTTTGACCTGACCCCATATGACCTGGCCTCGGCCATCAGTGCGGTGGACAGGCTGCTCGCAGAGAAGGCTAATGAAGTTTGCTCAGGAGAATCTTTCTCATCAGACAATGTGGAGTCTCTCAACCCTGGTCAGTGGCTTTTTTAAACACTGAGGGTTAAACTCTGAAAGCTAGTCCACTGCTATACAATTCCTGTTTGCATTACTTTTATGAAATATGTATTCCATCCATCCATTGTTTAGCTCAAGACTCAACAAAAATCACAAGGATTTGTATCTTACTCCGACTCTACAACTGTGTTTCGTTTCAGCTTCAAAACTTGACATTTCCATGGTTGCTAAGATCAAACGTGAGTATCCATGATGGTGGTTGTTGAACCTTTTTCTTCTGTCATCTAAAGCCCAATGTCCACTCTCAGTTGCACAACAGCCCCACTGCAGATATGCAGCTATTATAATCTTAATGTGCAATGTGCACTTCATTCAACGAACTCATATTCAGTGTCGGAGTAGTGCGGAGTAGTACTAGTACTGTAGTAATGCCATCCACTGGTGAGTTTCTGTATTCCACAGAGGCTTATTTTCCTACACAACAGTGATGCAGCCGGTGGACATTGGGCTTTTGTGTTGCGCAGATTTCAACGAAAGCCATTTATTTTACAATCCGATGTGCCACACTTGTTGTGTAGTGTCATTCCTCTTACATCTTTTGTCGGTCATTTTTTTTTTGCTTCAATATTTTTCATAACATCTCAAAATTAGACATTTCCCCAATAAATCTTCCCCTTTATCATACTACTTTGAATTCAAAGTTATTGTGCCTTTTCCTCTAGAGATTCTACTGGATCTGGAAGCTGCTATTGATTCGTTTGATGTCCTTAATGATAAAGGCTTCACAAAACCCGGAATGTAAGTTAAACGTCAATCTATCCTTGCGTTGTTTTTTTGTTGCGCACATTGTCACATCACGGCAAAGTTGTTTTTGTAATCTTCTTGAAGGTTTAATCATGTTTTTACCGTGCTCTTTTCATGTCTTTAGTTTCATCTATGAGTTGTTGGCCAGAGCACACCTGACGTACGACACCAAGACGGCCGTGCATGAAGTCCTGGAACAGATCTGTGGATATTTAGCTGGACGTATGTTTTCTCATGACTAACACGGATGTAAATATCGTTCTCTGTTAGAAATACTGCTTTTAAAAATGACATTGATGATATTGGACCTGTTAAAAAATAAGGGTTCGATTTTTATTTGAATTAAACTACTTAGTTTGCGGGTCCACTGTCGTAATATCATCTTACTTATCATCACTATTATGTTTTGTCTTTGTTGTCTCCCACCAGAACCAGGAGTTTTCCTCAACACTTCAGGACTGCAGAAACTGTCTGACATCATTCAGGTATACACTGCTGATTGGAAATAAGTGGGGGGTTTCATTTAACACGGATAAGAAAAAGAACATGGGCATGTTTATCCGTACTCATGGAAGATACGTTTGTGTTCAAGAAATTGTGTCTTTTAGGTGGTGTTTTGTGGCGAGCCAGAGTCAAAGGACAGGCAGCGGCAGATGGTGGTCAACACGACACATTTCAAGGTGGGTCTATGTTCAGTTTCAGCCCCTGCTCAGACAGGAAAACGAATGACATGTCAAACACATGCTGCTGAACTGAGTGACGGAGCAACTGTGTTCCAGGTTCACATCCATAAAGACAACAGTCATCACAAGAAGAAAACCACGGATGTCTGGGCCTCATCCACCGCAAAGAAACAAGGTGAAAATCCCTGTTTGACCTTCTCCATTTGCTTTTATTGCGATTTGTGAGATGATAATTCATGTGTGACTCCTCTCAGGCAACATCCTGAGCTATTGGTGCTTCTCTCCTGGCTTCAGCATGCAGGAGCTGGTGAATCAGGAGGTGCGCAGCATCATCCTCACCAGTGGGACCCTGTCACCTTTGACCTCCTTCATAGCGGAAATGAGGATGTAGGTGTATGCTGCTTTATTAACGCTGTGCATTCTTCTATACTCAGTACTCATCAGAAGATGGTGAGACTTGAGTGCATGTTGACAGTGACTGGTCACTTGTCAACTAAAATCTTCTTGGTGCTGTTTCAGAATGTTTGATGTCACCCTGGAGAACAGCCACGTCATAGAGAGAGACCAGATCTTCGTCCGGGTCATTGATCAAGGACCTGACGGGGTGATGCTGAGTTCTGCCTTTGACAGAAGGTCAGGATCTTGGCCTTGTTATTTGTTCATTTTGATTGAGAAAAACAAAAAAAATGAGTTTATAGCTTAGGATGCCCTTGATACATCGCTATTTTTCATAACTAAAATACAGATTCATAAGCTTTAATCAAAATGCTCATTCACAGATTTGTTCCTGCAAATATGTCCTCACTGGGAAACACTGTTGGTAAGACACAGCAAACACATCGTGTTGTTAAAGATGCGTGCGTTCATGGTGTCCACTTCCTCAACCCCTTCCAGCCAACTTGAGTCGAGTGGTTCCTCATGGTCTGCTGGTCTTCTTCCCCTCTTTCCCTGTAATGGAGAAAACGCTAGAATTTTGGAGAGTAAGTGGCTTGAAGGAATTTTTTTTTTTTTTTTTTTTTAAAGATCTCCTTTGAATTTGTGTGTGTCTTCTCCAGGCAAGTGGACATTCAAGTCGCATTGAGAACATGAAGCCAATATTTGTGGAGCCCAAAGGAAAGGGCACCTTTAATGAGGTAAGCTTACGTGAGGGGGGATTTACTCCTTGTTAACGTTATCTTTCATTGGTTTTGATCTGTTGCTAGGTGATGGACGCGTACTACAGTAAAGTGGATGATGCCTCATCTAAGGGAGCGACCTTTATGGCTGTTTGTCGAGGAAAGGTGAGAGGCTCTACACTATATTATGATAAACTGTCAGGAGGTTTCTCTGAAGGTGTTTTCCTGTGTCAGGCCAGCGAAGGTCTGGACTTTGCCAACACGTACGGCCGTGGGGTCATCATCACTGGCCTTCCCTTCCCTCCAAAGTTGGACCCGCGGGTCCAACTGAAGATGCAGTTCTTGGATGAGATGAACCGGGGTCGAGCTGGCGGCCTGAAGGTGAGCTTCCTCTCAGCGTGAATGACCGTGTGCTTCATTACGGTCGTCATCTCTGTCCTCAGTTCCTGACCGGGCAGGAGTGGTACCGGGAGCAGGCCTTCAGAGCGGTCAACCAAGCCATTGGCAGAGTCATCCGCCACAAGGACGATTTTGGAGCCATCTTCCTGTGTGATCAACGGTCAGTCTGAAAATACGTATCTGACTACTTCTGAAAATGAATTTAGTCATTCACCTACCACTGACTGATTTGCTTTACTGCTATAGAAGTGGCTGAAGAACATGTGACTCTCTGCAGGTTTCAAGGAACTAATGCTAAAGCTCACCTCCCGTCGTGGGTCCGGCCGTGTGTGGGTCACAGGGACAGCTTTGGGAACGTAGTGCGGGACGTTTCGCAGTTCTTCAGGGTCGCCCACAAGCTGGTAGGACTCACCTACTCTCTTTTGTACCCTAATATAGGAAGTAGCGGTGGGACTTTTAACAGGTTAACTACAATTAATTAATTACAACAAAATATTTAAGCTTCTAATTTAATTTAATTTAACAGCGTGCTCTCCAGACAACAGGGAACCTTTGTCAGTGCAGGAGTTCCTGCTCCACTGATCCCACTGATGCACGAGACACGTGGCAGCTAGGATGAGAACAACAACAACAACAAACGTGGAGGAATCCTCCCTGAACCAAAGCAAACAAAAGCATCTGTTTGCTTTGGTTCAGGAAGGTTTTTCACTACACAATGTCCAGGGTTTCCACTACTCTGAATCTACTTCAAATTCTTATCCATTATTTTCAAGCTTTAGTTTAAATGAGGTGATATAAAACCTTGAATATAGCCACCATTGTGCTTTATTGTGTCAAACTGATGCAAAATAAACAATATTTTGTTGTTTAATTGTATGTATGGCTCCATCATTTGATTCAGTCATATACCAAATTCATTCACATTGAAAAATGTGGCGTCTTGTGGCAAATACTCTTATACCAACTGCGATTAATTGAGATTAGTAAATCACAAATTCTCTAATTTACTAGATTATTTTTTTTATGGAATCCCACCCTTAATAGTAACACAATTTTGAACCCTAAACTGGAAGATGTATTCTTTCATATTCAGTCTGAATGAGTTGTAGCAGCTTCTTGCTTGTGTTGGCGTCATGTTTCAGCGGCCTGTGACAGAGAACAAGGGACCAGCTAAGAGTTGTGAGCCCGCCTTCCAATCAGACCCTCAGCCTTGCAGCTCTGTCTCATCCAGCTGTGTGACCCAGAAGGCCAAGATGCTGGATTCCCACATTCCCAGCCTGAAGAGGAAGAGACTGAGTGAGTGGCGTCCACAGGTTGGAATTGAAATGTTTGGCTTGACATCACGTGATGCCATGTGCAGATGACCACACCGGTGCCAGCGCCATGGCCAGGATTTGTATTGAGTACGAGACCGAGGCACAGGAGAGCCACAGGAAACCAGCCAGCCTTCTGGCTGCTCTTGAGCAAGGCGATCGTCACAGAAAAGACGGAGGGACGGATTCTTTTGGAGTGGAAAAGGTACCTCCTTCATGGTGAATGCAACAGTTGCATTTGAAGTGTGTTGTTATGTTCGTGAAAGTGAAAGGTCTTTCTTTACCAAGTGGTACCACTCAAGGTTTCTCCTTCTAGGCAAGCCGTCTGTCCACTTTGTCACTTCAGTGTGACAAACGTATGGATGAAGAGTTGCGCGGAGGGAAGCGTAAAATCAAAGTGGTCCAGGAGCAGGTAGGGGCTTATCTCAGTGGCGTCAGATGCAACATATGGACATGTTCACGCTGTGAAGGAACTGGAAACCGTTCTTTGATCTTTTTAGAATGGCAGGAAGCTCACCGACATCATTGAGAAAGGGAAAGCCAGTACTGTGAAGAATGTCCTGATTGAAATGAAGAAGTCCTTGAGCCAGGTTACCTTTGAGCAAGTTATGGAGGCTCTGCAGACCTACAAGAAGACCAACAACTTGGACACCCTGCTTTCTCAGACTGCCATGCTCTTGGAGGACGCCAACACTCACAGCCTCCTGCGAGGTGACCAGCCACTCTCATTCAGCTGTAATTCGTGTTGGATCATTTTGTGCTCATACCTTTGCGTAAAACGCTTTTTTCTCAAGGTAGTTGTGCTCGTGGGTTTCAGGCTTCTACCGGTTTGTGCGCGCTCATCACAAAAAGCAGTTTGATGAAAAGTGCCTGGAGCTGACGGGTGTAGGGTGTGGTTACAAACCTGAGCACTCCCTGAGCATGGAGGAGAAGAAGGCGATGCTCACCAGCGGTAAACACAAAAATGTGACAGAATATAATAACATCACTGAGACGTGTACCGTAAGTGACAAATTTTATTGTTGCTTATTACTGACAGCTGCTGCGGGAGCAACCTCCAGCTCCAGTGCAACGTCCACCAGTCACCAGCTCAGCACGCAGCAGCTCAATCACGGAGGTCGACACCTCAGCAGTGATGGTTTGCAGCAAGTGTCCGCTGGTAAGATTCTTCTGTTCCGATGCTGCAGCCGCTTCGGTCTGGACATTAAAAATGTAGACTGTAGTCCAACAGAACAATATAGTGCCCTGTTTTATCTGTACTTGTGTGAATAGGAGATGAGCGGCGTCATTTGAGGGCTTGCACTTCAGCAGATTCCACAAGCACTCCGACTGCTTTCTTGGCTGATGTGAAAAAAGCTCTGACCCCGGAACAATTGGCACAACTCTTCCGGGCCATCAGCAGCTACAAGGAAACGGACGACTACGAGAGCCTGGTGTCCATCGTGGTGAGCTTGTTCACAGAGAAGGACGACCACTTCCAGCTCCTAGCTCGTAAGCGCCGCTTCAGTTTGTGCCCAAGTTTTTACACTGCGTGGTCACCGTCTGTGCTGCTGTCTTTGAAGGATTCGCCCAATTCGTCAAACCTCACCATAAAAAGCAGTACAGGGAGCTGCTGGAAGCTTTGATCGATGGATATGATCCAGCCAAATATGAGAAAAAAGAAGGTGGAATATCTCGCTTCATTATTTATTTCATAAAAGCAATTTTGACATGTCCAGATCATGATGCTTCATAGACTTCTATTTCACAATAGTTACTTTTCAATTCTTAATTTTGACTTAATATCATAATTTACAACAGATTCTATTTATGATTTGTATTTTGGGCATTTTCCAACGTAAGATTAGATATCGGGAGTCTCACTTTTGTCCACTAAGACTTCATTCATTCATTCTGGCAGCAACACAAAGAAAGCTCACCAGCTTCTTCAGTGCTTCTCAAGACATATAGAAGAAGAGGAGAAGGTTTCCTCTGCTGCTGCCGGGACCGTCACAACCCTCAGCTGGATCTGACTGCACCCATATTATGTTAATGTGTGAGTGGGATTGGAACATGGTAGCGATACACATGTAAATAAAAATGAAATAAAGTCAATTTTAAAAGTGCTGTGGGTTTATTGTGTGTTTCACGGTTGTGAAAAGCATCGACGGATGAGTTTTATATCTGAGGTACGACAAAAGGACACCCACAATGCTGCTTCTCAGCTTCTGTGTGCTCTTAATATTGAAGGGAAATCTTATTTATATCTATTTATACATTCGTTCTAAAACAATGTACAATAAAATGTACACATAATTTTAAAATGTAAACAGGAGTGTATTCTAGCAAAGAGGCCACGCAGCAGGGACTGAAAGAGAAAACCCTCAAAATGTAGATTTAAAAGAACGTAAATCTGCATTTTGTAACCACAGTCAAATTAAGGTTAATTTATTTTAGTGTAACAATTGCGTTTTATTTGATCAAATGAAACTAGCCGGTGTGGTCACGTGACCGGATGTACCAGTTGGCCCACAGAAAATTACCGCAAAAAAAATCAAATCAAATGCTATTTTAGCTGAGTCTCATCGAGCGTTAAAAAGAGGTTCGTGAAAGAATGATATTCTGTTTACAAACGAAAGAACTAATCGCAATTAAAGTCAAAATGTAAAATAGAATTAATTTTTACGAAGTGCTAATAATGAATATACATTCGTGAGCAAAAGTGGTCCATAAGTCTATAAATATATCATTATTTTATTAAATTATGTACATTTCCGCGCAGCAGCACTGCGCCGCCTTGGAGGAAGTCTCGCGAGACTTCCCAGCGTCAGTCCTTCCATCATGGCAGGCAGTAAGTTGGTGCTGGAGGGAAGAGTCAGTGTCCAGAGCTTCATATTAGGGCTTAGCGTCGTCGTGGTTCCAATAATACGAACCTGCTTTGGACACCTGGACTGGGTCTTCGATTATCTAACGGAAACTCCCGGAAAAATCGTGATTTGTTTGCAGGTCGCGGTGATAAACGGCCTGTTATTGCTGGTCTACAGAGGTCCAGTCTACAAGGTACCACCGGCCACAGCTCACTTCCTCTTCTGCTCTGCTTCGGTGTCACCGACGTTCATGCACTTCCGTGCTCGCTGTCGCCTTGCGCAGTTGCGTTGCTCTAAGTGACCGCGACACGCATCTTTTCCATGAAAGTTGAATGCACCAGCTGTTAGCTAGCTAAAGCTAACAGAAAGTTAATCAGATTAGCAGTAAAGGGATTAGTGCGGTGTCGCTCGTGCAAGTGCTGCAGCACTGGTGCACGCTGTGTGTTCACGTGGCCATCTCTTCCCAGGTCGCAGTGCGAGCCTGCTTCCTTGGAGTCACATTCGGCTGCGGGTTGATCATCAGCTGCTCTGACACCACATGGACGCATTTCGGCTGGTAGGATCCCGACTTCGCTTGTGATGTTTTCTATGCTCCACCAAGACTTTTTCTTGAGGAACCTGTTGCTGCGCGCGTCTGTCTTTCTGCAGGTACATGTGCTCGCTGTCCTTCTTCCACTACTCTGAGTACCTGGTGACGGCCATCATCAACCCTCGCAGCCTGTCTCTGGACTCCTTCCTGCTCAATCACAGTGTGGAGTACACGCTGGCTGCCATCTCCTCCTGGCTGGAGTTCACAGTGGAGAAGCTCACCGTCCCAGGTCAGTCCAGTGCTCCGTGAGATGCGTTTATTCATGACCTTGATCGAGGCGGCTGCTTCTCTAATGCAGAGCTGAAACAGCTGAGCTGGCTCAGCTTCGTGGGCTTGTTCATGGTGCTGTGCGGCGAGGGTCTACGCAAGGCGGCCATGTTGACAGCTGGCTCAAACTTCAACCACATCGTCCAGAATGAGAAGGCCCAGAGCCACGTGCTGGTCACAGACGGCGTCTACGCCTTCTTTAGACACCCTTCCTACGTGGGCTGGTTCTACTGGAGCATAGGAACCCAGGTGCCGCACCACACGCTTGCATGAGTGAGGCGAGCCTCTCTAACCGGTCCTCGTCTTTGCTGCAGGTGATGCTGTGTAACCCCCTCTGCATTCTGGCCTACACGATAGCCAGCTGGAGGTTCTTCCGAGAGCGCATCGAAGAGGAGGAGCTCTCCCTCATCCATTTCTTTGCCGAGGACTACGTGGAATACAAAAAGAGAGTACCGACCGGACTTCCTTTCATCTCAGGAATCCGGGTCAACTGAGACACGGCGGGACTCTGACTCGTAGCACATGTGCAGGCAGCACCACGGGGCTGTGGTGCTGCCACGGCAGTCGCTGGAGACTGCTGCGCATCTGGAACTCTTGACGGCAGGGACAGCAAGCGCCACCTGGGCTGGACTTTTTCTACCAACCTCAGCTCTCTAGTAGCATTTGTTCAGTCTGTTGATTTGCAACACGAGTGTGTGTGTGGCATCTCTTGTCCTGCTGACCATTTATGAGTGACAGCTCCAGTCATGAGATACGAACTGATGGGAGGCTTTCTTGAACATTCCAACTCTTTTCAGTCTACATAGAAACATAAAGGGTCATTGCCAAGGAGGGAATCCTTGTGGAGGGAATCACTTGAGTAGGATCTCAACTCACACACACACTGTTGACAAATGTCAGTGTTGCTTTGGGGGAAGAATTCCAACTGATAGGAACACACATATAGCTGTGTACTTGGAATATGTGGCAGCTGAGATAGATTCTTCAAAACACACTCGCACTGCTTGTTGACTGCACAATGGGAGCCACAGTTCTGTTGTGTGATTTCACTGGGTCGATCATTTTTAGCTGAATAATGCCCACCAACTCTTCCTCTTGAGCCTGAGTTTCTCACCAAAGCATCAATTTAAACAACAGAAAACCAGGACAGGAATTCAGGACAAATAAATGTACTGTAATTTCCGGACTATAAGCCGCTACTTTTTTTTCTCGCGCTCTGAGCCCTGCGGCTTATGCAGCGTGGCTAATATATGGATTTTTACAGGCTGAAATCACGTCAAATCTGAGGCTTTTCATTTACTGTTAAAGCGCTCAAAATGTGATGTTTTCACCCAGGTGTCCACAGCTCCGCCAGCAAAATGTGTGCTTTTTGTGAGATAAAAATCCAAATGGACAACCTTTAATACCTTGTAAAATATTCAGGAGATAAGTAGTTTTGACTCAAGAAGAGTGAGTGTGTTTGATTTATCGCAGGTGCTTCCTCTTCATGAGATCCCTCTCCAACTCTTCACCAAAGCATTTCACTTTTAGATGACGTCATTCAATGGTCGACTCTTAAGGACTGAAACAATTGTTCTGGACATAAAGAAGGGAGGCCAGGCCACTGAGGAGCAGTATTCCAGATGCCTGCCCGAGAGCCATTCAGTGTGTGAGTTAGCTGAGTAACCATTTTTTAAATCAGGAAAGGTTTCTGCCTGCTCTGTTATTTATTTAATCTCCGTGCATTCATGTGTGACTAGACTCTACCTGCTGTAGTAGGGTTATTCGATCGCCTCTTTTTGATGACCGTGTTTGTTCTCGAGGCGAGAGCTGAGGAGGCCGACGCTGTGCAGGTTTCACATGTAGCAGTAGGGGCACTTCCGGGACACGTTTGGCTCCCGCCACCTCCAGACTGCAGCTTTACAAGACGGTGCACAAAGTGGAATAAAAAGCAGCAGTTTTGAATCAAGTGTTTAATCCATTATTTAATCCCTAACTGGGCGGATGTGTTGTCTCCACAGGCTCCTCGCCTGGAGCGCAGGTGGTGAGATCCATGTGGATGAATGGTGACTGCACTCTGGCTGTGAGTGGCTGTTTCACTAGTTCCCACTGTTTCTAATCCTTTCAATCGTCATGGAAATGAAGAGGAGACTATTTAGGATGTTTTTGCTTCAGTGATGAAGCACTGTCTTCATTTACTGAGCTCTGTCGGTGCTCTGATGTGAGGCTTCAGTGAAGTGCCTCAGGTTTTTGAGCAGACAGTGCCACCTCGTGGGCGCAGGAAATACGCCACTGTTTCATAACGCCTCACAAACCGTTACAGAAATGTGCTGCGTAATACGAAGGCTCTGACCTGCCATGGTGAGTTATTTTTATTGATGTATTGTCTCGTTCGTATGAGATAATTATTAGGTTCGTACGTCGGATGTGGGATGACCAGAGACCTCTTGCACGAACGTAATTATTATCTAGTACCAACGTGTTTTTTTTTTATCTCCTACAAATGTTATAATTTTCTCGCACAAATGTGTTTGTTTCTCGTACGAACATCTTTTTTTCTCGTACAAATGTAATTATTATGTCGTACAAACATGTTTTTTTTTCTAGTCAGGACGTAATTATTACCCTATACGAACGTGATAGTTATCTCGTATGAACAAGATAAACATAGATAAAAATAACCATGGCAGTTCGGAGCTTCAGTACCTCCAAATATGATTGGATCAAAGGCATTTTACATCCATTGTTCTGTGCATGTTTGGTCCCCAGATCTCTCATGCCAAGTGTTCTAGGAAGCACTGCAGTTTCATTTAAATGGAAATGTCAAATGTAAAATGGAGAAAAATGATTTCATTTTGAAGAATACCAGAAAATAGTGGAACCCCAAATGAAAATATTAGAAATCTACTAAATGCCAGAGATGCATGTTGTCTCCATAACTGTGTCCTTGTTTGTTAAATAAAATTTAGCACCAGATTATTGGAATTTGTGGGTTGAGCTTCTTGCTGAAATGCTGCCACAGATATTCAATATTGTTCAGTTGTACGTTCAGAACTCTGGTCCGCCTCCCGGCCTCTCAGGTGACACCAGTCGCTGGTGTCACAGTCCGCCGGTATTCCCACTGCACACGTCTCATGGAGGACCCGAGCAGCTCAGGTAGGTCCCTCTGGCTTCTTCTCTTCTCACTCCTTCTGCTGCTTCTCACTTTCCCTCAGCATCGCCTGCAAATCGCCAGCCTCATATGAGTTGATCTTTGAATCACGTTCTTGGTGATTCTGCCTTCTCTTCCTCCTCCTCCATCTGACAGGAGGGCCGAGAATTTGTGGCCAATCTGTGTCCGTCAATGCGGATTCCTTCGCTTTTCTGCCGCTGCTCCATCATGAATAATGGACTTGTGCTTCCTGTGTTTCACGCTACTGTATCTCCGTCATCTCTGATTTCAATCGCTCTCTTCTCCTCAGCGGTGGGACCCTCGTGAAAACTGAAAACATTTTCCATTTGAGGTGTAGATTCATGTCGAACAATTTGGGATGAACATGACATGAAGCTCAGAATTTAAGATTAAGATGAAACCAGGTTAAACACAGTTTCTTTGTTGCTCCATTTTTAAAAACAGTGGACTTAATGTCTGGTTCCTCTACAGCAGTCGCCCACACTCACAGATCCAGATGGCATCCAGAGGCCGGGTGAAGAGCAGCGCTGTCAGTCATCAGCGAGGTGGGTGTGACCTCTGCCCCCCCCAGCGATCGTGTCACAGGTTTAATCTTATCTATTGGGAATTATTTTGACCCTTGTTTTGAGTCAGACAATGGCGTGAGCACCGAAGCAGCCTCGGGTCAGCTGACCACACCCAAGACATCCAGGACTCACAATGAGCTCCACAAGGAGCTGCTGTTGGCGCACAAGAGGTAAGCACCACACAGGTGTTGCTTTAAATCAGGAGGGGCGCGAGCTTGCTCAACTCAGGTTTGAGGGATGAAAGAGAAGCGCCGTGTTTGTCGGAAGCTAAATGCAGATGCATTAGCGAGAGTCGACGGACGGCCCCACGCCGCTGTGCAGAGCTTCCTGTGGTGGCTCATTATTTCTTTGTTTCTGGTGGAGGAACTTGGTTATCCAATGCAGCGGCCTCCGCTCACCTTGCCCCCGTCCAGCCCGGGTTTCTAACCCGCGGCTTCTCTAGTAAAAGCGGGCTGCATTAAGAAAACATGAGGCTCTTTCAGTCTCACCTGGAATCAAACACCGCCTCCCCATGCTGCCGGTCCTGTGGGCCGCCGGGGGCCTGAACTGGAACGTGACACCACCAAGCAGGAGAGCTCACACTGGAGCACGACCACAACCCTGGGCAGTTCGGTGGGCAGCGAAGGAAGTGGCTGATAGAGGGAATCACACGTGCTTCACCCAAACATTGACTCAAACCCAGCCACCGTCTCAAGTGATGAGATTTAGAAGGTTTTAAAGGAATGTCCAGTGCAAGTCTGTTCATCTTTCTTCTGGTCTCACATCAACCGTTGCTAGCTTTGGAGCAATATATTGGGCAAAAAAAAACTAATCCAGAAGCCCCCTTAGCTTTTGATTTTCAACTCTTAAATCATTTAGAAAATGACCTTTTTTTTACATTAATTTTTTGCTCTGTGTATGCATTTTTAATTAGCAATATAATATATTAATATATCATACAGTATAATATATATCAATATATAATACTGTATAATATAATATATTGATATAAAATATAATATATTTTCCTAAACGACTACAACTACTTTTTTTAAAATCTTTTTATAGATTTTTTTTTTACATTAATTTTGAATTCACTCTGAATGTTGTTTTGCACAAACAAAAAAAGGAGTAAAACCAACTATATCTCAAATGTAAAATTCAAGTGTAACGTAAAAAAAACAAACTTAACTTAAAAATATTTAGAGTCTAATGACATCGATATTAAAACCCTTACAAGTCAATTTATTTTATATGTATTTTGTTTTCCATAAGTAAATCAATAAAATAATAAATCAGAAAATATAAATGCAAATAAAAGTGCAAATATGTATTTATAAATTACCTTTAATTAGCAGCATTAAATTATACAGTATAATATATTAAAATATATTATACTGTATAATTTAATATAATATATTATTATAAAATATAATATATTTTCTGAAATAAAACTAGTCCTAGTACTAGTTTTTACATTAATTTTAAATTCACTCTGAAAGTTGTTTTGTACAAACAAAATAAGTAATAAAACCAACTATATCTCAAATGTAATTCACGTGTAATGTAAATAAATATTCAGCCAAAATCTGGAGTCTAACTACATTGATATTCAAACTTTTACAAGTGAAGTATTTTGTTTTCCATAAGTAAATAAATCAAATAATAAATCGGAAGATATGCATGCTAATAAAAGTGCAAATATTTATTTATAAATTACATTTCTCCTAGTCGCTCCTAGCCACTCATGTTTCAAATCTTCTGCTTCCTCCCTGTGAAATTCTTGGAATTCCTGTGAAACATACAGAACATCTGAGTGTGACCTGCTTCGTCTTTTCTGTTTGACCTCTTTCCAAATATTTACACTTGAATATCCTCTTCAGCTCCACCTCCAGAGCCTCTTTTAATAGTCATCGAAAGCACAACTAAATCACTCTTGTTGTCTCTTGAGCTTTGCTCTCCTCCTGTGTATCGCGGTGTTTAACATGAGCTCCGCCGCTCTCCACTATGGGCTCAGAGGTCTGGCGCTCAGCAGCAGAACAGAACTTCAGCAGGTGCTGGAGAGGAGGAGGCGGGTGCAGAGTGATCGAGAGGAGGAGGAAGAGACCCGGACCCCTCTGGAGGACGAGCTCATCCGACGGCAGCAGAAACTCCTGGAGGTGAGAAGACACGCGTGCTCCTCTCCAAACACTAGGGGGCGCTCACAGAAACAGAGAACGGTGTAGACGCTGGTTTTTCATTTTCCTCGCCAGAAGGAGAAGCAGGATGAAGAACGGGTCCAAGAGGACGTCCACCTGATGGAGTTCGTGAGAGTGCGACAGAACTTGAGAAAGATCCACTCAGTGATCCAGAACAGAGCGGCCAACGGCCCGAGCGGGCCGGACCAGCGGTAACTGACGCAGGATGGACTCATGAGAGTGTTTTCCCCCTCTCTCTAGCAAACACAGTTTCATCATGGACTAGAGCAATAGCTTTCACTGTGTATTCAGCCTTAGCAGGGAACTGGCAGGCGAGATGATCAGCCTGTCCCAGGACCCGATGACCCCGTGACCAGGTGCTACCCCTGAAGCAGCTGTTTATACTCAACCAATCAAACCTATTTACTGTTTGAGGAAGTGACTGGGCGTCAAAATCGTTCCTGAAAATATGGTACCATCCAAGCACAGAGGATTTTCTGCTCTCATATGATGCTTGAAACAAGAGTGCAGAAGAAGACGTGAAGCTGCAGGGCTTGAGAGCTGCTAACTTCACTGCTCTTAGTTGTTTTGTTCAGAAACAGAAGGCGACCATGGATGAAAAACGCTGCAGGTTTGGGTCTGCTTTCTATCTGAGTGGTGGAAACTGTCAGAGAATAAACACCAGCAGAGCTTTCAGCAAACAAAGAGCATGACATGTTTAATGCAGTGTTGGTTTATTAAACAGAATAGTAAGAGAGTCCTTCGCTCCTGTGTGATGATGGTGACTGACTGAAGACGGTGACGACATCACACCCGAGTGCCCTGACCTGCACCAAGTCATTGCGTGAGATTAGCGTAATGATTCCTGATCGCTCCACGGAGGTTTGACCTTTGACCCCGCCGCTTATTCTCCAGCTGCCGTGCATTAACAGGTGCTGCCGGGGCATCCTGGGTAGTGCCGGCGCCCCCTCCTCCTGCTATTTCTGGTCAAGGACAGAGAACTCTAAACTTAAAAAAATAAAACTTAAAAAAAATAAACTTATATTTGACTAATATCATGGGCTGGAACGTGCCTGGACTCAGACAGTTTCCTCATGTCTGGCCCTTTAAATGACACAATCATTGACGGCTGTTGTTGACTACGAAATGAATATGAGTGACCTGGCAAGTATTCTTGACCCCAATTGTTGGCAGGACGGTAACTGGAAAATGGCTGCCTCGCCTCCAGGCCACAGTCACGACTGCTCAGCTGCTTTTCATTTCAGATTGATCTGTAGGGTCTCACATGTACTGTGTGGTAGATGGGGTCAAGTCCAACGTAAAACTGAAAGCTCAGTGATGCTGAAACGCACCATGAGATTTAGGAAAGGAGAATGTGTTTTGGAGGTGAAGCCGGGAATAGCTTGAAACAACTGGGATCCAAAGCATTTGTCGTCTTGAATGATCACAATTCAACTCCAACTGTTAAAGGGTTCAATGTTATTCCATTTTAAATGAATTTCAGAGGGTTTCTTCACACTGAGAGAAAAAGTCTAAAATGCCAGTTCAGTGTATCACTTGTCTCTTACGGTGAAACAAGATGGACAGAAAAGCGTGAGAATTAGTACAAAATATGAGGAAAATACACTGATTTTATAGACTTTATACATTTAATGGCCATTAATTATTTGAGCAGATTATCTATAAAGCTAATGGATGGTTAATGTGAGTAATAAACTGGAGGTCTAGTCACTAAAACAGGCTGTTTTCATGAGTACAACGGTCAAAAATGATTGTTTAAAATGACCTTCCAAGTGCAGGAGTGGATCATCATTAGAACCCCCTTGAGGTCATTTCTAAATATGTCTGTATCGGAGGTGAGTCTCGGCTATTGTTGGGAGCTTCTCTTGTTTGCTTTTTTTAGCCGGCCGTCACTCCCTCCCTATGCGGCTCTCGCACATTGTGGGATGGTTTTAGTGTTTGGTATCTCTAAAGGCTGAGGCCGCGGTTGCTGCCAGTCTTTGTCAGTCCAGTGTCCAGTGCAGCGAGACGCCACCGGCAGGAAGACTACTGCAGCCATGGATGATGTTTATAAAGCCGCGGTGAGTACTGGGACGCGCGTGCGCACGAGGTTATTAACGTGTTATAACACCTTTGCGTTCCTTCTTTTTATGTGTTATATTGACCTCATTTGTCGGGGTTATTTGTCATCGTCTCTCATCGAACATCCATGTCTGTTTTTTTGGAATAAGTTTGACTCATAAAAGTTTGGAGAGGAATAATAAAAGATGGCAACTGACTGAGACTTAGCCGTCAGCGCATGTTTAATATGTCTAAAAATAGCCACAGTTGATGACAATAGAACAAAGACGGACAGACAGCAGACAGCTGATAGCTCTTACTAACACATCAGCTCCCTCCCCTCTTCACTCCGTAACCCCTCCATAACAATCAGTCCAGTCAACACACACGACCAGAATAGTAAGAGAGGACGCCACACTTCAGTCATGTTCTCAGCTGGGACGAAGACCCATCATCAGGCATGTTTGTTTTCTTCTCCCTCAGGTGGAGAACCTGACTGAGGAGCAGAAAAATGGTGAGGAAACACAGGAGAACATCACCTGCTCCCAATGTTTGTCATAACTCCTGATGTTACGCTGCATCCGCTCTCATTCTGCCCCTATATCCTCATATTTCCTCAAATACTTTGTGAAAGTGTAGCATATTGTCCCTGAGCGCTGAACGCACTGAATCTCTGGGAGTTTGGGGAACAAGTTTGTTGCTGTTTTCCTCTATTGTGGGTTTAAAATATGGAAAACATTTGCTGCAGAGCAAGAAAAATGAGAGTTCCCATTTAAGTATTTTGGGCGCCCCTCTGGGTCGGGTCAGCAGCAACAGTTTATCACTCTCCCGGGTGTTGGAATCAGAGAAGTGAGGCACCTGTCAGAGTTAAAACGGACTCAGGAGAATTTCCACTTGCTCCGGGGTAAAGCCGCCGGCAGCCTGGAGGCATGCCCCGAGATCTGGTCCAAGTTCCGGCAAAGTCACGGACGACTGCTGGGTGAGAGTCGGTCACGAGCGGGCAGAGATGGAAGAGAGTCAGGTCTTCTTCCAAATAACTCACTGAAGTGAAGTGCCTGCTTCAGAGGAAACACCAAAGTGTGGCTTAGTTTGACCTTGGTGAAGTCCATATCTATTCCTCTGTTTGGGACAGAGTTCAAGGCTGCGTTCGACATCTTCATCCAGGATGCGGAGGACGGCTGCATCAGCACCAAGGAGCTGGGGAAGGTGATGAGGATGCTGGGTCAGAACCCCACGCCTGAGGAGCTGCAGGAGATGATCGACGAAGTGGATGAAGATGGTGTGTCTCCAGCTCTGCTGTCGGGTCGATGTGTGTGACGTGTTGCGTGTGGGCAGGCAGCGGCACGGTGGACTTCGATGAGTTCCTGGTGATGATGGTGCGCTGCATGAAGGAGGAGAGCAAAGGGAAGTCAGAGGAGGAACTGGCGGAACTATTCCGAATGTTTGACAAGTAGGTTGTGTTTTTTTTTTCAACTGAAACGTCAGTTTAAAAAGTAAAATGGATGATGTTCTGTTGAGGAATGGGGACGGCTACATTGATCTTGAGGAGCTGAAGGCCATGCTGGAGTCCACCGGCGAGTCCATCACTGAGGACGACATCGAGGAGCTGATGAAGGACGGAGACAAGAACAACGACGGGAAGATCGACTATGACGGTAGGGAAGTGCAGATTCAGTGGAGCCAGGAGATTCTGATCTGAGTCGTCCTTTTCAGAGTTCTTGGAGTTCATGAAAGGTGTTGAGTAAAAGTGTCCCGACGCTGTGCTGCGAGGTTCAACCCCGTCCGGATGAGTATTTGTGAATAAAAGTGCACAATAAAGATTATTTTCAATACGATCTTGTCGTGCTCTCTGGAACCACGCACGTGAGTGGATTTGCCTCTCAGCAATTCTTCACTGATCTTGAGGCGAAATCGCTTTGAAAACAGTCCAAACCAGATTCTCTCACACACACACGCCCATGCGAGGCAACCGACTTCACAACATTCACACTGTCACACTCTGCCGAGCGACCATGAATTTTCAGGAGCAGGTAAGAAGATTGTTTTCCTCTCTTCCAGAACTGGCACCACCTCTTTTTGATAAAGATAAACACCAGATGGTTCTAAATCACAGCATTTTATTGTGATCATTATTTTAAAACATAGAGGCTTCATTTGACTTGGAAAAAAATTGTTGAATTCCTGGATGTGTCACAAGCTGCGGACTCACTTAGAAGCGAACTGTGGAAAAAAAAAAAGTGGTGGAAAATGTGTCTAAAAACAAAGAAGCTCAAAAGGAGTTTGGAAGCTCAACCACTGTGGCAGCTTGAGACTCATGAAGGAGGCAGTAATGCAGCTAAACCTGCTCTGGGCCTGGAGGAGCTGTGCAAGGGTGCGTCCACTCACCGGCCGCTTCTCACCCTCTTTTCATTTCTCAGCTGGAGCAGATCCTGGCTGAGGGCAGGTTTGGAGACCTGATAGAATTCTCCTACCCCATTGGATATTCCCACTGGGGGGTGTACGTCGGCGACGGGGAAGTCATCCACTTTGCCATCGCAGGTGAGTCTCATAACAATGAAATCCAACCAAAATATGAGGCGTTTTGAGGGAAGCAAACCATCAGCTGTGACTGGATGAGGCAGCACAGGGTCCAACTCAGAGGAGAGGCTTTCCTGAGGCAGGCTGGTACTTGCTGGGAGGCTCTCGTATTATTCCAGTCTAGTCAGGACCAGACCCACGTGACTGGTTGTTGCTTTCTTCCTTCCTTTATTTCCATCTTGACTTCAGTCCTGGTGACAGAAAGTGACTGGTGAAAGACAAAGGGTACTTGTACTCAGACACCTGTCAGAGGTCAAAAGTCAGAGTTGGTTTTCGAAAGCCCTGGTGCTCCACTATTGTTACAGAGGGCTAGAAGATGGACCAAAACAATCGGATTGGTTTTTTTTTTATTTAGAGTCAATATTTTAACACGAAAAGAGGATTGCAGACGCGAAACAGGCTTTGAATATGTCACAAAGGCAACAGATAAAACACCTTCCGTTTAATTTCATCAATGCTTACATGAGGTTTACTGTTTATTACGTTTTGTTTTGTAATATTCGTGTTTTGGAATAAACCCGCGTCTCATGAATCCACTAAATGCGGTTTGGCGTCGCCTTGTGGCCAGTAATGGTAACTAATGACTAATGCAAATGTATTTTGCAAATTAACTTTGATATAAAATAAGTCGTTATTAAGGCTGATTATAGCATTAAAATACACTATAGACTGAAAAACTTAAATGACTTCACTTACAATAAATGCATGCCTGATCTTATGAATCATCGTAATAAATAATAATCATGTCTGTTTAATACAAAACTATTTAATAAGAAGATCCCTAAATGGAAAGAAAACAAGTAAAGAGAAGAAAGCAAAAGCTCAAATCTCAAACCTAAATCACTTAAATTTAAAGAATATCCATATTGTTGCCTGTTTTCATTCTGGAGCGCGTCACATAAAACAGACATGGGCAAGTAAAACTATTCTATGTGGCTGAGCTCGAGTATAAAGCCTGTCTACTTCTCTAATACACTCTATTATCCAACATTTGCTCTCGTAAAATTAAGGGAATACAAGTGTTTGCATATGATGATGAGGACAACAAATATTTTCACTTGATTTGGTCAGTTATTTGTTCACAACAATTGCCTGTTCATACTGAGTTACGTTATAAAGTGTTTCGTACACTGCTAGTTAGTGCAGTAAACTGCTTGAGGCCTGGCTTCTGTTGAATTTCAAAGCTTTTGGGTCCAAAAATGTGCCTATTATCAGTCTGGGCCACATCTATCTGTGTACTTAAGGAAAACTGTCTGGTTTTTAGATGAGGGCCAACTGATGGCGAACGTGCGCAACACCCTGCAGACTGTCTTCCCTTTATGTGGGGACCTTCTTCTCGGAGAAACCAAGATTCGGAAAGTGCCGATTGGTGAAGTGAACGTCCCCAAAGGTGCTCACATCTTGATCAGCAACAACCGACACGCCTTCAAGGCCTCCACGGAGGAAGAGATGAGAGAACGCTGCGACGCACTGGAGTGTGAGTCTCTGCGTTATAATCTCTTCTTCCTCAACTGCGAGCACTTTGCTACATTTGTGCGCTATGGAAAAGCCGTGTGCAATCAGGTATGTTGTCATATTGAGAATCAATTCTATATTCATTGTGCAGGAAGGAGTCGTTTGTAAATAAGTCATGATCATTTCTCATCCAACAGGTTCCTGGGAGAAGCAAGAATGAAGAGTATGAGCCAGCAACTGAAAAGTTCCAGGACATTGTCAACTCGAAAAGAATATCCGGAGATCTTTTCAACTGAAGAGGCTTTCGCCATTTTTGTTCCACATCATATACGCAGTGTTCTTTCTTTTGAACTGCAATTGTAGAAAACATGAAATCTGTGTTTTCGTAAATTTCAAAGGGAATGTATTGTGAGTGATCAATTGTAAAATAAGATTCATCAGTTATTTGCCCTGAACACGTGATATTTGTTGGATTATTTTCTCCCTACACTTCACTTCGAGGGCCACCTATAATGCGTGACATATGGAACTGGCTTTCTTGCCTGGGTGATAACGTCACTGATGTAAATAAAACCTGGATTTGTCCTGTTCTGTTAATTGATCTGATATGCTTTTTAAATTAAAGCAATTACAAACCTTTTTTTTTAATTCTAAAACAAAAGACTTCTTTGGAAGCGTCTATGCGTTTCTTTCCGAAAGATGGCGGTATTTCACTCATAGACATGTACGCTTTCACCCATTTGAGGAGTAGAAGAAGAAGCGGCATTGACACGGAAGTGAACTCCCTCTCAACTGGAAGTTCTTTCATTTTAGCTGAAGAATAAGACATGTCTCGCTAAATTTCCCCATCGCTCTCCACTGGCGACCGGGGACGCAAGTCGACTTCTTTTTCTATTCGAGCCGACCTCGGTGCGAAGACGGAGAGTGTGAAGATAAATATTGACGAGTCATCGTGTGGTCGAGGAAAACAACACACCGGAAGCGCTGGTGCTAAAAGACGCTGGAAGCTAACCCCGACGTTAGCTCGCAACTTCAACTGTGTCACACTCGCCGGGGACATAAAACAGAGCCGAGGTGAGGAATGTTGTCAAAAAGCAGCACGAATTAGGTTGAATCAACTAAATAATCACATGATGGGAATGTTCGTGGGGAGTTGCGTTAGCATAGGATGCTTGCGTTGCGAAATGTGGTCACAACAACACACAGCTGCCAAACACACACACACACTTACACGCCAACTTCACTCCCACCAGAACCATGTTGGGAGCTATGTCATAAGACGAGTAGCTAAAATCATAACTAATGTTATTCTTCCTAGACGTTAATTGTTTTCTCTGTTGTTATAACGTTCTACACCAGCTGCGTAGGCAGTCGTTCATGGCAATTGTTATTTAACTGACACAGTTGTAACGACGAGTTAGTATTATATTTTATGCATAAATAAAATGAAACTTGGGCAAATATTTTATCAATTATACCAGTGATGTTTTTTTTTCATTCTGACGGGGCACTAATGGGTATTTTTTAATTTTAGGAGCTGTTTTTCTGCTAAAAATAAAAGGTCTGCTCCGTTTTTGTCTGTCTGTCACAAACCTATATCTGTATTCATCGGGTCATTTCTCACTCAGCAGAAGACATCAACAGGAGTGCGTGGGATTTGAGAGTCGTCGTCCCATTGGGTCGTGAGATGACCTCTCAGCAGCCTCAGCTTCCCAACGCTGCTATTCCTCCCCAGATTGGCCACAACTCATCTGCTAACCAGGCACAGCCCCACATTCAGGCTGGACACCCTGACTCCAATGTGAGTGGTGCGGCCACTTTGGACAATAGACTGGGGAGTGGCAGGCCGGGATGCTCTAGTGCTGTGACATCCCGAGTCGAAGGGGTCAGCAGAACCATGTCCTGTCCTACCTCCAAAAGAGAGAGGGACTTTGAGCCCTGGCCTGAGGACGCTGTGGACTCCTCCCATGGCTTGTACTCACTTCACCGCATGTTTGACATCGTCGGGGCTCAACTCACACACCGGGATGTTCGAGTCCTCTCCTTTCTGTTCGTGGATGTGATTGATGAGTACGAGCGTGGCGCCATCCGAAGTGGAAGGGATTTCTTGCTAGCACTTGAACGCCAGGGTCGATGTGATGAGACCAACTTTCGGCACGTGCTGCAGCTTTTGAGAATCATCACTCGCCATGACCTTCTGCCTTACGTCACCTTCAGGAAACGACAAGCTGGTGAGTGTCTATCACTTTTGGAAAAATCTGAACCATTAGATATGTATATTGAGTTTTCATTTCACTTGAATTGAGCTGTACTGAAACAGTGGAGGAGAAAGCTTTTTTAATTCTTTAATTAAAAGAAAGATGTTCGTGGTATTATAAAATTGAACAAATGAACTTCAAATCCAAATTTGCATACAGAGCGCTCTAAATGTAAAAGTACTCAGTGTCATCCATTTTCCTCTATACAACAACATTTTCAGACTGATTTGGTCTTTTGTGTTTTTGCAGCGTAGGGCATGTCCCGTACCATGGGACGAGCAGCAATAGGTTTATGCTGACTGCACCTCAAATGATTAGAATGCTAAGCAACATCATACTTCACTACTCATAAATAAAACCTCTCAAGAGTTCAGCTCAAATTTGTGTACCACAAAACTGTGTACTGGGATGTTATGAATGTCATTCGATAATTCAGTGTTTGCCACTATTATTGCGTTTCATTACGACCCATTTTCGCCTTTATTTATGAAGCCATCAGAGCTACTTTGGTGAAGAAATTATCAGGAACATGTTGAAGGACTGTTGAGCGTTAAAATGTCAGAAAAGTTGATTTCACTGTTGCATGTAGTGCAACACCATGCATTAACAGTCACACACTGTGTCTCAGTGTGCCCGGACCCTGTGGACAAGTATCTGGAGGAGACGTCTGTTCGCTACATATCCCCGAGAGGCGAGTCCCAGAGCAGAGACACTGTCCCTCACAGACGCACGAGTAAGTTCAGGTGGCCACAGGAGAGTTATTTACGTGACGCTTGGCACTAAACACTTAAACCATACAGGTCCACAGTCCGTCATCTGCTGCTCCCCAGCAGGACACCACGTCGGCCCGTCCAGAACAAAACCGGCTCCCCATGTATCCAACCGCAGACGCAAGAGAAGCCACTCCTCAGCTGACTGCAGAGAGAAACAGACGTGTGGTAAAAACAAAAACATCTCGTTCTTTTCTTTATTGCTTTTAACTTTTTAACTGAGGAACATGTTGGCTTGACACTAAACAAAAATGAAAACAAAGAATAACATCAAAAAGGCTGACAATTTCATGATGTGAGTTGACACGTTTTTTTCTAAATCAGCAGAAGTTGTTTGTCTAATGTTTCAGTCTGAGCCAGTGTTTTGGATGCAGGAGGTTTCAATACTAGTGTAGCATTTAAAGTGGCCACAATCTCATCAGTGACTCTCCATCCACAGATATTCGCCTCCGGGTGCGTGCTGAGTACTGCCAGCATGAATCAGCACTGCAAGGCAACGTCTTCTCTAACAAGCAGGAAGCAGTGGAGCGACAGTTTGAGCGCTTCAACCAGGCCAACACCATCCTGAAATCACGGGACCTGGGCTCCATCATCTGTGACATCAAATTCTCTGAGCTTACCTATCTGGACGCTTTCTGGAGAGACTACATCAATGGGTCCCTGCTAGAGGCCCTCAAGGGGGTTTTCATCACGGATTCCCTAAAGCAGGCGGTGGGCCACGAGGCCATCAAGCTCCTGGTCAATGTAGACGAAGAGGACTATCAGGCAGGACGCCGCAGACTGCTCCGGAATTTGGTCAATAGCGGAGGAACATCGGGAAGCAACAAAGACTGTGTATCGTAAACACACCTGAGCACAGGAAGAGAAGGATGAGGTTGCGTGCCTGACACAGACGCTATCTTCCACGTACGAGACTGTGACTCCTTCAGGAGTGCGGCCCGAGGACATCAGGTGGTGACATGATGTGTAGCATGCCGAGAGACTGGGAGCCACAGTCGCCACGCTTGGCTGGTGGTTAGTTTTCCATATGAAGCTGATTGTTTTCTGCGAGGATGACCAAGTTCTACACACTAAAGGGGCCAGAGAATGTTATGACGTCAGTATGATTTGATTGATTCAGCATCTCCAAACAAGTCCCTCCACTGCTGCTGTGAAGCACAGCTCAACAAATCACGCCGACGTATCGGACTGTTTTGTGATCATGCTGGGGAATTGCAAGCGATGATGTTCATGACGCTAATGCCGCCAAACAGTCAAAACTATACGCTGCTGGGACCAAAAAAGAGGTTGTAAGAACATGTCCGACCTCTGTCAGATTCCATTTGCATTCAAATCAATTTGTCTCTATATTCTGTGGCCTCTTTAGGGAAGCTGACTGGATCATATGCACCGGCTGCCAGGTCTGTGTCCACAGAACATGACAGTTGAAAGTACAATGCCCCTGGCTGACTTTGATATAGTATTAAACCAAAAAGAAAAAGAATCAATTTGTCCTCTACAAGTCTGCAGCTTCAGACTGAAGAAGCCCCCCCCCCCAAGTGTTACGCTGATGTTTTCACAGCCTTCAGGAGGCTGCTGCAAAACTGTTCTGTGGACACAGCTGACTTCTGCCTGGACTCCTGGTTCGGGAGTCAACATGTCGTGGGACTCAATTTGTTTGCATTGTTGCAATATAAAATCTGAATCAAGGCCGGAGCAGAACTGTAGGTTGTTGAAGGAGGTTCAAGTGTTGCAGCAGGTTTCTCTCAGTGTGTTTAAAAAGTGTCAACCAATGTGAGCAGGTCTCATTGTCATTGAAGGACGTTAGGGAATATGTCGTCAGCAATCGCAGCTGAGACGGTCTCCACGGCTCCTTCTGCCTCATCATTCAATACTGCAACAATTCAAATGACTTGCGTTCAAGTGTTCAACCCAAATGCAAAATAGTGCCCGAGTGAAAACTTTCTGGACCTCTAACTGTCGTCTGACGTATGGCCGGTGTTCCGGATCTGATCTTTTTTTTTTTTTAAACGTCAGTTCGTGTGCTGACTAGTTTCTCCCAGTGGGAGATGAGTCTAACAGTTTGACTGCTTTGTCATTTTCGTTTTGGGTACGTTACCGATGGTTTCATCCAACGAGCAAATGTGTATGTCCTAGACTTCGGACGGTAGTAGACTCACGTTGTTTTAAATCCTTTTTATTACTGGATGTGTCACTGTTTTATCCACGGTTAGGATCTGGTGTTTGCGCAGGAGTGTGACTGCCCCCCTTCACGTGCTCACTCATTTATTATGAATAGTGATGTCTTTCTTTGGCTTTTATTTGAAATGACTGTAATAAATAATATACCTGACTACATGTGTTCAGGAGGGGTGATGCTGGGACAACTCGGGTTTGAGATCAGCTTTATTCCTCTAGAAAAGTAGACAAAGACAAAATACATTGGTGAAATATAAACTTTACAAAGTCAGAAAAGTATGTCTTTTACAGCAAACTTGAAGCTTATTACAGGTGACTTGTGTGGTTTTGGCAACACAGTAGAGAATGGCTCTAATGAACCATTCAGTGTGGCAAAAGTTCAAGCAATCCAGGTAGATTGTGACTGAAATAGTCATTAATAATTACACCCCTGTGTTCCAGTATCAAGTACATGATTATACGTGTCTGTGTTGTGTACCTAACTTCTTATTTTAAACCGTTGGGCAGGTTTTCATTCATCCGGTTAATGATCGAGCGCAAACTTGTGAGCTCATTTAAAATTCGAAACAAGACGTCACCCCTGGCAGCGCTGTTGTAAACCAAATGCTTTGCTGTGGGCAGTGCCAAAGGTCAAAGGTCAGTCAAGTGGGTCAGGTCCTCTTGGTGAACAGTTTGTGTCCCATGATGGTGTCCATGTCAGAGATGATGGAGGAAGTTAGCTTAGGAAGAATCTTTGAAGAGAGAGAGAGAGAGAGACGTGTTCAGCTGGAGCTCTTTGACTTGACTTATCTTCATATCAGTGGGGAGTCACTGACCTGAACTGCGCGGATGTTTTCCATCAGCTGCTCCACTCTGGAGGCTCCGAGCAGAACCGAGCTGACGCCCTCATTCTTCAAACACCAGGCTGCAAGGCCCACACCATCGAGAGAGAGAGACAGGTGGGAACGTGGTGGCTCCTGAGGAGCTAACATGGCCTCACGTCGACTGACAGGGACGGCAGTTTCTCACCGACAGCCAGTTGGGGAAGAGTGCAGCCCAGTCGGTCAGCGACGGCCTGCAGCTCTTTTAGCTTGATCTGCTGCCGGTGACCCTCCTCGCTCATGATCTGCTCCTTCAGCCACTCGTAACCCTGCGGCGGTAAGTATCGTGCAATGCAGGTCATAACTTAAAAGTGGGTGACCATAAAATGACCCCCACAAACCAAAAATAAAAGATGGAATTGCACAAAAAGTGGGATCTTAACTGTGACCATCCAACTGGTCAACTCATAAGAAATAGTTCATAAGAAATCATCTAAAAAATCCTCCTGATTTTCACCTTATCATCAGTGTCCTGGTGTCTCAGAATTTATTTTCAATGTGCTGCAAATAGATAATGGCTTCACAAGTTATGACTCATATTCACAATCTATTTTTACCTCATAGATTGAACACAGAAAATTGTTTAAATCTAATTTATTTTCACTTTTTTCGATGCAAGAGGCACAAAACTACCTGTTACCTTCAGAGACGCTCGTGAGTTAGGTGGGATCCCGCTGTCGTACTTCCCTGAGATGATGCCACAGGCCAGTGGAGACCAGGTCATGGCTCCGACACCTCCATATGCAAGAGAGATTGTTATTTGCCTTTCAAGACTGTCAGAGTATGTCCTGACCTATCTTGTGGTAAAGTTCGGGGAGCTGAACTTCAACCTTCTCTCTCTGAAACATGTGGTACTCGGCCTGCTCGCAGATGGGTGGGACCTGGTTGAACTGCCGTGCGACTGAATAAGCCTCCTGGACCAGAAGAGAGATCCATGTGAAGCTGACTTAATATCAGCAGGTATGATGGGCCTCACCATGATCTCCATGGAGCTCCAGCGGGACGTCCCCCAGTACATGGCCATGCCCTGGTTGATCACGTGAGTCATTGCCCGGACCGTCTCTAGCAAGAAGTTAACCAACAATTTTCAACACAGAGGAGATGAAGAAGACCACAGAGGAAGACCAGCCTGTGACCCCAACCTTCTACAGGCGTGTTGGGATCTGGTCGGTTTGCAAAAACCACGTCCACGTAGTCCAGCTGAAGCCTCTCCAGTGAAGCTCTCAGACCTTCTATGATATGTTTCCTGGACAGTCCTCTCTCCATCTCAGCCCTGGGGAGACACATTTATGATGCGATGACATGCATGTTTCACCACTTCCCCGCAGAGACGCACAACTTTATCATGTGTACACATCTGATCTGTCCAGACCTCAGTAAAAGACAGTCCTCATATTATATTAAAGCGTGATTCATAATTCAAATACAACCTTAAGAAAATTCAAAACAGCTAAATGTTTAATTGAAGGAAGTAAAAAATTAACTCGACTTACTTTCCCCCCCAGAAGACTTTGGTGGTGATGACTAAACTAGAGCGTCTGCAGGAAGAACCCATGGTCATCATCATGTTTGTGTATTATAATAAAATTTCACATTTATATATTCCAATAATGATTGTACAGTATGTGAAAATATTACCTCCACGCTTTCTTCTTGATGATTCTTCCCAAGACCACTTCTGCCCTGCAAAGAAAGGATGCTATTTTTAATAATATATTTATCATGATTCCGCTCAGTCCGACCAAGGTGAATCGAAAATATATGCACGTTTATAGACCACATTCCCAGAGTCAACAAAATTGTCGATTCTTTTTTTGTACGTGATTCCATAAAATTATTAAATTATTCAAACTTCAATTAAATGAGCTCTGAGAATAATTAAAAATGAAAAATATAGGTGACGACACTGCAGCTCACAAAGAGGCCAGCTATAGTCAAGAATATTTCAATTTATTTATGGACTGCAAACACGGAAAAGGTTCACATAAAAAATACAAACAACAACAATAATAATAATAATAATAATAATAATAGTAATAATAATAATGTTGTATTTAAGCAATAATATGCTTTGAAACAAAGTGCGTTTTGTCTTCCGCAAAGTATTAGAAGTATAATTAATTTTGGGATTCAACCATTAAATCATATCGCATTAATAAAATGAAATAAAAGGTGATTTATTATAAAATCACATTGATTCTTGTGCGCATGCGCGGGTCAGTTGTCGCGACGGACACTATTAGCATCGCAAACCTTCATCAAGGTACAGCGCTTGTCAGGTGAGGCGAAACCTGTAGAAGATTCCCGAATTTTTCGTTACGTTACAAGATTAAAGGTTTGTCTTTTTAATTAGATTTTCGAGCTGTTTTACACGAGTTTTGGTGAATAGTGCAAAAAACGCTCGACCTTTTGACTGGAGTTCCACTTCTTCCCGCGCATATTGACTTCGTTTTTACGCTGGCTTAATTCTCGAGTAATACAAACAAATAATTGTATTAGAGAGTCATGGTATGATTATACAGTTTGGGGAAATGGTGTTCTTAAAGATATATATTTGTTTTACTGTTACAATAACTTTGTTATAGGCAGTTTTGTTTATGATATTTGACGTAAGGCTACAGAAATGTTGTATGGAGGTCAGTGGCACTTGAAAACAGAATTCAAAGGATGTAACAAAAATATTTATTGCTACTTTGCTAGTCTTTGCTCTCACCAATTATACTTTTGTCGTGTTTTTTTCATTTGACTCTTCTAAGCGCTAACTACAAGTGTTGAAATGTTCCAGACAACAACCTGTGAGATGTCACCAGCAGCTGAGCTGAAAGGAGGCCGAGGCCCAGTGAAAGGCATGTCGAGGAGCTCTCCCGTAAGTAAGCTTTGACTTACATCCCGGCACTGTACACTTCAGCCGTGTCGAAAAGGTTGATTCCACTCTCGTATGCAAGCGTCACCAGCTGCTCAGCCACCTTGACCCAAGGTTAAATCTCAATTACGTTTCAAGAATCTGTTTTTATCATTGAAAGGTTTGCTCTTTTTGGGCATCTCTTTCCTACCTCATCAGTTATCTGTCCTCCGAATGTGACCCATGTACCTGCACCGAGCACAAAAACAAAAGTGAAAACAATTAACCAGTCATCCTCCTCTCCGTCTATGCTCCTCCAGTGCAGAGACGTGCATGTGAGACACTACAGCCTCTCATATGGACGTCACCTTCTTCCTGTGTTGCCATATAGAGGTGGAACTTTGACACTCACCTAAACCAAGACAGGAAACTCTCAGGCCTGATTTCCCCAGGTTTCTGTAAGCAAAAAATGAAAGCAAGTGAGCAGTTATCGCGGTATTCTTGCATGTATTTAAGACTTGTTTTGGTGTCTTTTAAAAAACACTGGATCTGTTACTCATTTGACTGCAGCTCATTTTACATTTACACTCAATATTCTATCAAAAGCAGCAAAAGAAACATACTGAAAAAAACAAAAAATGGGGGAAAAATGCATTAAAAAAGTTGCACACAAAATGGAAAAGCCAATGAAGTGGATCATAATGTAAAACCGTTGTATTATAACAAAGAAAATGCAACACAATGATATTAAATGGAATTTCGAATGAACTTTCGACCCGAACTATCACCTGTAAATCATCCCGGTGGAATATGACACGGTGTCTCTCAGCGAGACGTGGTTCATCTTCAGGAAGTCCTCCAGGTTCTTGTGCTGGGCTGCAGCCCGGACCTCTCTGAGACGCTGGAACTCGGCGAGCTGGCTGCTGCGTTGCTGCCTCTCTTCCTGCTCCTGAGCTTGTTCCGAGAAGAAGTTGCTGAGGCCGCTGCGCATGCTCTCACTGACCGAGGAAAGGGACAGAGTCTTCCCTCCAGCGCCCCCACTTCCACTGCTGACGCTGCTGCTGCGACATACAGTGCTGCCATCTCGACCGCCAGGTGGAACTGAGCCACTGGTCCCCGGCTTGGGCATCTGGACGGACGGAAACAGATTTTTCTCCACCCTGGTTTGCTGAAGGATGTGGACCGATTGTGACAGTTACATTAATATTAGAAAGCACAGAAACATTAACAGGCAAACAACGTGATCTCGGCTCTGGACCTTTTCGTACCATAAGCTAATGATGTGTGGCGTTTCTTCAGTCACCTGCGGGATTGTGCAGGTCTCCAGCTCCAGCATGGACTTCGGGAACATCCTGGAAATCTGTCTGCTCATGTATCATCACACTGCTGGCTGGACTGAAGCTACAGTACTGTACTGTGAGATCATAAATGAGTCTTTCTTGTGTGTTGAATCTTCACTTCAACTTCAACATAAATTCGATAATTGAGGATCTTCACGATGTCACTGAACACACGCTTGAGAATGAAAGAGCATCGCAGCTACTCACCCGTGTGGTGGGGGTGCGTCCGATGTAAGGGTTCTGGACTACACTGCTCATGGAGGCTGCTGATGGAGGTGCACCGCTATTGGTCTTTATACTCAGTCCTGCCTGGATAAAGTGCTTCAGGATGGATCTTGATGTTGCTTAACATGGTTCCTTGTCCCTCCTACTCAGTCACACGACCCACACAGAGTCCTATCAGCAGCCCTGTCTGCGTTGCAGTCTGCAGAGGCCAGAAAAGTAAATAATTCATCCAGGAACTGCAACTGGCATCGGCACTAAAAGCTTACGAATGCCCAGAACGGCTTCACGCTTGCTAAGAGCCTGTCTGCCCGCTGGTTGCCAAAATGACGTGTGCCTTTGGTGGACGTGGTCGTTCTCAGTAGCTATCAGGGGTTGGCGCTTCGTGGCTGATAGTTCTACGTTAGTACTACGAAGAGGTCTGAGACCCAGTTTGGGTCTTCTCCCGATCTAGTTTATCTTGCAGTACAACTCATCCTTGTTGAATGTTGAAGTCTTTTCATGGCTTTCTGTTAAATTATTCACACAGATGTATAATTTTTAATGTTGGCACTTCACCCAAAATCTGTGCGCTTTGATATGCTCGGCCCCGGTGCTAAAAATAAACTGAGCTGACATAGTTTCTCAGTGTCCGTCATAAAAATCACATAAAAAAAAGTAAAATAGAAATGTTCATTAAGAAAAAGTATGTTAAAAAACAGGTTGCTGTGATACAAAGGATCATTTTTGGTGGTTAAATTGCATGCAGCATGACTTCACACACAACACGTACAATCACAGAATTTATTCAACCAGACAACTGCATTTTCACATTCACACAGTTTCATAAAAAATCCAACTCCAGTAGTGGGGCATTGTTGATCCCTCCAGTATTGGACGGATGCAATCCCTCTATCTTAATGAAGACAGAGGCTTAAATATGAAAATATTTTAGAGGGAGAGCAGCAAGTGTGTTGGTCTCAGAGCAGCTGAGGGGAACAGCATTGCGGCTCATCTGTAGTTCCTCAGGTAGACAAGTCGGTGAGGCTGGAACTTCTCCCGACACAGTGGACACTCGGCCTACACCAAACACATAGAGGAAACAAACTCAGTCATTCAAGTACCTCGGCCATCTATGAAAAATGTATATCCCATATTAAACCACAGACACATGCCTTTTTATAAACACCTCATGTAATCTGCGTCATATTGGCAAAAATATCACACATTTGTGCGCAAATGGAGTGAGTTATTTGAAGGAAATGCATTTTTATGTATTAATAATAATTATTATCTTTTTTTAATTGTCCACAAAAAATAATTTTGGGAATGAGGTATGTATCAAGCAAATAATTCAAAAGAGAAAGCTAAAAATGTACTGTTTCGTTTGTCAATTTTGAATAGTGCTACTTTTTTAAGTTTTTTTTTCAAATAAAAGTGCTAAAAAAAACAAAATCTAAAAATTATACAATTCACCTGATTTCCCCCTCATTATTAAATTAAATGTATAGAATAATTTCTTGCAATATCATGTATTTCTATGTTATTTGTATTTGTTTTTAACCCCCCAAATTGTTTTTGTTGCATGCTGTATGCTTCCAAGTAACTGGTTTGAGATGCACTTGGAATGTTATTTTACTGTTACAGCGTTTAAAATAAAAAAAATCGCTTTCATATTCGCTGACAACAGGGGGCGCTCTACACTAAGAGATACGTCAGAAAAGATGTGAATTCAATTTCAGTCTTCTTGACCTTGGTGTTGCACCACTCTGTGATGCACTCCCAGCAGAAGAGGTGGCCACAGGGAGTGGATGTGGAGTGTCTCCTCTCCTCCAGACACAGGATGCAGCGGGCAGCTCTGGACTTGGAGCTGTGAGAGTCTTGCTCGCTGAAATCAGGGTTTAAAACCGCACGGTAAACGCTGACGCCATTTTGTGGAGCTGGAGCGGTTGAAATGTCAGTCTCACCTGGCAGTGAGATTCCTGTACAGCTTCCACTCCTGCCTGGCTCTCTGTCTCTGTCGGAAGTTGTTGAGCTGCAGGACCAATGTCAGGACCAGCTGGACCAGAGACACTAGTCCCAAAAGCCTGTAGCTGCTCCTGATGTTTCCATCATCAGCACTCACCGGCATGACACGCACCTGCAGAATATATCAAGAAAAAACGCTTCCTATTTTTCCCTTCACGTCAAAAGACAAGGCCTCACTCACATAGTTAATGCCTGACGCCCGCTTGGACAGATGATAGAAGGAGCCACTAATGTAGAACAAAGCCACGTGCAGTCGGTGCAGAAGTGTCAGTCCTTGCTGAAGAGCGAACACCACTGGAAGAGACGCCTTCTTCTGGGGCTCGGACAAACACCCCACGACCTTCTGCATGCATCTCCTTAACCATGACTCCAATGTCCATGAGCCAGACGCCGCTTGCCTGCGCCTGACGCTGCTGCAGCGCTCCTGATCTCCCTCCAGTTCATTCTCCAGACACACCAGGGTCTTGTCCACCAAGTATGGAAGGAAGGTGTGGCAGAGGATGAAGAGACCTCGCTGGGACCAGGAAGGGAGCCGGCGCCTACTACTGTCCACCTGGATGATGTTGACATACTCCTCACCCAGAGTTTGGTAGCCTGGCAGAGAGAGTGCAAACAACCCATCAGAAGTGACAATTGTAAACACCGCTAAGTCACCTGGGCTCCAGCAGCTCACCTGAGAACGTTGTCAGGGTGTAGTAGACCACATCTGACAAGAGCTCAATCTCTTTCCTCCAGTCCAACCACCTTTTTGATCCTGCAGATGTAAAACTTGGTTAATCATCAACAATAAATAAGATAGTTATTTATTTATTATTAGTATTTAGTATTATGTATTTTGTTTTGTTTTACTATATGTGTACATTGAATTTTGTCTGTTCTCATTGTCTTTTGCTAAATATATATAAAAAGAATAAAATATTGATGAAAAAAAAGATTTCAATACGTTTTCAATCACAACTAATATTGATCTACAAGGGAAATACATTTCTTTAAGCAAAGCACAAAATAATTCATACGAAAATAAAGAGTGATTCGTGTTAAACGTGAGCATATGGCAGGGGTTGATGATTCTGACTCCTGCGGTAATACTGCCATGCTACTCAATGAAGATGACTCGCTTACCTGCAACCGTTTGAAAGGCTTCATTTGCGTTGTTCCTTAGGAAGCTTTGATAGTAATCGTCCTTCTGACTGGACCGAATCAGCTGGGACTGGTTCGCAGGTGCGAGGGGCATCAGAAAGCCGGGGTCACCGACACATCAACAGAAGCCAACGGCAATTGATAGAAACTAAGACACCCGCGTCAATACAAAGACTTAGAGTCTGCGTAAAGAATACAAATAATACTGAAGATAATAAGAGGTCCAGAAGTGATCGGTACTGAATCTGGAACTACAACGGAAGTAGATGAAAGTAAACAAACAGAAGAAGAAGCCTTGCAAATGCAACAGTGACATCTGCTGCTAACTTATGGTGTTACAAGCTACGCTTAAAACGTTGTTTAAAGGACTAATTTGCTAAATAATAGAACACTCAAGTATTAAAGTTAAATAAAATGGTAATCAAACGAAGTAAAAAGAATAGTTTTATATCCTTAATAATGTTATATTGTTTGTAATGCCATAATAAGGATGTGTGCGTGGACATCTTGGTCTGGTTTCTGCATTTTCTCCCCATATTTCTTTCATTGCAAATTGAACATGCTGATGTTTTGCCTTGTTAAAATTCTTGTATTATATATTTTTCTGGTGATTTGTATATAATTACTTCATTCCACATTTTAATATCACCAACCTGCTGTAAACATGATTTCTCTCTAGAATACTAATATCTACACACATCTAAATATTGATCTGAAAAACAAAAAAGAAATAAAAATCAAATGGGTGGTTGACGTGGCTTCAAATTCCTGATTTACTTACAATTCTGTTTGAATTATTTGATCATGGTGACAGAGCCATTACAGACTTTTGGGGGACGTTTTGATGACACTGCAAATGCAATTTCTTTTTCTTTTTTTTCAAGAAGAATATTTACGAGAGGGCTGTTGTTTAGTTTGTCACAGATGTCATCTAGTTATCATGTTACATATTTTGTTTTATTTCCTTAGTGATTACTGAATGAGTTGGTATTCGTGCATAGTCTAGGTTGGAGTACTGAAAAAGAATCAGCCATGAGGAGTTGATATTTAGATTTGAATGGCCGGCTTGACCACAACTGTCACTTTCACTCGGTCAAGTTTGTTCATTCATGTGTTCATTCTCAGGTTTGGCAGCTCTGATCTTAAACCAAGTTGTTCAACCAGTTTCTTTGTCTCCCTTGTTCTGCTCCCACAGGCAGCCAGGTGTACTGTAACCGCTGCAGACCATCCCATTATGAGCCCACTCCCGTGTCTCCACTGTGTCTGTACTGGATCAGCACTCAGCCACCTACGGAACCAGGAAGTAAGTGAACTTTGTTCGGGTTGGAAGGGAGGAGCTGCAACCTGTATCTCCCTCTGTCCCATAATGTGCTTCAGACACAAAGTGGATGTAGGTGGGACCACTTCACCTCAAATGGACTGAATACTCACGACGCTGGGACTTGTGGAATTTGAACAGGTAAGGAAAGATTGTTGTACACGCTCCGCTGCTCCACCTGAGGCTGGGTGTTTCAGCGCTTATGGGCTGAGCTGTGTGCAGAAAGCAGCTCATAAAGCCGTTGAAAAGTTGAATACATTACGCTGGAGTTCAGTAGCTGTGTTTTATGTCTGTTTTATCTCAGACACAGAGCAGAGCAGGTTTGGAGGGAGATGAGACAACCATCAGTGAGCTCATACCGCTTCAGCATTCACAGATTAGTTGTTTTGCCAAACCTTAAAAGCCATCATCTGGAATGTTTTCGTGAGAAGAACAAAATGTTTGTTTGATTTGTAAACGGAGTAACTTCAGGTTTTAGTTGATCAATACTTGAGAGCCGTGTATGATATCACACTCTGAGTTGTATGATCGAACATGAGTCCATTTTCAAGGAAAAATGCTCCACATTGATGATGTCATTCGTCTGTGTTGCTAAGCGATGAAGCAAAACGATCTCACGCAGCTTCCCTCTTTATTAAACTTTTCAAGGTTTCGTGAGCATCAGTAAAAGAATCAAACCCTGAGCTGGTTATCAATGGCTTCTCTGGACGATGATAAAAGAAGTTTGCTCTTCAGCTGTGTGGGGATTCATCACTGTCTGTGGTCCAAAGTCAGACAATGTCGTCTCACTCTTCAAGAACCGTCTGGACCAAGGACATAAATCTTTGTCTCCATGAAGCAGTGAGTTAACAGATTATTGTGGAGCCATTAAAATTCAGAGGTTCTCTTTGGATAAACAGATATAGCTTTATTATAGTGAGAAAACTCTCACTGTTTGTATTGATCCTCCTGCCCTACAACCCTGTCACAGGTCCCACACTGTATGAGGTGAGGAGACCTTGCTTTCATTTTCTGATGCTTGTTCTCACCTCATCCAGTCCGTCTCAACTTCTCTCAGTGTAATCTCAGTGTAGCCCATGGTTTTACAAAGTAGTTTTGTATTGGTTCACAGGTTAAAGGTCCCTGAGTCCTGTCTTGCTGCACAGCAAGTCCCAACCTGCAGGAACGATTCATGGAAAGATGAATGTAACCGTGCGTCACTGATGGTCTCACAGCATCAGCTAATGCGCACTCACACACTATTGTTGTCACTTGTGTTGTGCCACAGCAAATGAACGGTTCCTGCGTTACATGATAGTTGCTCTCACTATGACTGTCCTCCTGCCCGAGGACGCTGTGGAGAAACACCAACAATACATCATTCTGGGCGGCACACTGTATTGAATTCACATGCTTTGCGATGATCTGCTCTGTTTTTGGAATAGAGTCTCCAAGAGCAAGACACAGCTTGTGTTGTTTTTAAAAATGTAATAGTGTTTTAATTTCACAAATATGATTTCAATATCTTTTTCTCTGACTTTCACTATTTAAGCAGAATTAATTTAACGGCAACAATTAACTGAATTTAAATGACTAAATAAACCCATAAACCCTTCTGTTTGGAGGCCAGAATGAAAGTCAGTGTGGTGGTGAACTGCTGTGTCCTGGTGAGCATGATGGTCTGGTTAAAAGCTGAGATCTTTGGGAGAGAACAAAACTGTGTTCCAATACAGTTTGTCGTCTTCATCATTAAGACCTCAGCTGATGAATCAGCTTTTTTGTGTTTTAAACTTCCTGACACCATCAGAACACGTCCAAAGATCTGCAGGTTTTAGAGTCTGTTCTTGGCAGTGATCTTCCTGCCATGGTTGCCATAGCAACTGCACAGACTGTTTTGGATGAAGTTGATGCACTTTGCTTGGGACTTTCAGACATGCAGTACGCTGGCATTCACAACATGCTTAGAGGTGTAACACTATCACCACAGGAACAAAAGGAGGTGCAACTTGAGCACTTGGAGGAGTTGCAGTAGCTGTTACGTGTGTGCGTAGAGCTGAATTACCAAACATGTCTGTGTTTGGTAATTTCGTGCTCTGGGGCATAACAGTGATGCATGGATACGTCATATGAGCACATGGAGGGATAATGTGAATGTGTGAACAATTTGAGGACATTTTGAGAACATGAGCTTTTCGAGGTGTAACATAGGCAATTGATGATGTAACATGAGCCCTTTGACGTGTTATGTGGGCACTTGGAGGTGTACCATAAACTTTTCTAGGTCTAATATGAGCTTTTTGAGGTGTAACATAGGCAATTGATGGTGTAACATGAGCTTTTTGAGGTGTAACATAGGCAATTGATGATGTAACATGAGCCCTTTGACGTGTTACGTGGGGACTTGGAGGTGTACCATAAACTTTTCAAGGTCTAATATGAGCTTTTCAAGGTATAACATAGGCAATTGATGGTGTAACATGGGCTCTTCGATGTGTTACATGGGCACTTGAAGGTGTAACAAACTTTTCGAGGTGTAACATAGGCAATTGATGGTGTAACATGAGCTCTTCGAGGTGTAACATAGGCTATTGATGGTATAACATGAGCTTTTCGAGGTGTTACATGATCATTTGGAGGTGTAACATGAGCTTTTCGAGGTGTAACATAGACAATTGATGATATAACATGCGCTCTTCGAGGTGTTACATGGTCACTTGGAGGTGTAACATGAGCACTCGGGGGTGTAACGTGAGCACATGGAGGTGTCCTTGAAGGCATCACATTCAATGTAACATCAATGCAGCACTAAAGACTAATCTTTTTCACTTCCATTCAGGAGTGTAACATCAATGTGGCATAACTTGAGCAGTTTATCTGGCAGATAATGCCCCTTCTGAGCCATTTCTAAATACTGATTGTTGTCAGTCGGCAATGGGTTGCTGAAGAAAGGTTTAAACAGTGTTTATAAATCCTTCCTGGGTTGTTGAGGATGAACTCGTTTGAACACAATACACTGTTCGTGTCCTCACCGTCTGCCTCAGGGGTGTTGCTTTTGGTTGCGGCCCAATTTTAACACGCAGAACTGAAGCTGTCGAGATTGCTGACATTGACTTATTCAGAAGAAAGAAGGCAGGTCATGATGGCAACATCGAGTCTAAGCTTTAAAACTGCAGATGGAGCCGGTGGTGTGAAGGGACACTGAGGTGAGACAGGTCTGCTAATAAGGTGATAATCTCTCATGCAAACTTCTTCACGTCATAAACTATAGCACAGCAGGTTTGTCCAAGAGGGTTCATGTCAATGTTTGGACTGAGTGTGACACAGTCCCAGAGAAACATGTCTTGATCAACAAGTCCTTCACTGAGTCCAAACAAATTGAAATAAGTGCAAACTGTTTGTGCAGTTCAACACACTGAGAGTCAATTAAAATGCATTCTGTAGAAGAAAGATGAGTGATGAATGGCCTCCGTTGTGTGGTTGGGCTGCATTCGCGGCGTCAGGTCGTCGTCGTGACAGAAAGAGTCATTGTGTCACTCTAACTAGGATTGCTGGTGTGTGTCACGTGACATAGTAACTGTACCTTCATCTGTAGAGGAGTTCGCTGTTATTGAGGCACTGTAAACATGACAGGATTGTGTTTGCACAGGGGACTTGAACCTCCTGCAGCCTGAACACAATTCTGCACCACTATGTATTGAAATAAATATTTTAGGAATGAGGTATAGTGCTGGTTAAAAAGTAGTTTTTATAAACGTGCAAACATGAGACACTCGACAGCCGGTTCGTCTTGTGTCCTGACACTTTAATGGCAGCACTTCTCTTGATGCCTCATCTTTTGTTCTCCCTAGATAATTTATGACTTTTCATTCACAAGACTTCCTGCTTGTTCTCTCCCCATCTCTGGCAGTGCACGGCTGTTGCGATGACAGGAGAGGGATATTCATGTGGCTGTGCTCGGACTTGTCTCTGAGCGGGTGTTGACCAGCAATTAAACATTTCGCACTCAACTTTTTGTTCGCTTCTGTCGTTCACATGTTCATCGTGTGTGTGGGTGTCATTACTCATAACTTCACTTGAAGCTTCTGGCAGTCCTTTCCAGAATATTATCAAAATGAGGTTTTGTAAAGTGCTTACAAATCTCAGCTACTGGAATTACAAATAAAATAAACTTAAAAATTTTGAGAAACAACAACAATAACAACGACTTGAATCAAATGGCAAACACAGGTTTTACTTATGTATTGATAATATAATAATGAACATCATAAACATGAAGTGGAAATTGGAGAATACCAGAAGAAAAGATTCATCCCATTTCTAACTTAACTATTTCAATTTGGTCATTTATAACTGGATTTCTTTCAGTGTTATTAGTCAGATATTTATGAAATCATCTATAAACTATTTTGATGAGAGACGATGTATTTTAAGCCATGGTCATTTCACAAACTCTGTTAATTAAAATTTAATCTTCACTAGTATATATTTGAATTTCATGTGGTTTAAACTCCCCTCTATACAATGTGTTCCTCCAATACCCCAACAAGAAAGGAGTCAATAGCCGTAGACACTAGCAACTGGAGCTGCAGCCAGTTTTTTTTCCCAGGTGTGTCATGAGTGACTTCATTAAATCCCATTTTTTAGCTGGTGTTGTCTCTCCGGCATCATTTTGATCCTAACTCTGTATGCAATAACAACATACCCAAATCCATCCTCAAGGTTTAGGATCAAAGTCATTTTGTTGTTCTTTTTCTAGTTCATCACACACCTCTTTTCCAACTTTTGTCCAGCAAATCATCATTATAACATAAACAGTTATCAATGTTTCGGTCTCGCCTATTGCTGCTGTAAACGAGTGCCAGCCATGTTCTGGTCCTGCCCACTGGTGAGTCACTATTGGCAGTCAGTTATTTAATGTACTGCTGGTGCATTCAGGTTGACAGTTACTACCTCCTGCCATGTTTGCTCTACTTTGTGTCTCCCCTGATTTGAGTCTCTCATGGTTGATGGTGCTCTCGGCTAAGTTCTGTAGCTGCTCAGCTTTGCTGGTCCAAAAAGCAGCCATGGCAACACAAAATGCAGTCAGAGTCTGAGCTTCGTCTCTTCTTGGTGTTGAGGATGCACTTAGGTTAGAAAAAGACATGTCAAATTTGCACGCTGAAACAGGATGATGGTTGAACATGCTTATACTTAAACAAGAAGTGATCCACTTCACCCCGATTCCTCCTAAAGTTGGCCACAATGTGTGTGTGAGTTTTGAAGTCCAAATAGGTAGAAGAACTATGTCTGAAATGACTGTGAGAGAGGGAGTTTTCTTCTCTTCTACCCTCACTTCCTGAGGGTTCAGACGTGGACACAGTTCTGCGATTGAGTAACACTGTCATGTCAGGACAAGTCAAAGGTGATTACCTCACTCTTCTAAAACCTGTTGTCACCATGTTCAAAACTTGTGAATGACCTCTGAGTCACTTTATTCAGCCTCCACTCCTTCAACTGATGAACCCCATCCTCTCAGTCCCTTCACAGTTGTCGAGTTTACTCTGGTCACTGACGCAAAATCTACCTCATGTATTTTGTCAGTTGCTGAAGAACCCAAGAAGCCAATATGTAGCTGGCAGGGAATGAGGTTTTTGCTTTAAAACCAATGAGATCAGTTGTGGAGCATATTTTATGTTGTTCATAAGAGGTTTTCGCCGTGTTGTTGGCTGCCATCGCTCCTTTCCTCTGCCAAAAAAAAAGACTGCACACAGTCTTTGAAGCAGTTCCAGTTCATTCAATTCTGATGAGCAGCAGCTCAGAGACGAACCAGAGCTTTGCATTTTAAAATGGTGAGCTTTTTTCATGCTGTTGGTTTCCCCTGACGTACGTGTAATCAATATTATCAATGGAAGACCATGTTGCCATGACGACAGCCATGCAGAGATGATGATGATGATGTTGCGGTTAGATAATGTGATAAAATGGACAACTTAATGTTTACTTCTGGATTTATTTTGACTCGTATATGCTAGATGAAGTTTATAAAAAGAAGTTAAGGACATAGACTTTCAATTTATCAACCAAAACTGACTGAGAGTGGAAGTAAACTTGTGCCACTAGATGATGAACAGTAATTCTTGGTTTAGGGTTATTTATTTATTATTGTAAAATTATATATATAAATATTTAAATTGTGAAATTCACTAGTAATAAAAAATATAACAAAAGACATACAATAAATTGCTACATACAAGCTTGTAATACAGAAGCCCAACATAGACGAAACATAATTTCACGAAATATATTATTATTGTTTAACCAATGCCGCTATTCTTATGGCCTATTTAGTTATAGTCATAACACAATGCAACAGTTATATCAGCTAGGTTACCAACAGTAGACGTGTAAATCAAATTTCTATTCATGAAATCATGAAAAACAATGAGACTCAGACACAAAAGAAGAGGCACGCGAGTTAACTACCATGAATCCTGTTGCAGCTCTTTCCAAAGCCAGTTGTTAGCGGAAGATAAAGTAATTCATCATCATAAACACGACACTTCCGACATCATGCCTTCACCACATTCCAGCGGTGCGAACCCACACACACACACACACACTCATGACACACACACAGCGTGCTCAGACGTGCTTTCCCAGGTAAGGATCAGGCAGCTCCCAACTTGCCCCCCAGCCGGCCCACCATGTCTCAGTCACCTCACTGGACTCCCCCACCGCGGAAAAACCACACACTCACTCTGGACTTTTTGGTGAGCATATGAAACACTGAAAAAAGAGAAGATTTATGAGGGATTTACCTCCTTGCTATTTGTTTGAGGTATGTGGCGACTGTCAGGTAGGAGCTTCATGGTGCAAAGATCAAGATCAGATTCCTAAAATTTAAATCCCGCATTAGTAGTGAGTCCACTCAGACCACCAGCAGCTTCTGTCTGTGTTTTCTGTAGCTTCCAGGGTTTGCCTTTGTTTCTGGATTTACTTATTTCTGTCCCAGTTTTGGGGGTCTCTGTACTGTTTTTATTCTCTTATGTGTTTCATTCAGTGAATTTGAATCAAATATTTACACAGAAAGTGCGGTATGCAATTCATATCATGACCACAAGGCGGCAGCACCACTTAAACCACTGCTCACAAAACGCTTGAGCTGCATTTATTTGATGCATTGCAATCGAAATGATCAGCTCATAACTTGGATACTTGAGACAATTAATTGTTTTATTGACAGAATAATAATACTATTTGTGTATTATCATAGTTTAGATTTTCAGGAACCAAATTGTGGAGAACCTGATATTTTCTCCAACATACGAAGATGTTATATTGTACCCATCTTCAGTTGTCGTGTTGATCTTGATCGATCCAGATCTGGACTGTGATTGACCCGAAATACCTGACCCCTACTCACCGCAGTTTTACCTGATGAAGCCAAAAAAAAAAAAGTTATTCACATGACTGACTTTCTCTTTCTCTCTGCTGCAGGTCACTGGGCCTGGTTCTGGAGCGATGGAGTCAATCAGGGGTACCGGTCTGATAATCTGATCTGAGAGCATAGTCACGTTCACCCCACGTTGGTGCGAAGTTCCTCTGCTCACCTGAACATGGAGTCTGTAGCTGCCAGGATGGCGATGGTGACCGACTCCCCGAACTTGTCGCTGCGGTCCAGGACCACCGTGACGACAGATGGAGACTCCTTTCTGAGTTCAGCAAGTCTTCCCTGCACTCACTTCCTGTCAGCCAACGTCATCCATGTTGGTGAGTACTTTCCATTTTCCATCTGATTATACATGATGATGTCACACTGAGAACTCACCGGATGATGGCGTCAAGTTCTGATGGCTTCCTGAATCTTACTGTGATGCTTCGAGCTCCGTGTTTATTTGGGTGTGGGCCAACATTAGCCTGAGATGTGTGATGAGGGCTCGGTGAAGATGTGGTCAGGCCATGTTTCTGTTGAAGGAAAACTGATGATGTCAGACAGCTGACAGCTCGGCTTGTTGTTGATGATTAAAATTCTTGTTGGATGTCACATGAATTAGACCAAGGCTTCTGAAACATGGCATTGACTGTTAATGTCATGTGATCGAGCCAGACTCACATGCCTTCTGAAGGCTTCCTATGGCATTGCTGCAAATGGCCAATTGGTCCTGTCAGTTTGAGGATTATGACAAGAGTAGCTGTTATAACATGAAATTATGATTCTAAAAGAGATGTGTGATTTTTGTGTTGATGTTTCTTGTGGAGTCCCCTGGGTGGCTTCCTGCAGCTGCTGTCACCTCTGATTTCCACTGCAGTTGAAGCTAAGAGGTGAACTCAGGTCAAATTGTTTAGTCGATATCTGGTCAGCGACTGGACCGTCCTTTCTTGTCTTGCTGTACTAAATTCCATTAACTTAAATGATTATTGACAGAAAGGATGAAGCATCAGTGGAGCAGAGAATAGAGGGAGAACGTTTACAGCAACGTTTCTGCTTCTGCGACTGCCTGATGGAGCTTAGCGGTACAATATACTGCTACACATGCTTCATTTGGGATGCCCTGTCTAATGCTGATGCTGGGGGTGGAGCTTAGCCATGCGTCGCTTTATCCATCCCACACTGACTCTAAATATTAAGAAAGAAACGTGGCCCATAGAGCTCTAAAATCTGTATTTTTAGTGTTGGAGGGGGGTCTGAACATTCCTGCAACATCAATGTTTGTATATTGTTTATCGAATTACAGTCACGAGTCATTTTGACATGCTTAATTAAGATGTGAAAAAGGTAAGATTGTAAAGATTAAGGTAAGAGCTTAAAAACATACTGTTATTTTGTGTTTCTGTTGAGTTGTTGAGCAAACTTTGAGAGATTCTGTCAGTTCTGCAGAGCAAGTGATGAGCATCCCTCCAAGGAGGATGTCACATCCAACCTCTCGTGAGTCTGCGGCGGCTTTGCTGCAGCCACAGTAAAAACTCAGCAAGGGTGTCACATCCATTGGGTCTCTTACCCACTTGCTTTGCTCTTCCATTTGTGATGAAGCAGAATCTTGCTCCGGAGGCCTTTTAAAACTGAGTGTCCGGGCTGGTTCCTCTGTTTAGATCCTCTCCCTGGAGGTATGAGTGCACACGACAGGAAGTGTGAAGAGTCCCTGCATCACTGGTGACCTATTTCCTGTGGGGAGCTGCCGGGTCAGCCGCTGGACATAGAGGAGCAGCTCTGTGTAAGCTGCTGGTGATTCACTCCTTTTTTTTGTAATGTGACTCTACATTTCCTTTGGATTAAGTAGAGTAAACAGACGATGCTCGGATAACCTCAAACTGCAGCCTCACTAAAAGTATAATCCAGTTAAGGACATAGTAAAGGGATGTAGCGGCTGTCTGCGTAGCAAGTGGTCTGAGAGCTGTGTTTAATGGCTCTGATGTTACAAGGGCTGTAGATGTAAGCAGAAAGCAGCCTTATAAAAGTCCTCTCAGTGAGGTGTGTTTTATCACGAGCACAAATCCAGAAAAATAGACCCCTTCCTCTCTCTGTCCTTTGCTCAGCATCCTGTGATGCATTCAAGCCAGAAAAATGGTAGAGAACTCATGTAATTTAAAAAGCTAGTGAATGTAAATGCCTTCAAGGCAGATGGATGGCGCTATGTAGCCTTGGCGCTATTGTATGGATATAGTAGCGGCAGACATCCTGGAGTGGAAGGACTGTGGAAGTTTTTTTGGTTGAGAGAGTGCAGAGCAGCAACCACACAGACGTGTATTCAGGACGACCATCTTGGAATGAGTGCAAGCATTAACTTGATTTCATAGTACTGAAACCCTGAATAATTACCTTTGGATGCTGCTTCATTCCTGTGACCACATCAGCAACACACAACCCACCTCCACCCCAGGTCCTCCTGACTCATCATCTGTTTAATGCCTCTTGCTTTAGGCTGTGAATTGTTGGCAAATTATTACAAAAAAAATCCAACAGTATATGTTCTTCCTTTCTGCTTTTCCCCAAATAAAAGTGTCTTACTGTAAATATATGCATATTGTATCATATATCATCAGGTAGTAATATTTCACATCTTACTGCATTGCGCTCTTACATTTTCTGTTGTTTTTTCTTTCCTTTGTAATTCACAGAATAATAAAAATATAATTTTAATAGCCAGTTTTACTTAATAGTACACAGTATTCCTTATTTTTTTATGTTGTGTATCAAAAATTATCCCATTAATTCTTCAGTTAGTCATGGAGATTCTGTTGCATGTACAGTAGGTTTTTATTTTTAAGTGAGCATGGAAAATCAATTGCATACAGCATAAATAACAATAGACAGAGTTATTTTATTTAATATACACAATATTAATAATTGATTTTAAACAAAAAAAACGTATGGAAAACAACAACACCATGACAGAAAAAAACACAGTAGTAGGGACAGATCTTTTCTGGATCCTTCCTCCAAAAACTGAAGAAGATTTAAATAAAAGAAAACGCACATCTTTTATAATATTGAACCTGTACTAACTTACCTTTTTCACGTTTCATGTAATTATTTATAACATTATAAATAAATATCTATGTTTTTAAATGATTTATATTCTATTTCCAAGGTGGCATTGACCAGGCTCTCACGCATCTGCCCCACATCTACGTACATCCCTGATCATGTTTATTCAAATTACATGTGGTATATTTCTCAATAATGGCAGCCTGTTATTTTGAGCATGGTCCCTCACTTGTTTTTCTAATTAAACAAGGGTCCTCTGTGTTTGAAAACAAGTCTTTGTGCTCTTAAATGAAGTCATCACCAAATGGGCGACAGCCTTGTGTTGCTGTTAATAATAAAATCAGCGGATAAATAAATGATCTGAAACTGGGTCGCTGCATCTCTCAATCCCCACATTTGTTTGATGTTCATCTCTCCCTGGCTTTTTGTTCCTATAGTCTTTCACTATTCATGAGCATCCCTGCACTGTGTGTTCACCAGGCTTGCTTCACCAGGGAATGGATTGGGGCCTTGACGGTGTCATGGACACAAATGTTGTGTGTGCAAATTGTAATATTGTGTGGAGGCACTTCACTACAGCCCATCGCGTCCAGCCCGAGAGGACGATTCTCCGTACATCTCTTCTCATTATCGGCAATATCCTAGTAATTAGCAGCAACCACACCTGGTCCTGCTAATGGTGGACTGCTGCCACACACACACACACACACACAGGATTAATGAATTATGACCATGATGGCAAAGGAATTGCTTCTGTGCATTAGAAGTGAGAGGCGGTCGGTACGAGCCCAGACTGACAGATAATGAAGACGATATCATGCATTAATAAAGAGCACGTAGAATGATCTAACCCCTGCACAACAGCGGAGGCTCATGGGGACTGCGGTGTTTGTGCTAAATGTGGGCACGGACAGAGCAGTCATCATTAGGATTCAGCCGAGATTAAAGCAAACCGTTGCATCCAAGTGGTGCGAGACATTAATGAAGTGGGTCAGTGTCTACATCAGGAACTGATCCTTTGCTCTGGCTTATATTCTTCCCTAGAGTTTGAAGCATAATGTGGCAGGAAAGAAACTCACGCTGCCTCCAGTTCTCTCAATGGATAATAAGCCACATGCAGGTCCGTTTCCATCTGGTGCTCACGCTCCACTAGGCAGCAGAGATCCAGCAGAGTGCATGTTCCATTGCGACGTGGCTGAAGCTCGATAATGTTGATTGAATGACTATAAAGCAGCGCTTTGGTCGCACGGCGTGATCGAATCAATCTTCAGCCTTTTGTCATGTGCATTCTACTCATTCACGTTTCGTTGCTGTGAAAGTTGGTTGTCCCTTCAGAGGGAACAGAAGTTGCACAAGTCCAGGCAAAAAGAAAAGCAAAGAAAATACTGAATTTGAAAGCTTAAACTCATAAGAGATGTTCTCGTTTGTCTATGTGGGGAGACAGGGGAGACAGTTTCGTACACACTCCGAGAGTCAATAACTGGAAATAAATGGTTGTATTTGTCTTGAAAAAAGAAACCATAATCCCCTATCTCTCCCACAATCTATTTGTTCCCACTTTCCTTCCCCATGCCGATATATAAAGGCCTTTCTTCTCTTTCTTCTTCCCTTGTGGTCCTTTATTTTCTTACACATTTCAAAAATATTGTGTCTTGTAATTGGTTCCACTTGAGTGAGCAGAGCTGAGAAACTGAAAGTGCTTCACACATCACTGTGAGGAAGCCCGACTGCCCTGTCTTGTATATCTTCGACCGCGTAATCTCCTCCCGTGTGAAAACTGTACATATGTTGTGCTGGTCTTCTAATTCGCTCTGATTAACTCTCCATATAAAGAAGAGTAGAAAGGAGGCCGAGCAAAAGATCCAGTCAAATGAGGAAGAAACAGGGTCAGACATGAAATATGGAATAGAAAAATAGAAAATAAGCAACTTAGAGGGAGCGAGAGTGAAGCGGAGAAGGAGGGAGATGTGTGAGGTGGAGCGCTCGAGGGGATGTGCAGCATCTGTAACTGGAGCAGAGAAAGAGACTTGTCCTCAGCTGCACCATCACATTTAGGATCCCACACTTGGTGAATGGGGAGGTTACAACTGCCGGCATCAGTGCTCTGGAGAACATTTTAGACAGATGGACAGAAGGAAGTTGTGAACAGTCCAGTGATCGGAGGCGGGAGACATCATCGCCAGCACGTCACAGTGACAGTGACTGACCACAAATGAACTCAGCGTCTCATTGTCTCACCATTGAAGGGTCCTTTACTACGATGATGATGTTTAGTAGTAGTAGTACTAGTAGTAGTACCAGCTCCCCCACAACAACCCCACAATCCTTTGCAAATTTGGCGCAATTGAAACCATTTCTGAATATAGACTTGTAATGCAGCCAAAGTCTGGCCCCGGCCCTTTATCAGATTTCATGCGGCCCTCGCCTTCTCTGACTAAATATTTAATTTGCAGATTTTAAATGAAAAGCACATATCATCACATCCTTCCTGATACTCAGCATTTCATCCAAACCAAATGACTACACTGACATGCGCAGTGCTGTGAAGCGGCGCGTAAATAGCTGGAAGCATGGAAGAAGAGACTCTTTTGCCACACCACATCCTCGATACATTTGTAAACAAACCGCCCTCTGTTACTCAGCAACACAAAATAGAAAGAATATTACATTATTTCATTTGCACCTGGGTTTTGTGTACGACATTCGTCTAGCATTATTTTGATATTGATGTTCACCTGCTGAAGTGAGGGGTTTTGTTTACGGAGCTTCCACTGTTGATACGGGCAGCTGTGCATACTGCTGCAGTCGCCAAGATGGACGCTGCCAGAGGACTCATGAATGAATTAACTGGTCATGTTGCGGTGACACAACAATCAGCCCAGAGCTTGTTTCATTCGGAAAGGCTTGTTTACTTGAAGTATTTTCATTCATATCAAGCATTTATTCCAATTAGAGTGTTCCACGTAAAGGCTGCAGGTGTGACACAAATTGCTCTCCATTTTTAACTTTGGAATAAGATGACACTTGTGAGGTTCCTGTATTGATCTTCAACTGGATTTATTTCACATGTCTGAAAGAATGTCAGACATTGGCCCCCACATGTGTGAACTCCCATGCAGTGATGTATAGCGATTTCATTTCTGGTGAAGTGCCTCCTGCGTAGGAAGGGTTTGATTGAGCTTTCTGCTGCCCGTCCTGACATACATACTTGATTAACTGAGTGGGCCTTTTGGAAAGACAAAACATGTCACTCATTCGTTCAGGAAAGTATTCTACTCTAATGCAGAGTCACTGTGGCGGCGTTTATCCAAGGTGTTGAGTCATAAAGCCTATGATCCTTTGCATTACTTAACGCTAGCTGCCACTTTCTTGTATTGGCAGGACGTTGGCAGTCCAGTGACACGCTACCAATAGCGTCGGGAAATACAGGATGGCTGACTTTTTGAAAAGTACTTGACAATAATCAGTATTTGACACTTTTGGTGGGAGAATGTGTGTTTTGGGTGATGTGTTATCACTGTAGACGCCTCCTAAAACATATAAAAACAAAATTGGGCCCCATTAATGTCCACCCTGAGACCCACGCCTGCTCCTCCAGATAAGCTCCAGCTTTTTGTGCGCCAGTCCCTGAGCTCACACACCGGCCTTTCTGTGTTATCTACCACAGCTTATCAGCAAACCCGTGTCAGGCTTTGTTAGTGTCAATGTTTCCAGATAAAGAAACAAGGAGAAGAAGCTGTAGCCACCAGAGGAAAAGGGTCTTCCTCTTAATATAGTCCATGTTTTTATAATAGGAAGCTTCAGTCAGTCCTGTGATGTCGAGCGACAGCTGCAGTGTGAGTGATGTGCATGAAAGAGGACGAGTCCTTGGTCTGGGAGCAAGGTGGGAATATGAGTCACGGTCTGCTGTTGTATGTTGAGGAGCTGTCCAAGAACCAAACATGTCAGAGATGAGATGCTGTTTTCCCAAAGGCCAATCAAACTGCAAGTCATGCACCAGCATCCAAAGTTCTGCACACAGAAACGTATACAGACCGGAGAAACTGAGAACCTTTTAGGTTTTGAGGATCGCCATGAAGTGAGGGGCCGTCACATCAATAACAGGGAATGAGAGTGCCATGACGGACGTGCTGATGAATAGAAATTATTAATCATAAATTCATTATAAAGTCAGAGTCACACCTGGAAGCCCCTGCCGAGTGAAGCTCAAAATTAGTTTGCCACCTCGAAGTTTCACTCTCTTCAAGCCTTGTGCCAATAAATGGAGCCTTGAATTCCTCTTCATTCTCTCGTCTCCCTCCACTTGCGTCAATCAAAGAGCTCATCTTTTCTTCCTTCTGACCCGCTGAACTACATCACAGATAATTTAGCGGAGGCTGGGCTGAAATACACACCTGAGCATCCTCGTTTTGTGATGTTTACCCAAACATCCAGATGTATTATTTTTTTGTTTTTGTCAATATATCGAATTTACTGTTGTCCCGGAGGTAGCTGTGGAAGCTACTCTGCTAACCGTACACTGGGCTTGGATGGGCTTAGTCGTCCATGGAAGGCTAGTTAAAGCTTCTTTTGAAAAAACTTCACATCCACCCTGGAGTCCATGGTGACTGGCTCCGCCCACCAAGTTTCACTCCAAACACAGATAAGGTTTTGCCTCCTTGTCTGGAAGTAGACACATATATCAAGTTTTGCTAACATTCATTTCCTGTTAAAGGTTGTCGAGTCGTCAATAACTGTGTTTCAAATGTGTGTCCCTTGTTTGTTTGAGTGAGAAAGCATGCTCCCCTGCCTACGAACTTGCAGGGCATTGTGTGATTGACGGCTAATATTTTTTCATTAACCGCCAAAGCAGGTCTTTTATTTGGCGCAGTCTGCCACAATGTTTGACTATTTGTTTTGGCTCGCATGTGTTTGCTGTTGACAAGTTGTCTCTAATGAAGTCTGCAGGAGATGTTGATTGTTTAATGTTTTAAAGTGAAGTCAGCTTTCATCCTCACCGCTGGTAGTCACTCTACGGGCTGAACATCTGCATTTCTGTCAGAGGGAGAGTTTGATGGTTCTGGACGTGCATCTGCTCCGGCTCAGTATGTGGTAACTGTCTCTATTTCGCAGCCTGTGTCCTGTTTCTCGCCGTCTCCATTTCATGAGGTTACACCATCTACTTGGTGTTTAGGGCCTGTGACAGAAATCTGTTTTCAAACAGCAGTCTGCAGTTGGGGATTTCACCTTAGTGTTTATACAGAACAAGGATTGATACATGCTCGTGTACTTCTAGAAAGAACCAAAGATTGTTTGTCGTTTGAGTTAATAACATAGAATGCCTTCATGAAACACATTTATTGAGCTTATTCATTTGTAATTCTCAATTGAATATAGCTTTAAAATGACAGCCATTTAAATTTTATATGATGCAAAGATACTATTAGTGTGTAAGAAACATATGGGTCGCCTTAAAGGACAAATTGGCTTTATATAGTTGAACAGTTGGTCCAAATCTAACACACTACAATGCACTGATTTGTTATAGCAATAAAAAAACTACAAAAATGGCTTGTGCTACGTTCTGGTTTCAATTGATCAAATAGATTGTGTCGAAACTGAGTTCTCTTCATCAGTTAATAACACCATGCTGACATAGTCATTGCAGAGAAAAATACTCTGTAGCAGTCAGAAAAAATAGTTGCTTCGGTGTTTGTGGATCGTGCACAGTGGAGGAGTATGCTGTGTAGCTGAGCTCATGAGCCTTTTAATGGGTTACTGGAATGCCCTCATGACTCATGAATTGCAGACGAATGTATTGATTCTAAAGTATTGCGTAGACATATTAGTATCAGTGAATTTCTCTTAAATGGATGGACATTGTTCTTTTACATTCCGACATATGACATATCACCTCGCTCACAATAGCTCTAGACGAATGTAAAAACATATCAGGGCGCCTTTAAATCATAAAAAAGAAATGCTGTCGGGGTTATGCCTGCAGTAGAAGACATGAATGGACAATCATCATAATGAAGAGGGTAATTAGAATATGCAAGAATGATAAGAAACTGCACTCATCTGTGCCTGAGTGGATCAAAAAAAGACTGAAACCTTCTTTCTTCCTCACTCAGGTTTCCATCCATCCTCAGTTACACAGCTGGATGGATGCTTTTTTGCAACATTAACCCAGAAATCATGCGTTCACCCCTCAGCATCAATGTTCGCAGGGGTTACATTTTCTTCACTCTGGAGAGGAAAGGGCTCATTTGTCCTCCAACATTCATTAACAACTTTCGTCTTCTGCTGCTTTTCTGTAGCAGATCCATCAGAGTACGTAGATCTTTATGTTTACCTCCGACCAAAGTAGCGACTAATATCAAAGATAACTGGCCTTGTCATCTGACTCAGCATACACATACTCAATATGGAAAAAAGTATGAGAAATGTGCCTTAGTCACAAGTAAACAAATGCCATAGTACTAGTTAGTAAAGATTTTAATTTAAGACAGCGTCAAATTGTTATTGAAACACAGGCCTAAAAATATATATCCATCTATGCAGAGCACTAGGGGCAGAATCATTCAATCTTGCATCTCCCTATAACCAAAATCTTGGCACCAGAGCCAAGCGTTTGCTGCGTATCCCGGCTCCACACTGTGAGCCTGTCACAAACGAGTCAAAGGATTTGTTTAGGGAACATTTCTCATCCCCCCACAGCCGTCTGATGGCACAAAAGGGAGTCGTGTCAGAATTAGCTGCTGTCTGGATCATGTGTCTCCCTTCAGGTGTGTGTGCAGGTGTTCGTTGCTCCGCCGGGACACAAGACTCACAGCAAAACACTTTAATTGATGCGCCTGGGCTTGCGTTCAGGTGTGCGACGTCTTTCCACGGAAAAAAAAAAAGCGAGTGCATGTCTGTGTGTTGCTCATCTGAAATTGTCACCACGACCTTTAATATCAACCATATGCAGCAATGATGCAGGCCAGCACAATTTATTGTTTAAAAAAAGTGTTATGGTTATTATCTGAACACTGCTTTCGTTTTTAGAATTTCAAAAACCCATGATCCCTAGCTAGGGGACCGTGCAGACAGACGGGAAAGAACAAGCAGTTATTTTAAGGCACTTTAAAAAAGGTAGATTAAAGACCAAAGACTTTCTGTTCGCAACATCACAAGTCGTTTTCATATATGGCCCTTTCTTAATGTCTTCCCCTGAAATCGTAGAGGAATACGGAATAATGGAGAAGATAAAACCGATTTAGCCCCAATTCATTGCTCCTCTGCAACTTATTTCAATCTTTAGTTCTTGCTTAACAGACAACTTGCTGTGTGAAGCAGCCACCAGCGCTCTCACTGCAGATAAATGGACTTAAACGCAGCACATACTTTCCCAGCTACATGCCCACATTTTGTGTTGTAACTTTCTCATTTCTCTTTGCCCTGAATGTGTTTATTGCTCCTACAATATCACACTTTTTCATGAAGAGATTTTTTTCTCTGCTTGGAGGACAGACAAGAAACAGGTTCATGTTCATTATAGAAAAGATGAGTCCATGTTTTGCTAATTCTGGACCATGAGCACTGTTCACCAGAACACGTGCTTGTAGGAGCGAACTTATGGGTCAACACTGGGATTTAAGCTGACTACATGTAGGCAGCACCTGTGAGTCTATCGGGTCATGTTAACAGAGAAAAAGAAGATTTTCAGTCCACGGACACTGATAAGAACAGCCTCAGAGATGAATCCGCACTCGCGTGCCATGGAATCTGCTGAGAGTGTGTTAGTGTGGAAATGGAGAGCAGAGCAAAGATAAGACAAATGTGAACACTGATCAGTCCTCTCCCCAGGCTTCACCTTTCTCATCGAAAGACGGTGCCTTTGACTCAGACTTAAAATGAGGGCTCAGCTCCTAGTGCTGAATCTTTTTTTAGCCGACTGCTCTCACAGATTAGTTTCACAGCCAGATCCTCAGAGCCACCAAGTCTCCTCCAGCCACCTGAACATCCTCGATCCGTGTCGGAAAAATCAGGTTACAGCGGCTCAGAGGTGGAGGGAGTCTAGAAAGCAATAAAGTGTCGTCCAATGGAACCAAGCGCCCTGATTTTGTGGTGTGTGGATGTTAAAAGTTGAACATCTGATGTCAAATTGTTAGTGTTGACAGTTTAGTCTCACATGCTTTGTTATGAAGGGCTAGTGGTGGTATGTGTAGTTGGATTTAGGGTTCAAGCTTTTCCAGCCTTATCGCTGATCCCGTTTGGGTAGGACATTTCAGGGTCCGTGAAGCGCCCCTGAGTGTTTTTTCTCGTTATGTGCTTGCGAATGTTCTGAGAGGTTTGCCCGGGATGCATTCAACAAGTATGACTAGCGGATAGTGGTATGTCGAATAAGAGATAGAGGAAAAATCTCTAGGTGGTAAAAGTTACAGTAGGTGTTGGTGACGCTTTAATCAATGAAGTGAGAAAGATGTCAAAGTCATCTATCCTTGAAAAGGAGTTTCTTTTTTCAAATCTCATATACTAACGTGGTAAGTTTGCACCCAAATAGCTATTAAAGTTTGTAATTTCAAAGTTACTGTTTAAAGTTAGCAAAATGGCCGTCGCTCTGTTTACATTGAATGAGCAAAAACACGACGAAGGACTACAAAAACGGCAGATGCGTAAAAATCACTACTGGTTTCAACTGATCACAAATATAGAAATGGTGCGCCAATTTAGTGGACCAAAATTGTTGCAGATTACACATGCTACACAGCTTATAAAACAGCTGAGCCAATAACAATACACTACACACAACAGCATGGTTGCCAGAATAATAAAAGGCTGGGTGGTAGAGAGCGATAATATTGAAAACTGACAAACTTGTTTAGTTCTGATTGGAGCTTATTTACTTTCAATTCTTGATTGAACTTCTTTTTGCACTTGTGAAAATGATTTTTGTAGAAGAAACAGCATTCCAAGACATCAAAATGTGGCGTGCTGAGATGTTGCTGCGTCTCAAGCAACAGATCCAGTCCCTTCATGCCCCACTAACAGTGCAGTCACTCCAAAATCCTGCCCTCTTCGTGTCGTCACTTTTAAGTAGCTGCGGTTGGCTCAGCTTTAACTTCACAGTGTACCTTGGAGAAAAAGACTCCCCAAAGACTGAGTGTTTAGTCAACAAACAGGCTGTTAAAATATTTATCCTTCCATCATTTAAGGTGTTTATCAGTTCATCTCTGCTCTCTCCCGTTCATCCTTCTGAGCCTTATAGTTTTCATGATGTTTTAAAGCTTACATCAGCAAATAGTAACCACAGATTGTCCTGAAGTGGGTTGTAAGGAAAAGACCCTCCAGTTATGACCTGGTCACCATGGCGACAGCATCGGCTCACTGCTGTTGACCCAAGATCTCCATCTGAATGACAAAAAGTGATGTTCAGAAAGGCAGGATTTATCTTGGCTGATGCTGACTCTGTTAATGATGTCATCGATGTTCTGCAGAAATGTGCTCATATAGACGTCACATGCTTAAGTCAGGACCTTGGATCTGCGGAAGTGGCAGGGATTCGACAAGACAAAAAGGCGTCCTGGCGTTTATCAGACGTGTTTGAGGTGAAATAGACTGAATAGTTCACTACCTCTGATGGCTTCTGTGGACTTCTTCAGCAGGTGTGTAGGTAAAGGTAAAGTATAACAAGTGTAAGGGCAGAAAACAAATGAGGTTAAAGCATCACAGCAGAGAGAGAGTGAGGGAGAGAGAGAGACGGCAGAGAAGAGGGGGAGGAGGAGTGTTGGGGGGGCAAAAGAGAGAGAACTAGTCCTTGCTCTGCATCTCTGTGGCGTCAGTTGCTTAGGCGGCTCGGTGGAAAGCAGCATGGAGCGGGAGCCAGAGAGATTCAGTACGTACACTTTACTCTTCTTTCACCTGCTCCGGTCTTTGCTTGCTGGTGTGTCTCCTCTGGTCAACTTGGCTTTGTGTTGTCGCCACAGCTTTGTTGAGATTGTGTGTTCTTTCTCCATAGTTATGAAAGGAGTGATGAACAAAGTGAAATTCTGATTGTGACTGAAGGAAGGATGCGTGCCCTGATTCCATCATCTTGAAGTTGAACTGGCTTGTCTGAGAGCTCTGGCTGGTGTTAATGACCAACCTGTTGCATCCATCCTCTCCTTGACAGCCTTCACTTTCTTTCTTTTCCTCTGCATTGTTTCCTCCACCGTCAGATTCTGTCAGCTCAGGTGTGCGGGGCGTTTCAGCGTTGGCATTTTCTAAAAATTACGGTTTTAGATGCTGCTCTGCTTTCATCAGGTGTGACAGGTCCGGCACTGATTAGAAAAACATCTAATTATGCAGACTTCCATCAATAAAATATTGGCTTGATCTCGGGAGGCGTTTCCTCCTGTGGTGTGTGTAGTATATAAATACCCGATGCGTTTGATCGGACACATTTGACATGCCAGTACATCATTTCCATTCTGCACATGATGCGGGGGAATCAGGAAATAATGTTTATTCTGCACAGCATTGTAAACATTCTGTTAAATCATCTTCCAGTGCAGGGAGAAAACAAAGATGTTGTTTGAATGTTTCTTCTAGCCGAGGTTGCCAACAATGGGGAAGAAGAGTGTTCTGTAGCTGTGCAAGGACAGTGTTGATCTAATAGTGTCACAGCCAAGACTAGGACCTGATAGGATCATAAGACCGGTACTGAAGTGAAAACGGACCATGGTTTCAAGGCTGTGACATAAAATATTCCTATGATTAAATGTACAGAGTAATTTAATGGACACTAAACTAAAAAACATGAATTATAGAATTAGTCTTGGGGGTCTGGCTGAGGGGTCCTGAAGGCAAGTTTCTGGTGAACACGGGAGTCATAAAATGGGGTTGAGTTTGGAGACTTTAAGGGTTCTAGACCAGGGGTGTCCAACCAGTCAGAAGCTAAGAGCCGCATTGTTTTGCTGTGTTGCTGAAAATAGCCACATCCTACAAACATGTCAGGCTGTAAGGCTCACCTGAACAGTGTGCCATTTATTTTATTTATTACGTACACCAATAACATGGCCCCGGTCTGTGTGTGTGTGAGCGACGCTGCAGTCTGGAGCGTCTCATCTTCACTCCACTGAATTCAACGGACTTTACCACCATCAACAATGAATAATGGGTGAAACACATGTCATTCGTTTAGTTTAGGGAATGTAATGTAAGTCATGTTGATCGTGGATCTGATGACGGTCCAAGTCTTAGGATCACGACTCACATCGGCATTGAATGTGCACTAGGTGCACTCACAAAACTGTCCAAATTAAACCTAGACTGAACCGTCACAACTGTGAACAGAAGTTGTTTTAAGATTTGCTAAGTTATGTTTTAAGATTTGAAGTTATGGCTCTGCTTTCTTCAAAGACCTCCAGCAGCCTGCCCCTCGCTCAAGTCTTATGTGTCTCACTTTTATTCAGCACTGAAGGACAAAATCTAAACATAATAAATCTGTGAAAGTGATTCGAGTAATACTTGTAGAGTTTTCATTAGGTCCTTCACTTAAAAAGGTCTTACAATGCTTGTAGTACTTAATTGTTTTTTTCCTGGAGGTAAATGGTGGTTCAGTTAAGTGAAGTTAAAGACCCTAACCCAAGTGAAGATCACAACTTCAAAAACATGACAAATTAAGACTTAAGGACCAACAAGATGCCAAGATAAAGACCGTCGGGTCTTGAGATTAAGACATTGAGGTTGGTAGATATTTAGAATAAGACATGATCAGTTTGAAACCAAGTCTGTTTAGGTAGCTATCATGACACCTGATGAAAACTTGAAGGTCTTGAGACCAATGGTTGTAAAGTTAAAGACAACATTGCAACATAAAAGCTTCAATAACGTTGCAACGGAAGCAGTGATCTCAAGACAAAAGGATAGGATAATGAAAGCTTAGATAACCAATAAAACCCATGGCCTGTTTTCAGTAACTCAACTTGAGAACATATAAAGATAAAATGAAGCTTTTATGAATCTCCCAACTAAACTGCCCGGCGCTGGAGTTGTCAAGGCCTCTCAGAGAGTTATTTGAATAAGAGTTGCTTGTGGTCGCAGCCTGTGTCCTTCAGATCCATCTTTTCTTCTTCTTCTGTCAGTAAAACCTTTGGTCATGCTCAATTTCATCAGTGGCTTAGTTCACCTTGAGCCTGGCAGCAAGTCTCAGCCCTCAAAATCAAAGAAAAGACTCCCTCGACAGACTGGTATCTCCTTTTTTACATCAGATCTGAATGTTCTCCGGACTCTTCCTCTGGCTTCACATTAGTGCTTTCACATGGCCAGATTAATTGATTGTGTTTTACCTTGGAAGTATTGTGTCACCCCTTGAATGCTGGTTGTGTGACGACTGAAAAGTAGTCAAATCAAGTGCCTCTCTTTTGCATGGATAAGTGACAAACTGAGAGATCAATGTTAAGAAAAGAAAATGAGAATTTAGTGATCAAATCCGAACCTGTTGATGGGAAGCATGACTTATACGTCATGCATGGAGCCCTGACCTTTATGAAATCAGGTTATCACAATCACTGAGGAGGCTTCATTGCTGAATCAAGCATTTTCAAATGACTATATATTCCCTCTATTCAAATACAATATAATGGCTGCAGATGAGGCGCTGGCAGCTGGATGGAAATGGATAAAGGTTAGATGAGATTAGTTTGCAGAGATTGAATGAGGGAAGAGCGATTGCAATAATGGACAGCTGGAATGTTCTGCGCGGAGAAATGAATGCACTGATGGGGGAATAATTAGATGCAAATACAAGGGGCAGCAGTAAATTCAATCGTTTTGAAGATGCTCTCCTGTCAGACCAGCGGTCCAATAATGTGTCGCTTATTTCAAGCAACATTTTGGCACTATCTTTATCTGGCGTTCAATAAGAGACACTATCTCTGAACCTTGGCGTCCTGGGTCCTCCGTGGTCTCAGCGCGAACAGTAGGAGAGTAATGAAGCATGCAGGGAGCAGATGAGAAGCGGAAGGAAACCCAAACACTAAAGCGCACTGCTCCAGATCAGTCTTTATATTTCCAGCTGAATATTTCAGCTTCTAAGGAGAAGCATGTTTTTTTTTTTTTTTCTCCGAAACCACAGCAATTGATTCTTTTCTGAGATGAACCAATTGGGAGGAATGTGAAGTCTCCTGTGGATGCAAGGATACACTGATTCTACTTATACAAGTGATTCCTCTCACTGTGAAATTCAGGATTCATGACTTTGATAGAGGAGCGCTGTTCTCCAAGATAACTCTGGTCTCCTCTCGCTGTGAGATCCTGCTGTGAGATGTGATGTCTCCATGTATAGAGTACAAGAGGCTCTCTTGGATTTCCACAGATGAACTCCTCTCTCACATTATATCTGAGATTAAGTGAGTTTTTCTTATTTGATCCAGGTGCGAAAAAAGCAACCATACATCACGCTTCACTGACTTCCACCCGGGCACCCACATGTCATTTGTGATAAAGAGGCTGATGGGGGAATTAATTCACTTCTTTCCAATTTAAAACTGTCAAATAGAAGCCAAACCTTATCTCCCACACCCTCTTCTCACCTTGACCATTCATCACTTCCAAGCAAATGAAATCCATGTGAGAAATTTGCATTGATTATCCAGTTTTTTTTCTAAATGGATCACATCCCAGTTTTCTAAAGAGATTATGAGAGAGAAATTAATCTTGTTTTCATATTTAGATCCTGATTGTATGCAGCATGAAGCACCCACACAGCAGTAGCGTGTGCCGGTGTAAGCATTAAACCTGTTGGATCGACACAGGGGTGACTGCTGATGATGACATCAGGTCACATGATTAGCAAACATGACCATTTACCATTAGAGCGGGTGTGGCCAACCAGCCAGAGGCTAAGAGCCACATTGTTTTACTGTGTTGCTGAAAAGAGCCACATCCTATAAATATGTAAGGCTGTAAGGTTCACCTCACACAGCTGGTCACGTGACTTAGCGGCAGTATAGCGGTTAAAGCACATCCCTGTGTGTCACAAGGTAGCTGGTTTGCGTCCGGCGAATGTCTCTTCTGCATGCATTTTTAAAATTCATACATTTTACTGTGATCCTCCTCAAAATATATAGCGGCGTAGATAGAAGTGTGTGTGCCATTTATTTTACTGATATATTTTTCACGTGGCTCAAGCCACCAGTAATGTGGTCCCGGTGTGTGTGTGTGAGCAACGCTGCAGACTGGAGCGTCTCATCTTCACTCCACTGGATTAAATGGACTTCACCATGATCAACAATAACTAACAGGTGAAACACATGCCATTTAGTTTAGGGAATGACAGAGTGAAACGTGGAACTAAGTCATGTAAATCGTGTTGATCGTGGCTCTGATGACGGTCCAAGTCTTAGGACCGCAACTCACAGTTCGGCGACTCATTTGGTGAAGAGCCGCATGAAACTGGGGATAGAGCCGCGGGTTGGCCAGGCCTGCATTAGAGAATGGAGCAATATATGCTCTGTTTCCAAAAACATTCCTTTATAACCTAACGAAATTCATCACAACGTTGATTATGTTTTGCATATAATCATAGTCGACTATAATCGACTATTAGTCAGCTTGTTGTGACGTCATCATTCTCCCAGTACAATCCACAGTAAGAGGAGAAAGTAACCATCGCAACCCAAAACATCAGAAGTATGGGACCATTTCACAAAAGACACATACCTTCCATACCACATTTTGAGCAATTAAAATAGAAAATAGCAATATATATAAAGTGGTTACAACAATTTACATTTGTATTTATATTTTTATTTTCAATATTACATTGTCATGATGTTGTTTTGCCAATAAATCTCATTACAGTTCATACAGTACATGCATACTTTTGTAGTATTTGAAGTTAGACACTGACTTCTTTAGACGTCTTAACTATTACAGTATAATATTGTTACTCTGGAACTGTTATCTGGTTAGATCTAGACAGCCTCCACCCAAATGTACCACTAAAATCTATCTTGTTGCCCAGTCACTTAAGCTAAGTGACACAAACGGAATCAATATAGCTGTATTCCTGATTGAATCCCTGCTGTTAGCTCGTCCATTGGCCCAGGGTGAATGACCAACTGGCGCCAGTGATACTTCAGACAGGTGGTAGACTTCAGGAGGACATCGTGTGGAAGGTGAGGGTTTAATCACCACCCTGGAGCCCCTCGATACTGGAGAGAGAGTTCTGGCCAAAAGTGTTGCCAACAGATTTCATAAGCACTTCTTCCCTTTCAAGACTACTTCACTCCCTCCTGCAGGTTATCCAGGTGAAGTCGAGTGCTTCACATCCAAGTTTTTTATCTTTCTGAACTTGTGTGCGTAGACGTTCACAGCAGTAGCCTGTGCATATTGCCGAATGAAATAACCTCATCACCACGAGACTAGCTTCTTCCATGAGCAGATCTTGTATCAGGACCAGTGTTCCAGATATATTTCGTTCTGTAAAATGACATTCAGAATTGTAATATTCTGGTCAGACTAGATGCGAGCTTATTCGGTTCTATATAAATTGCATGGGATTCTTATCATCTTTAATTGAGCTGTTTTTAATTAAATTCACTTTTAACTGGTCCGCTCACCAAATCAACAGTGAGAAATAAGGACGAAATAATTGGATTTTTATTATTTGACTTTTTCCTGTTCATAATAATCGTGCAAACCAATGTGCCTCAATGAGGAGGGGGTTTTGTTTCGCTAATCGTTTGCTTTGTTTTGATGATATTAAGTAGCAAAATTATGTCTTTATGCTTATGAATAAAAAGTAAATCTCTCTATAATCCACTAATTTATTGTATTAAAATCAGAGTTGTTGTCGAGGGGCCTCATGTGGCCCCAGAAAGCAATTTAAATTGTGCAGTGTCAAACACTTTTCAGCAACCTCTTTAGTGACAATCAATTTCCCCATGAATTCAGCGCCACAGAGAAAACGACCTTCTCTATGAGAATGAACGGAGACACCACACATTGATCTCTGCCACGTCCCACAAATCACCACCCTCAAGCCAAACATCTAGGATCCCTGGTCATGGGGGGCCATGAATCTGGCACTAACTGGATTCCGCTGACAGCAAGTGAAACTCCAGAAGCCACACAGATTGTGATGTCACAGAGAGCTGTTCTTAAGCACAACTCCAGGAAGAAGGCTGAAGTACTGGGTAATGAACGGCTTCATGGCAAAGAAAACTAAACAGGTGTTTTGGACTTTTCAGCCCCTCTTTGGCTTCCTCTTCTTCTTTTCATGGCTGTCCACTTCATCTTGTCTCCTCAACTTGGTCTCCATGTACCCAACTGATAGAAAACTACTTAGCTATTTGTACAGTTAAAAACACTGAAGATTTGGTGCCCAAGTCACATTTAAAGACAGAAATGACTTATTAGCAACAAGTTATGATCCTGGGTTATTTCAGGTTTCCCGGTGGAAAAGAAGCACCATTTCTCATTGCTATGCGGTTAAAGCAGACGATCAATAAACTGGAGCTTTTCGAGACCTTTAATAATCGGTCTTGTTTATACCTGTGCTTATTTTTGCTCCACTGCAGACTAAATAATAAGAAAATGAATAAAAAGAGACGAGGCCCGGGATCATGCAGAACAATATATCTGACTATAAGTTGGCTCTTATTGCTTGCGAAAGGTTGAAAATGTGCTTTGTCATCATTATCTGGGATGTAAATTTCTGCGTATTTTAGGCTTTAAAGGGACTTATACATGGATAGTTTGGATGTGAATCAGTAGAGCGGAAACTTCAATTTCACTTATGGTGGGATAGTGGAGTTAATCCCAGCTACCTGGGGTGAGAGGTGAACAGCATCCTGAACTGGTCGACAGTCCATTACAGTGCATGTATAGACAAACACTTACTGTAGATACAAACATGAGATAAGGCATAAGTGTGTCTAAAGCTGTGAATGATACGAATGTTCTGGTGTGACCCTGGCACATCTCTTCAACGCTGCCACACCTCTCTCTCGTACTCATCTGTTGCCTGGCAACCACACGCAACTCCGCCGTGTCATTTATCAAACTATTGTGTCCTAGATGCTATGTGGCTCGGTGAAATCTAACATGACTTGTGTGTACTTGTTCATGCTGTGATTCATCTCTGCAGTTTCATCGGCGGGTGATCGCAGCTTTGCCTCCTAGTGGGGGGTCCAATTAAAAGTGCGTCATTAGACCCAAATCTAAATGATTATACATCGGTGCATGGCTCCTCTGTGACAGTCGAGGAGGTTCGAACGGCAAAGTAAAAAGTGCATGAGAACCCAGAGCTTACATGCTTGTCTTTCTGTCTTGAACTGTTGACATTTTTCCAACCAAGACTGCGGATATTGTTTCAGAGCTTTGCTGCCTGGAATTTGAAAAAAAAAAGTGGTCCAACGGCTGAATTAGAATCGAAAGCTTTTCTGGTCTTTCTGCATCTCCAGGATACAGGCGGTATAATGAGCTGAGCAAACACTCTGCTGTTTGTGCTGCAGTGCAGCAACATGTGATTGTGGTAACATGTGTGCTGCAACACCAAGATGAGACTGCTCTTGTTGGAAAACAAATAGGTTTTGCTTTCATGGTAATATAGTAGTTTTACGCTTTCACACTGGAGTGATATTGTCTTCCTGTTGTGTCAGTGTAAATCGTATGTCATTTACTTTCAACTATTACTCAACTGCTCTCACTTTTTAAAGGTAAAAAAATCCCTGAGATGTGTTTTATTCTTATAGTATCAAGTGCACTGAGAGATCTGCTGTATGACAAACTGCATTTGGCTGTTTTGCCGTTTTTTGGTGGGGGGTCAGGGAAAAATTACATCCATAAAACACACACTATTTTTTTATCTATAATTTTCTTTCCTCTTTTGCTGTAACATATTCATATTTTTATTCATTCAACACAAATACAGTGATAATGATGTCATCAAATCTCACAAGCTCTTGGGCATCTCAGCAAACACAAATGTTGAAGTAACTCTCTTCTCGCGCAAACACAATAGGATTGTCTGCGAGCCAGTGATTGTGACCTGTCATATTTTATTGTTCATTTTATCATTTTGTTATTACGTGCTTCAGTTTTAGAAAAATTCTACCACTTTAAAATTCAACTCAGGATTCATCTGTGATTCAGACAGTACTTTTCAAGGGTTTCCTTGCGATCCTGTCTGTGTCCTCTGATGTTTCAACATTTGAAGATGCTGTTCCTGAACAGACATAAGTGCATGCATTAATTATAGCTTAACACCTATGAATTTTCTGTAACCAGTAACAGCAGTAAGATATTTTTTTTAAAACTTTGCTTTACCATGTTCCCTTCCTCTTGTTGGTGTTTAGTGTTGTGTTAAAATGCGATTTGACTTCCTAAATGAGGAGATGGCCTTGTTGGTTTTGCGCGTGTGGGTGGCACTGTTATGAAATATTATGCTAGTTACGGTTGAAGATAGTGAGTCCAATGAGAGCACAGATTAAATTTACCATCTGTGACGGATGATTCTACAAGCCTCACCGTCGCTCTGTTGCAGTACATTGTCACCAGGATGAACTCATTATCCGTCTGTTAGGGAAAACATAAAGGGTTGAGGCGATTAAAGCGGCAGTGGAAGAGGTGAGCACTTTTGCTTCCACTTGCTGAGTTGCGTCGAGATAGGGCACAGCGGAGAAGGTCTCTATCGGCAACCGCTGCCACTCTCCCAGCACCTCCTGAGAGAAGGTGATAAATAGAGAGGGCGTCTGTTTGTGGTGTCTGGGAGAGAGAAGACGCAGGAGACTTCCTCTAAAATTGTGAATTTGACTGCCAACAGCCGCCTGGTGACAAGTCAACAAAATCCGTGACAGATAGCAACTGCTCAGCAACCTGAGATAGTTTCTTCTACGGCTTTTCAAAATTCATAAAGGTGAAATAAATTCTGACACAGACATAAACCAGCAACTGTTCTGCAAGATTGTGATGGATGGCAAACAAAAGGGCTCGGAGTTGCTGCCTCATGGGAGGCTATGAAAGCGGTTTGTGTGACTGCAAGGATGCTGCAGGCTGGTTTTGGGAAGAGAGCGTGGGGTTTATCAGAGATTCAGTCGCACCAGCGTTTAAGGAAAGCGTGCAGCAGCGAGGAAAGTCTGGCCCCACCAGTTTGAGCCTGGTGCCTGGAGAGACTGGAGCCTCTGAAGCTCTCTGGCTGGCTTTTTTTTCATTCTATCCCTCTGTAGTGGAAATGTTGGACTTTCCAAACTTTTTCTGTTTATCACATACTGTAATCACCTGCTGAAAGCACGATTGGTTCCATTGTTTGATTCCACACCTGCACGTCACTTTGTCACACAGGATTTGGTTGAATATGCTGTTGACTTGTCATGTCTGGCCTCTTTAGGTCCACATATTATCCTTAAAAATGTTAAATGTAATTTGGTGCATTTTTATCCAATGTATTATATTAGAATTTAGATTTATTTAATGGTGAAATTTAAAGTAAATGAACATATAAAAATGTGTATAAGGATTAGGGTTAGGATTTTGAAAATTTGTTTCAATGTTTCAACAGTTACATTCAAACAAAATTAAGTAAATTTACAAGAAAATATACTTCAATATGTATTTATTTGGAAGAAAAATAGTCAATGAAAAACATTAACTTAATCAGAAGAATTTTTTTTTTGGAGAAAAAGTATATGCATCCGTTCTAATTTTATATGACAAAATTACCTTTTTTTATGAGAATATCACATTTCAGTAAATCTTTTGGCATAACATACCCTGTTAAATCTGACCTATGATACAAGCACGATACGCACAAAAAGAAAAACAAAACAAAAAATGCATGCTTGTAAAAACATCATGAGTTCACCAAAAGTAAAAATATAAAATAAAAATATCAAAGTCAAAATTACTCATAAATCACCTCTGCAAGAAATGTAAAATATATATTTTTATGTAATTTACTAACATTGAATGGTCATCTTATTGAAAAACATAATTGTGAAAAAAAGTCTGAGAAAAACAGAATGCTATACACTTAAGTACATATGTCTATTCATTTTCCACTAAAAATATTCAGCTCACAATGGCTGTCCAAGTGTGTTACAAAGAAAAAACAAGAAACTGTGTTCAGATGAGTACTGATAATTCAGAATTGAGTTTCTCAGAGGCAAAGTTGGGTCAAGTGGTCTGTCATTGCCCGGGGATCAGTTATTGTAAAGTGCCCTCTAATAAGCTTTCTAAGTCTGGAAAACCATGGCTTGTTTTCTTATTATGCAGCGTTCTCTATCGCCTTAATTGGCTGCTTGTGACGTGTGACCCGCCGTGTGTGCAATGATCCGAACATTGCTACAAATTGACGAGACAGGATCCGCAGTGGGCTGGTCTAGGCGCGGTGTTATAGCCGTAATTGCCTGGGCCTCAGCGGGGCAGTTGGGCTGCCTGGGTTCTATCATTGAGCTTCGCAGGCATCGCAGACCTCCACCCTCCTGGAACGCATCTTTAAGATCCCAAATGAATATAGACGGGAGAAGTGATTCTCCCCAGGTGCCTGGACTTAATTGGTGAATGTGTCGGGGAGTGAAAGTGGGACCAGTCCAGCTCTCTGTCTACTTCACAGACTTAGTGTTTGTCTGCACCCTCAATCTCGAGCACAGATGAAGGAATGTTTACCTGCAGTGCGACACCCGTGTGAGCTGGATTCTTTCAGTTTCAGACCCCTGATACCCACCTCATCACACTTGACTCACATGGTGCCCGTCGACAGCTCTGTCCAGCCTCAGTGAGGTCTGTGTCGGATGACAAGAGGAATAGATACCTATAAAACAGCTTTTTTGCCTTCATTATCATATGTATTGGTCACTTACAAATAGATGCTGAGGTCGTGTGTCATTGTTCAACAGTTTATTCAACATTTTTTATTTGTTTATTTGTTCGTTTTTCCTCCATATTTCCATTCCTCTCAAAAATAACTGAACATGGTGATGGTGTGCTTCCCTTGACCTCTGACCCGAGCCTTTATTGAACTCTTCACGTAAAGCTTTTCTCCAAACAGAACCTCTTAAACCATGTGATGTAAAGCCTGTCTGACTCTTTAGCTGTTGACATAAGTGTTGGAATTTTTAGTGTCTAATTGCGAAGTAATAAAAGAAGACGAGTCAACTTGTTTATCATTGCCTGAGCTTATCAGGTGACCAAGTTGAATCGCACATTAAAATTGAAATACAATCGAAGTAGGACTTGAGGAAGAGCTGGCCTGTGACATGGTCATGATGTGTTCACAGTTGGAGGTGTCGAGCTCTAACAGAGTCTCTGTGAAACAGTCTTTCTATCAAGTCAGTGACAGAAATATCAGCACAGCGATGACAAAGACTGTGAGTGTGCCGAGATCTGGCTTGTGCTAAGGCTCCGTCTGCAGAGAACTTCCACGATAAAGATGTCAGTTGATCATCTCACCACAGTGGAACAGTTCCCTGACAAGCAGCGAGTCAGACATGTCTAAATATTATTCTGAGAATTTCATCACTGGAAGGAGGAAAGTGCTCCATGTCCAAGTCAGTCTCTTCTAGAATGTGTCTGCCACTTGTGAAGCACCAGGTGAAACATTTCTGGAACAATCCGGCCGACACGAGCGTCAGATGAATTAGCCGCTGGCACACTCTTTTGTTTGCTCAACAGGATTAGATGGGTTAAGTCAATAAATCCTGGGATCAGTGTTCAGGACTGTAATGACGCTTTTTCAAACAGTAATTACGATTAGCTCCGCATCGATCGGCAGGCTGACAGACAGCAGCAGCCGTTCCTGATTCTTCGTTCTTTTTTTTTTAGGTCTGCTTTATATGTTTAGTCTGCTTTACCTGTGTCGCATCATGGAAGTCATAGCAACATGAAATTGTTGCTGATGCTTCAGGCAGTCCAACATGTTTGCCTGAAGGTCTCATCGTCCTTCACCTGAATGTTATTGTGCCAAAATAGATCAAATGGCGCAGAAAAGGTTTGTTAAATTAGTGCTGTCATGACATCTAAAAAAGTCTCGTTCAGGTCACACTTTTCTTTTCTTAGCATGGTTGTCCTTCTTCCTCTCCCCTGTCCTTCATCTTGCCTCCTGCTGTTTTAACATCTTAAATGGTGTCCTCCACTTGTGCCCTTCTTTTGTCACACCCTCCCCTTACTGGATCTCACATTGTCGTCTCTTGTTGTATTTCTCTCACCTCTTCCTGGACAGATTCCTCTGCGTCTGTGCTTGTTTTCACCATTGATGTTTATATGCACATTTTCTTTTCAGTGTCTCATCTTTACGTCCCACTTCTTTAGATGTTGTGTTTATTCCTCTGTCTTCATCTGTTTCATCTCGACTCCTCATCACCTCTTTATTCCCATGGCTTCCTTCTATTCCATCTCTCCTATTCATTAAGTCACCATTTCATACAAAGAATATATATATATATAAAGAAGTTTTTGACTCAACAATAGAGTAAATCCATGTTTTAGAGGAGGACATCCTGGACGTTGTAAAACAGCATGCAACACGATAATAGCAAAACATCTATTTTTAATGAACCACAGGTGCGACTAGATTGAAATCATGAATCTAATTAATTTGAGGTTTTATAATTCATTAATTGTGATTAATGGCATTTTAATATTTGATACCAGGATGATCAAATTGAAGTTGAGTCCTTGCACACAATCTTAAACATCAGGGTGGAACTGGAACTCTTCGCAGTGCTCACACCAACATCTTAACTTTTTAAGTTTTCTGACCATCAACAAAATCTCATTTAGTCTCTACGCGGTGTGTGGCAATTCACATTGAAGTAATGTAAAGCTACTGCTGTCCTTGCCGCAGTGAGCTCTAATAATGATGAACAAAGTCGATTACAGAGCGCACACACGATATGTTTGATCGAGAAGAGAGAAAAAGGCAGCTGTTTGAACTAGCCCTCCAAGAAATGGAAGCTCAAAGAGGAGGGAATTTCTGAGAACCATATGCTCGATCTACACTGACACTTCATTCCACTCATTTTGGAACTCACTATCATCTGAAATGTACTGAAAATAGACACTCTGCTCCTTTTCACTATCTCTGCAAAAATAACCATGTAAGCTTGTCCTTCGTCGTCACTCCCTGAGCATCTACAACTCTGGCACTTCGAATTCTGCTTCTTGTCTTTGTGTCTGAGCTACTGTCTCCAAACCAGCATGGTTGATGTGCTCTCCCGAATAAGAACACCCCACTTGCTGTAGATGTGGAAGGCATCTGGGAGCATGAAATGAGTCAGTGAGCTGCACCTAAATGTTGACCAGTGTCATCAAATAGCTATCCAGAACTACAGGTCACCGTTGCTTCTCCCACAAGGCTTCATTGATATTGATATTGATATTGATATCCACCTTCTCTATGGCAGGATACACAAGACAAATTTTGAAAACAGGAGTGACAAATAACGTGCTGAAGTCTGTTCAGTATTAGTGTTTCAACTCAGCAGTGATAAACCTCAATACTAGTCAGCGTAACTTAATGAGCCCAGGTCAGATGCTGTTTGCTTGGGGATCACTACAACAGAGGCGTTTCTTTAGCCTCATGGTTAGTGGCAGGGATCATAAAGTTCAGTCTCTTTTGTGAAGCTGTGTTTTGTTATTTTGCAGTATCCCTCCGGCTTAAAGTATCTGTGTGCTGGAGCCTGATGCTGCTGGCCAGAATCACCATGGAGACAGCCCGGGTCAGCTGACCCAGATTGACACATGAGGCAGATTCTATTATAGAGTTTGACCTTAACAGCCAAGAAGCAGCCCAAATGTTTCTCCAAAAGAAAGCGAGTCTCTGAGTCCATTTTACCAACTTGGATCTTTAAGTCGTCAAAATAAATATCTTTTTAACTCCTCATTAATACACATAGGTAGTCTGAGTTATTCAGTCTCCATGTTTGAGTTCGCTGAAGACTGTACTAGCACCATCTGGTTGGAATCCCAGCGCACAAACAATGCACTCATTGACCTGTTTACTAATCATGGGTTACTTTCAAGACTCATCAAAGCGGACGATTCGGTCATGCACAACACATCAGTAGCAGGATTCCTTTGCAGGATCACACAGTCAGTTCGCCTCCTGCTGAATGATGCTCCAGGAATCAGCAGGCGGCGACTTGGCGGTCGTTTATTTCACCAACATTATGCCCTTGCGTGTTGCAGAATTATCATATCCAGCTTGTGGTGAATCTCCAGAAGCAGATATTGTTGCTTTTAATGTTGCTCTCATGGACATTCTTTGGTGCCGCAGCACACCAAGATTTATATGCATAATCTGACTAGATGCAAAATAATTAGTCCCTTTGAAAGAGAAAGCAAACATTTATTCCTCAAACCAACAGAGAATGGTTTTCATTGCATTTCCATTGCGTCAGCTGTCCTCCACCGCTACGAATCATCATCCTGTGTTATCTCTGGGGATAAAATGGAGCCTGGTGAAATTACGAATTCACTAATCCCACTTTTTTAAACACTCAGCGGTGTCCAATTTTTGCATGTATGAAAATTCAACAATAGCTGATGGACTGTTAGCAAATCAGTTTAGAATCTTAGATTAAAAATGTTGGAAATATGACGTCCTGGTTATGGAAATTTAGAAGTTGTGAAATTCTTCCAACTGGAGAGGAATGTATCAGAGGATAAAGCAAAGCTATTTATTTTTGTTTAACAGCATAACAGAGTCTCTTTCCAGCAGAAGCTCGGTCCATATGTGAATTCAAACTGTCCGTGTGGCAGCTGCATCCTCAACACATTTGTCGATTTACTGGCTGATTTTTCTCTTCTGGGAAAAACGAGCACAGTCTATCCACATTGTTTCTTCACTCCCTCACCTCGGTAATTTGGTTTTTCCTGGCCAGAGATGGGTCACTGTGTATTTGGGCACTAAGCAAGATAAAGAGTAGCGATGTGTCCCTCTGGAAAGAGCCTGCACAGACTTGTTGGTGTGAGTGTCAGAATATGCTTCTCTCCGTAAACAGACTGGTTGTTGGTAGGATGTTTTGGAACTGATTTTTAGTGCGGGACAAATAAAATGACGCCTTAAGACAAACAGCAGTGAAAAATGTGGGATTTTTTGTTAGCATGAGCAAGTTGTTGTCCAAGTTGAAATTGGCTGACTCTAAAAATTGCTTAATGGCATTGTAACACAACTTTGTGGCAGTTTCCTTTTCACAGGAGTCAAAATGTCTGTGTTTGCTCGTTGCTATTAAGTTTTATCGATCACTCACAACTGATGTAGGACGTGGTAGAGAGGTAGTTTTGGGTTCAAGAGAGTCAGTACTCCATCCTATTCTTGGGTCAAAACTGAATCTTGTCAAAAAAATAAAGCTTCAAATTTTGAGGTTTGTTTTGGACAGCTCTACTGTGTGGCACACAGCTGTGTTCCGTTGTCTCAGCTGGCATTGCACAGCTCTGTGCCACATCCCCGTGCCTCCTGGGAGATCAGTTTCCATGCTCTTTCACATCACAGGTCAGTGACCCGGTGGCGCTCGCCTTACATAACAATGCTCTTTACTAGCACTTTAAATTATGGACGTAGGATTTTACACATGGTTTGTGTGCTGAGGGTTATGTAACAACTCTCATAGATGATTTCACTTGCGCTCGCTCACCATCCATGTGCTCACTCAACTTATTGGTTTTCTAAATGTTAAACATTATTCCACATCGAATCAGTCGCGCGGCGCCGGCGCTTCCAGAGTGATCCGATCTACCCACCACTGACATCACTCTTCATTCCTCAGTTTGCTCCGTGTAAATTGCTTCTTTAGGCTTTGAAGCTTCAGATTTTAGTCAGAGCAAAGTCACAAGATTGATCGCAGGCGGTGAAAGCTGAGAATTAAATGTTCCTGCTCTGACAGTGCCATCCTTCCGTGGATGGCTCCGTCCGAGGAGAATGCAAAATGGATGTGATGGAGTTCACTGGAACAATAAATACTAAAGAAACGCTGATCCGATCGCATTATTTGAGCTTGATAATAATGCCGTCAGCCTCTCTCTTCAAAAATAAATGTCTGGCTTTATTTCCTGTTCGTGGCATAGATCAAATTAGTGTGGAGAGTACAGAGAGACAAACACACAGATTTTTGCAGGAGTTTGCTGACTTTTACTCCAGACGGAAATGCTTCTTACTCACAGTTTCTTTTAGCGTTGTTGTGTTGTAAAACATGATCAAATGTTAGTCCTGTGTTTTAAATGCCCTGCAAGAGTACGATTGGTTGCAGTCATTAATGGGTAGAAACATCAGGCTACAACTTGCTGACTACTTTGTATCCATAATGAAACCTGGACACCTTCCTTGTCCCACTGAGTGAGACACACTCTGTCCATCTCCAAATGCATATCTGTGAATTCAATGCTTCTCCACAGATTTTCTGTTGAATTTAAATATAGAAATGAAACTAAATTAATGAGGTGAATCCACTCATGAACCTGTTGTGGGGTCATCATATATATATTGCCACAATTGTTTTATGGTGATTCAATGCTTGTGGGCACCAACACTACAACATTCATACATTTTTATGACAAACACTCATGCCAAAATCTCGTTTTAAAATATTCTTTCTGGCACATAGGTTATCGCATTTTGGTTTGTTCATGTAAATGCTGATTGCTACTACAGCTGTTTATTTACACTGGAATTTGTCTCTATAAATCGCTTTCAGGTTCTTCAGTATCAATATTGTGATTTTTTTATTCAAGGGAACAGAGTCCCCAGATAAAGAAGCTTATGAGCTCCTGAATCAAATCAAACCTTGACTCTGGCTTCAGCTCATACATAATACTCTGACATCAATGAAGGGCCAAACAACTCCTCGGAACAGCCCTTAGTGAACTGAATAAAAGACATTAATATTGAGAATGGGACTCTCTTCTGTGTCCTGTTCTCTATCTAAATCACCTCCTTCAGTCAGTGTGATGGCAAATGTCCATCTGTGCAGCACGAACAGGACAGACCTCAGGGATTGTTATTCAGCTAGAGGAGGTGACCAGAGGAGGAATATTCTGCTTCTCCTCAAATACACACTGACACGGCGGCTAACACTGACTCTGTAATGGGTGGGGTGAAAACATTTCTCTCATTAAATGCAAAAACAGAGAGGTCCAAAACTCTCTGAAGGTCCATTGATGTGAAGGAATGTCTGCAGGCTCATTTCATCTCCTTCAAGGCATTTCACCTCTGATCCTCCTCACACCCTCAACGGCTCCTCCAGCTCTTGTAGGACCCTGTTCATGAATCTGGCCTTCAACATCAACTGGCCTTGAAGTCATCTTTGTAAGATGTTGAACATCAGAAACACTGCTATTGGTACCATCTGCAGCAGTGATGCTATCAGCAATATTTGAAATTCTAAAGAAGGTATCAAATTACATCGATAAAATACTGGATTAAATGAGCTGCCTGGTAGAGGTCTGTGTTTCTCTTGTTCTCAGGTTTTCTGAAAATAGATTGTGACATTCACCCATTCATCAGCGTCTCAAATTATAGCCTCAAAAATTGGCACCTACTGGTCGACCCGCTTCTTCAGTAATGTTTATTGATTGCTGCTGCCACTGTGGTGGAGCTTGGCAGTGGGGAGTGCCGTGGTGGTGACGGGGACAATCTGGAGTGAGAACTGTGAGCACTCCCTGATGCCTGCAGTAATTTCACTGCCGGTGCTGTAGTTGTCAAGGAAATGAAAACGGCTGATTGCATGGAATCATAACTGGAACATTATTTCTAGACGATAAGAAAATGACAACCAAAGACACCCTGTAGGAGTTAACATTGAATTTTATTTGATTATTTTGAACAATCTGCAACACAGCTGAAAAAAGCTCAAGCCTCCAATTTAGTGAACAAAATTGCGACTTGAAATGGAAAAACTATGTCTTCTTTGACGCCAGAGCCATGTAGTTCGTCACTGATACAGTGGAGGGATTTTTCCAGGACTTATTCTCTCCAGCTGCAGCTCCTTGCTTGATCTCCTTAAAAGATGCAGGGCACAAACTCCACCTGCAACCTGGACACCCCACCATTTTAGACATACAGGAATCATCTGAGATCCTGAGGGAGCCCTGCAACTCTGACACTGATGTATTGGGGCACAGGTTACCCAAGGAACACAATTGAATACCTCCCCCCAACACTAGTCGAAAAAACTACCACAAGCATTTGACGATCTCCAAGATGCACAATCAGATGTATTATTTGAAGCCCTCTGTCAGTGCTCACGAAGAAGTCACTTCAGAAGTGTCTGACGAAACCTCAGCGACATGTGTAAGAAGTAGAAAATGACTCGCTGAATGTTGAACTTTCTCGAGCTGGTGATATCGCGACCGACAGCTGATGAATATTTCATTCTGCGGTATGGTCTCAGATGTGTCTGCACTCGGTCTGCTACTTTCAAAAGGTGTAGCTCCAGTCTTCAGTGTTTACATGAGTCCTTTGATGGAGGTTGTTGTGACGGATCATTTCGACATGACTTGGTTCCACTTGTGCCTCCTTAAAATCTTGCATCCTGCCGCTTCTGCTGTCACTTCAGTTGGAATTAAAAATGAGCAGTTTTGACACTCGATTTGACTTCTCAAATGAGAGTGTCGGAGGCATCATCTTATATTTTCATTCTTTCTGTTTATCCGAGGTCAAATGGATTTGTAGCTGCTGCGTGTTGACTTGATTTGACGATTCTCACTCCAAGTGCTCAGGTGAACTCTGACAGGATGAACTCAGGAAAAGGCTGGCAAACATCCAGCCTGCTGAGAATGGGAGCTGACAAGTGAAATCTGTTTTGTAGTAATGGGTAGATGAGAAAACAAGAATGAAACTAGGTCAACAACTCACTGTGTGTTTGGACAAGATGTGATGCGCAGCATATACATTAGCATCAGGTCAGACGCTGTTTTAGTTAAATGAACAGTGAAGTTACACACACACACACAGGAGGAGAAATTGAGGATGAATAAAGTTTTATCCAAGACTTGATCTAATTCAACGTGACCATGAAGTAGAAATATCAGCCAACAGCCTTTTCTGAAATCTCTTTGTCACCCCTCCATCCTTTCATTTACATCTCTAATCTTCCTTCATCCCTCTATTGTTTGTGTTCATTTATCTATTTGTGTGTTCAGATTCAATGTAAACCACCTTCCAACATGTATTAGTGGCATTCATCTACACTTTTTCGTCCATCACTGCTTTCATCCATGCCTCCATCATTTTCATCCAGTCACCCATCCATCCATCATGATCACATCTTTGCTTTCATCCATCCATCTGTCCATCATTACATCTGTCGTTGCTTTCATCCGTCCACCCATCCATCCACAATCCATCCATACCTCAATCCATCTATCTTTATCTCGATCATCGCTTTCCTCCATACATCCATATATCTCACTTTCATGCGGGGCAGACTAAAGTGTGGTCAAAGTTTCTTGAAAGGACAAATGAGAAATGTAGGTTACCTAACTCCAGAGTGATGTAGCCACCAGCTCCAATCTGAGCACCAGTAATTATTGATGATAGCAAGTGTTTAGGATGTGTGGGGAGCGGTCTGGAGGGTCAGAGAGTGTAACTATATGCAGATTATGCAGCAGTCCTGACACTCTTTCTTCCTGAGAATTGATGGACCTCGTGGTTCATCATAACTCTGCTGTCAGTCCACATTATCAACTCTTCGTCTGCGGCGCTGGATTTATTGAATGACACCACCTTTAAACAAACCCTCGACACGTTCACAGGGTGATGCAAATACAATGAGTGAATCTATATCGAGGCAAGGCAGAATGATGCATTTGTCAATGTCACAGTTTATAGAAAAACCACAAGAGAGACCGGGATCGAAACAAGGCGAGTGTTCTCAGTCTCAGTGCTGATCAATTTCGCAGGCCTGTGTCGCTGTCTGCTCAGCTCTCACTAGTGATTTTATGCTGTGATCCAAGTCGCAACACCGAGATTGATATACTTCAGTTTTGGAGAACATTCAGTAGGTGTTGTCATGTGGTTCAGATGCTGCCTTCTGGCTCCTGCTGTTGCTTACATGATTGGGTCTGTAATCTAAAAAGAGATGTACAAGACAAAAGACTCTCAAGACAGTGACTTGCCATGGAGGTAAAATGTCTACATCCGTCTGTCTTGATGCCTACTGGATTACACTTGTGGAAAAGAACCTGATGTGCTGCATTGTTGTATTGCAGTTACAGAACAAATGTCCGACTGACAACCTCTTGAAAATATCGGCTGGATTTTTCAACTTGACTTGGAAGTGGAAATTAAATGGGGGGTTTAATCTTATATCTCAGGAATTATGAGAAGCTTATTATTGCTCCACATATCAGTTAACAGGCTCATTCTTCAATGTAAACATTCACACAGTGATCCTATCTTACATTCACTTGTAAATTTGGAGGATTATAGCCACTTCACATTGAAAAGTAAGCGTACAAAATAGATGTTATTATCACATACTGTATGCTGAAATTGAAAGAGAGAACATCAGTGCTTCCAACTCACTTTGATTTCTCATGACAAAATGTTCTCGCTGGCGCAGGTTCAGCTGTGTCTGCAGCTGCTGCAACAGCAGAGAGGCTCTTTGGTTTGACACTGAACTTCTTTTAATTGCCATGTTCTAACCATTTTCCTAATCACTAAATGATACACGCAGTAAATTCTTGATAAAAAAAAGTGATGTATCGTGATTTAATTTTAAAAACGTTTCAATTATAGTTCTCCGATTTGTCTAGTATTTCATGACCTCATTTACAGACTTAAAACAACGTCTCCTCAGGATAAATCATCTTGCAACACTGCGAGGTAAATGGATCATTTTATAAGTCATTTAAAATAACTGAACTGCAAAAGGTTTCTCCCTTACAATCACTGCTCAAAATCTACCTTATAATTCAAGTAATTCAATTACATTCTTCAAGATTTTTGCGTTGCAGTATTTCACCTTATCTCTTCTCATGTTTAATCCCAGAAACTGAATTATTTTGTCCGTACTTCAAATTATTCTTTGCCTGATTTTTCTTTTCAACCAAGGACCTGCACTTGCATCAACCACTTCAGTCGCCCTCTGACTAGAAATAACTGTGTGAGTATATTGAATTTGCTCATTCAGTCATTGAGGGAATGTTTATTATCTTTGCTGGGAGCCATTTGACACCATCCATTGTTCCCGCATAAGTTTGCCTGAAGTTCCATGACAAAGCTTCAGGTCTAGCTCTTCTCTGATGAACTGGTATCATTATGGTCACGACCACTGCGCCTCTCATGACATCAGCAAATACCTCTTTGGTCGTCTCTTAGCAACCACAGCCCTTCCTTTGAATAAGCATCTACATTGTGCTAGTTTTATTGTGTAAAGCAACCGAAGATACTTGTATTTATTTATTATTTAAAACATCCTGAGAGCGAGATGATAGTGGAGATAAAAAGCACATCCAATAAAGATCTAAGGACTCTTTAAACATTTAGCTCTTGGCTTTATTCTAAGTGACTAAAGGAGGTGTTTCACTAGTAGACCACTTCATTTGTTCAGAAGAAGTGGTTCCCCGAAGAAGAAATGTTTTCAATGTTGTCCGGACAGGAATTCAAATAGGAACACATTTTTTTTCCTTACAAATCTAAGAAGAAAAGTGAGAGATGTTACTCACACAGATAAAACAAAGTTTTACCATGTATTTTTTATCTGTGGGCAGCTGCCTGGTTTTTTAAAAACATAAGAGGAGTGAATAGTTTGTGGTCTCAGCTGAGCCAATTATTAGGGTCCATGTGCCCCTCAGTGGGGGGGAAGGCGGAGATGCACGGGGGGCACGCCAGGAGTAATTTAAATGTGGTTAGGGTTGGTAATGGTTGTGATAAAAAGCCATTAGCACCATGTAGGATCCTCCAGCATATTTAATATTTTCCTTCTGATTCATCTGTATTCCCTCTGATAGACAGAAGCTCCGAGGTCACAGTGGAGACCATGCAAATGAAAACTCCTCTGTGGTACGCTAATATCCTGGGCAGAGGGCAGAGTCAATTATCTTTGAGCCCTCTGAGGTGTCACGTCAAAGCCCTGGACAAACACTGAGCATCAGCAGTTTCACCGTCTGTGACTGCAGGAGACTTAAAATGTCAAAACTGCTCTTTTTACTGGACCCGATCCCATTGTGAGGTCACTGAAGCCATGAAATTAACACCTTTGCCTTACTCTGACTCAACAGGTTGGACTAGAACTCTCAGAAAATGACACCTATAGTTTCAATGAACTTCAAAAAGACTTAGTTTTATTATTTGAATGCATTTTTATTGTTACCATATTCTATCTTTTGATTGAATTTTTTACTCCAACTGCATGCATATCGGGGCCACTGTTTAATTCTACCAATTGAAGCCACTCTACTCTGAGACTGTCACTGTTGAAGTCTGAAGCCAAGTATTGGGCAGCTTGTAAATAAATAATGCGGCAGATTCTTCCCTCCCGTCGAAAAAAAAAAAGAAAATATGGGATGATAAGCATTAACCTGACAAGCAGAAAGCGCAAAACTCCAGCTGTTCAAATATTTAAAGTTACAACGACGAAGGACAGATGTACATGCTTGTGTGGGGTCAGTGAGTTTTCCTTGTCAGTGTTCATGAATTGATCCCCTTTATGTTTTGAATTTGTTGACATAATGTGATACTTGTAGCGTCCACAATGGCAGTTTTTCACCAAGAGAAGCTATGTGATAAATCCTCTGTGTGTGTGTGTAGGTGTGTGTGTGACGTGGTGTCATTGTTATCTGTAATTAGTTTGATGGTAGTCATTTGTGGCAGGGTTGTGATATTGTTTCTGCTCAGCTCACACACGCACACAATCACTGCTACTTACATTGTGGTTTCGTGAACAATTTGTGTCCTTGATGAAAATGAATGTATTTTCTGCACTAGTGAAATCTTGTCTTACTAAAGCGCAGTGAGGGGAACGGTGAGTCCTCGGCGGCGTGGGACCTTCACGTGCTGTAAACATTTCTGATCAATGGAAGAAGTAGTGCAGTTTCCCTCAAGTGAATTTAAAGAGGTTTGCTTTCAGTGACTTTGGTGTGAGATGAAAAGAGAAAATCTGGAGACAGCGAGATAATGATAAGATGATGGCGACAGTTTGGGTGGCTATGGTGGAAGGAAGGTCGGCAATTTGGACTCTCACAGTTTTTCTTTTCTTTTCAGTTCTTTGCATTCGAAGTAGTTCCACTTCCACCCCATACCTTCTTTGTCCTTTCATCCTCCCTCATTTTCCTTTATTTATCAGCATGCCTGATCCTGACCTCTTGACCCCACCACTCTGGATATTTTTCCCTGGTCATTTTCTTCTTATCTGGGGTTGATCTGATGGAGAGAGACTCAGATGGATGGAATGTAGGCTGATGGGAGAAAAAAACGGACTCTGGTTGAATTGAAGATTTGACAAAAGGGATAGATTGATGGAGGAATGAAGGGTAAAGGTACCTATTGATTGGAATGTAAGGAGCAGAGGGGTAAAAAAAAACCAGATGGATGTAAGTAAAAATGAATCTGAGTACAGACAATTGGGTGAGATAAGAAAAAGAAATGGATGGGCACACTGGTGTGCGCACACACCGCTGCCTCCTTTAGTTAATAATTAGCAGTTGAAGCCGGTTGTGGAATCTGGTGTTAATCTGTTTCCATTGATTGAGCAAAGAAAGCCAATTACCCGGCTAATGAGCTCAATGACATCACTCAAATGACTGTGATCCGTCGCCCGAGAGCGGCTGCAGTTTAGCGACACACATCGCAGCCTAGTGCAGCTGTAACAGGAAGGGAGGGGGCGCACACACACCCGGCAGACGACTGAAGTGATCAATAATGTCCGATCTCCATCGCCCCCTGGTGTACGTATGCGCTATTAAGTGGATGAAGCTGCCCCATCTAAATCGGAATCGATGTCTCTGCGCCAAAAAAGAATGTTTCCAGTGCAAAGTGCGGAGGGGAGGTTTTCCAAATATCTCCTAATTTGCACGGTGAGCCGGAGCTTATGTGCTCCCTCACGAGGAGCAGCTGTGAGTCGCACTGCTGACTCTGCGGATTGATGGTCCGTAGAAGGAAAATAATGAGCGGGCACTCAGCGGAGGGAGAGTCGAAACGGTGGTGAAAATCTAAATGAGCAATTACGAGTGTGTAATGTGCGAAGCTCAGCGGCGTTACAACACTTTAGACAAGCTATTTAAAGATGAAGCCATTAGTCAAAGTGCGGGCTTCGGACAGGAGGGGGGATACTTCCTTTGAAACCTCAGCCGAGCTGGCACGACAACACCTTGTGTGTAATCCACAAGTGGCAGCAGACGTAGGACAGTTGTAGTGCCCCTGTTGCAGGGGAGAGAGTGAGGGTTATTTCCCACGCGCTACATCCTGACCCACGCGCAGCACTTATGTGTTTGGCACATCCCTGACTGCAGAAGTTCCTCTGGTTTCTCCTGCAGCATCATAAATGTATCTCGTGTTTATTAGCAGTCGTATCTGTCAGAGCAGCTGTCGCTTTATAGACAAACAAGGCTTTTTCTCAGTCCGGCGCACACAACTCAAGATGCTTCATTGTTGTCTCAAAATATTAGAAGAGGAAAACACAGCTGTCACCTTCCAGGCTCGACGTGCCGGGGAAGGAAATGACAGCACTGTCTATCAGACATTTATCAGCGACACACACACACCCAGCATGAGTGTCAGGCCTTGGGGTCAAATCCTCTTCGGTCTGGTGACACAGCGCCTGCCCGCGCTAGTGAAGGGTTCCATACGACTGCCACTTCCTGTGTCTTCATGTTCAATCACCAGTGTGTGAAGAAACTTATGTAAATGAAAAATAAAAAGCACCTGAGGGTGTTTATGTGAGGAAGAACATCACTTTTGTTGTGTACAAGCAGGAGTGCAGGCAGACGTTTGTTTGATTAATGACTGAGAACTACTGGGAGCTCCGGGCAGTCGGCGGTTCTGCCTGCTCTTCCACTCGAATATTTGCCAGGCATGTGCTTGTAAACGTGGGTTCCAGGGGCCTAATTTACATGAGGACCCAGGAGACTAGTCCCGCAGTCGATCAGAGCAGTAACTATGTGAAAAAGTGTGCCACTTAGACTTGCCACGAGCAAGTAGTAATCTTAATTTTACTTGTGTTGTGTCTTCATTTTAACAGGCCAATGTGATGTCTATGAAACTATACATGAAGTCCAGTATCATGGCCCTTGTTGTGACCCCGACCTCTGCCTCCAGCCTGGATATTGAAACCACCATTGTATGGCTGCCATTGTGTGGTTGAAAAATCCATTATTAAAGTGTTATTATCAGTCTTCCATTCATAAAAGCAAGGCTCTTGGCTGCTTCTCGACGCAGCTCCTCCACCAGGTCTGTCGCCGCCTATTTCTCTTACAGCCCAAAGCCAATTACTTGACAATATTTCCTCAACGAGAGCGCTCCAGTTGATCCCGGTGACCTCCGTCACATCCCAGGAGAGCTGAGGAAATGCACTTTTCTTATTTCCATTCGCTTCAGGCGAGCTGCACCTCACCAACGCTTGCTCTTTCACAGACTCATTCAATAGGAAGCACGCTAAGGGCCGCAGCTGGTCACTGGACTCATCCTGCTAGGGTTATTAACTTCAACACCCGAGTGATATTTGATCCTCTGCGGTGTGTGTGAGGACTTTCCTGCAGATGCTTCTACAGCAGGAATTCCTTTGCATGCTGGAATAAGCAAAGAAAACATGAGACACTGTCCGAGGTTGGCTCATGGGGGCAGCAGCCATTGCAAAGGGACCCATACTGTAGTGCCATCAAACCTCTCTGCATGGCTCTACTTTGAGTCTCTCCGAGATGATTAAGTCGTCCACACTTTTGGAGAACACTCAATTATTGCTCAAAAGCTCTCTTTGATCAGAAAAAATATGCAGTCAAATGGTACATCTCGTCCAACTTGAGCATGAAAAATATCAGATGAAAAATAAATAACAGATGAACATTAAAAACTTAGGTCGTTGCTTATCAGCAGTTGATTTTTTTCAGCGAGTCGATGGCATGCTGTGTGTCATGAAATCAAGTTTTCGAGTCAAGTTATCCTGAGTCAGTCACACTACAGAAATAGTCGGAGTAAAATCTTTACATGTTTACATGTAAGTCCCACGGATCACCACCAAAATGAAGTTGCTTATAAGTATGTGGATATTTACATACAAACAAACAGAGCCCTTGTACTTCACCTGCACCACTGTGAATGGCCCAGGTAATTCTATGTTTTGCTACTATGTTATGATGAACTGGAGAGAGAATGAAAGAGTTAAATGTTGTCATTGAAAAACCTGAATTAGAAGAGGCTTGAAGTTGCTACATATACTCACGGCAGTCAGGAACACAATGGGTAAACACTCATTTAGAAGCCGCAAGAGAAGTGTCAATAGGTGGAAGTGGCATTGATGGGTGAATACGATGTCAGTGTGAGCTCATGAAAAGCTCATGATGGTTGTGGTCAACATGAGAAATTTGCAAATTAATATGAAGCAAGATCGAACATCAAATAAATTCTCTGTCATCACATTATAAAGAATGAAATTCTAATGTTGAAATATAGGACCCAACAGCGGCGTAATACAGTTGTGTATCTTGTGCTGTAGTTCCATGGCAGGCGGTCGATATCGTTGATGTGGGAGGGAACTCTTGAGTTTCTCAGCCTTTTTATTTCTCAGCACTGTTGTGGTCAGTCCGAATGTTTCTCCTTCATATCCCGCAGCAGTCATATCAATCCTCACCTCTCACCGCTGCCATGGGAATGGTGAGCTCAAGACGAGACCCTGTGAGTCTCGCCGCCAGGCTCACCGCGATTGATCGCTGTCTTTGTGAAAATTGGTAATCAAACTGCTTTTCAGGGTGTATTTTAAGATTTGGCTCAAGATGAAAAGTGATCAATAGAAAAAGAGTTCAAAGAATTGATTGCTAGTGCTGAGGATAAATGGAAGAAGAGTGGGGTCGTGAGAGAATGGGACTTTGGATTGGAGGCACACAATGAATTATAAAGCAAATTGACAGTGTCTCCACTCTCTCTCTGCGCTACCTTTTACTGAGGAACTCCTCTGACTCTCTTTTCTGTATGTGTGTCAGATGGAAACATCTGAACCGGGCTCATCCTGGCAGCTCAGAAATTCACTGTACAACTGATACTTGTCTGCAGCATGTTTGCTACAACTGTCTGGAACCCAGCTAGAGCAGTTAATACCAGTGACATAAAATAGCTGTTTTTTGTGCTCATTTTCAATCTCTCCATCCTATCTCACATAATTTAAAGACCAATGGTTAAGTGCCAAAGAAGCGCGTGCACACTTATGAGGCCATCAGAGTAAACCCTAGCTGCCGGCCACGGAGCTCTCATCTCCCCTCCGGCTGTGGTGTCCTCACAACTGTGAGAAATGCTGCACCCCCTGTGCTTTGGCTGAGTGGACAGACACTATAGCTTGCCTGAAGCTCCCTCCGCCATGCTGCAGGAGGATAAATAAAGCTTCCAGTTGCAGGTTGGGGTGCAGCTCCCGGGGTGCTGCCAGGTTTGAGATTGCAGCAGGGTGGGGCTCAGTACATGAAACATGCATGAGGGGAGACAGACTGTTTAATTCATGCAGATAACCAGAGTGACTGGAACTATTCTAAATAATGTTCCTGAGGACGAGACTTTGTTTAGAGAACTGTTGGGATGATGACGGCCTAGTTGTCAACATGAATTGATTAGCTCTGCACAGCATTACAGAACTTTGCATCCTTCATTTACATTCCTGCTGTTCTTTGCACCTTGTGAAACTACATTTCTTTACTGCAGAAATGAAACTAATTTAAGCAACTTTCTATTACCAATAATATTCTAGTCACATGGGTCACCATTTTACCTCATAATATTGTCACTAGACTTGAATGTTTTTGCCCTTTTTCATGCACTAACATTGTATTTATCACCCAAAGTCAACAGACTTTGAGCTCACTTCAGCTTTTTTGGAACCTGTTGATCTGTACATCATTACAAGGACAGAGTGAAGACCAATCTTATTGAGCCAGGCTGAGCTGCAAGAAGGTGAACCATACATTTTGATCTCTTGACATGAAAAAACAAGCACGAATCATCACTCCGTGCCTATTAAAATGGTCACACCATGTTAGTTTGAAGTCACAGCTTCAGCAGCACATTGAATTTGTTGTGTCAGTTGCCGTAAAAATAGAAGGATATGAAGTGTAAGCCGGCTTTGGCAAGAAGATCTGAAACAGGGCAAACTGAAGTAGGAGTTAAGGGGAGGGTGAAAAGGGTATAACGAAGTTTGTCTAGGAGAAGATGAGAGAGGAGCTTAAGAGGGTGTGTAGGTGGATGGAAAGGAGAAAAAGTGGGAATTAGGATGAGAGGATGAAGACCATATATTTGGTCACATTTGGTCTTAATTTCCAATGATTTAAGAGAAAACAATGTTAGATGTCATTCAAGATGTAGTTTGTTTTGACCAAGTCAGTTTCTATGACGTGAAAGACCTTAGTCTCTGACCGCTGTCTTTGTGTGTCTTGTTTATGTTTGTTTATGGGAGACAGAATTTGAATCATCCCCAAAGGTCTGTTGAACTTTATTGGGGAGCAGAGGTGGAAGCGTTTCCTCATCATTGTTTTGCTCTTTTCGTCTGCACTGGCTCTTCCACCGCAGCGGTGACCTAGTCTGAACGCATAAACCAGACAGAAGAAAGGGCACAGACAGTACAAAATGACTTTTCAAATTAGGTCACATCATCATGACAGTGTTATTTTCCTGATACAGTGTGAAAACTTTTCCTCCTCGATGAGGCTGACCTTGCTTCTGGCCGATCGCCTCTTTCTCCTTACTCTACTGTCGCAGAGTTGCAGGTGGAATTTCGCGAAGTCTTGGGGTCCATTTTAATGCCTCTGTTTCCTGTCCTTCTCTGTCCTTCTGCTGGGACAAGCATCCTCGCCTCGGCTGGTGATTCTTAGGCACCTCCATATTGAATAAAACATGCTGCACTTCACTCCTTGCCTATCATGGCCAACTCGCCTCCTGTGCGCCTCAAGCACCCTTCCCTCTTTGCGCTCTCTTCTCTTCATCGCAGCAGAAGCATTTCAGTCCATTTCCTCCCTCCACATCTCTGCTCCTCCTCCCTCCCTCTAATAGGGCTTGTTCTCCCAGGTGATCGGTGCTGAGCCGAGCGCTTCCCCCTTGCGTACCAGTGCTGTGAGTGGTTGACTGTGCTGAATGCGCTCCTAAGGCTCTCCAGGCTACCCCCTTGCTGCCCCCACCCCCTTCACATCTACACACACTTACACACCCTCCCGTCTGTACAGTAGATGCAGAGGACGAAGAAGTGTGTGAGCACGCTCTTGTCTACTCTGCTAAATTGGCACATGGAGGCAGAGAGGATGGATTTGAGTGAAGACAGCATGCTGCGAGATCAGACGCCAGCGAGGTAGAAACACAGCAAGTTGTTCCCGAAAAAGCGTCTTCTGTCACACTTGGATGATGACAGCCTCAGGGCAGGGCAGTGCAAGTGACAGGAGCGTTGGTCCAGATGGCAATTAGAGTGAGGGAGAATCCTTGGTCCCGGACTTAGACGCACATGGAGCACCATCTATTGTGGGAATACAACGATGGAGGACTTCAGCAATGTTCGCAGCCTGAGCCGAGAGAAAGGTAAGAGAGCTCCAGAATTTACTCTTCACCTGCATGCAGCCGAGGAAAAGTAGGCCACATCAGGCTGGAAAGTTCATCGCAAGGAGATGGAGGACGAGCCGACACTTCTCAACTCTGCCTAATTGTGGTCACACAGCTTTGTTCTGGAGCTTGTGAGTGTCAGCGGGAAGATCCCTGAAAAACGCAGGGGTGGATTTGTGCCTTGGAAAGTTCAGGACTTGTCCTGCCATCCAAGCCAACCTACCCAGTCCTTGTCAGCAGGAGGGAGAGCGTGTGCGGTGACAGCATGAGGAAAGTGAAAAGAAAGCAGTGGAAATGAAGACATCTATCTTTGACAGTCAGGACTCGCCCCCCTTTTCCCCCACGCCCAACATCCTCCTCCTCCTCTGTAGAACTCCCACAAGCCCCAGTAACCATAGAGTCAGTCGTTAGTGTTGGCTCACCTGGGTTTGGCAGGAACTGAGGCTGATGCTGGCAGAGCTCTGTAATCAGCCTTCCACGCCACCACAATGGAGCTAATGCTCCACCGCTGCTCCGCTGATGCGGGCGGCTGAGAGTCGTGTCAGCGGACCTGAAAGCATCCTGCCTGCGCTCGTCTCAGCGCTCCACAGTTAATTACATCTAAACACATTTATCTTTGTCCAACATTGAGCATGATGGATTGGGGATTATGTGTGTTGCAAATGCAGTCGGATATATCCTAAAATTGACTTCGAAGCAGCATGTCATTACTCTAGACTATAGTGAAGTAACAGCAATCTTATTAACTTAATGGCTTTACTCTAAGACGTATGTAGTCAGTCAGATTTAAACTGCTCACTTCTTGTCCTTCATTTTGATTTTCAAGTTCATAGGTAATTTATCTTTAATCTGAAAAGAAAAGAAAACCTCATAAAATATCACCAAAACTGCATTGTATTTATCTGTGAATATTAATACTCAGTGTGTCAACATGATCTCCCTGCAATCTCTAGCCACTGACCTGAGCAAGGGGAATGTATTAATGGATTTCTTCATGATCCATTCTTCTTTAATGCCCTTGCGGGTACCTCACACTTAACTATTTCAAGCCTCACAGCCACCTCATCGGTCAGAGAAGGCCTTACAATCTGGTTTGAGTTAAGACTACTGGTTAAGACTGCGTTAAACTGAATTCCAATCCAGACTTATTTGCTATTGAAGACCTGTATGGGGCGTCAGTTATATTACATATATATTACAAAACCCACTCTCACGTACTAATACACGTAGTGGATGGATCAAAATGCACGGCCATATTTTTTATGACGTCGACTGTAAACAGGTCTATAATGTACTTCAGTTTGAAGAACCATGGTTTCAGACTGCTTCTCTTATGAACTCCTCCTTAGGTCATTGACCATCTCCCCTGCAGGAATATTGATCAACTGTATTGTTCAATTGTGAAAATTCCCATCCCACCCTTCCTCCAAGCCTCTGCTTCTCTCTTCAGTACCACTGCATTTATTGCCCCTGTGTCTCCAGAGAGACTGTGAGCAAACATATTCTATCACACAGGACAATGTTTAGTGCCGTAAAATCACTGCATGGACGACTGCATTGGACTGTGACGTGTGGAAGTAGTCAACGTTGGTCAGTGTTTGGTTTGTAAGTTGTTGCTGTTTGAAGGGAATCATGAGCTAACTGGGCTCTCTCCATGCACATCCTGGACAGTTACTTTTATGAGATGACTGATGAAGATGACTTCATAATGAAGCACAATTCTCTAATGTCTCCATGTTTTGATGAGTTATTTGTCTACGCAAGACTTCCCCAGGGGCATACGAAGCTGTTGTGACACAGATGAAGGAAATTGCAGTAGAGTAATAGGTTTTCCAAAATTGGCATGTCAATGGAAATGTCATGTTCAGCTTTTATTTTGTCTCGTCTTCCTGTGTTTCCTCCCACTCTATCTAGATAGATAGATAGATAGATAGATCACACTTCACCTCCTCAGACAAGTAAGATAAAACAGTGGCTTTATGACCCTAAATAAGGGGCACAAATGGATTCTATTAGCTTGCAGCTTCATCATTTGCTGTTATTACTCCAAGCCTGCAACAGTGTTCGGGTGTGTCCTCCTCCCGTCTCTCAGCAGACCACAGGCTTTTAGCTCTGCTCCGTCTGTCTGACGCAGGTCCAAATGATTCAAAAAGAACACGTTGTGCATCAGTCCGAAAACATCCTCATCAAATATGAAAGCGCTGCTCTCATTTAGGAAACCAATAAGTATTTTTGTCTCCTCGCTGAAGACTGGAATGGTGGGAGTTTGTATGCACAACACCATTGTTAATACAGTCAAGTTGTTTTTGAATGAGCTCAGTTAATGTGTTCAAACCTTGCAAAGTTTGTCATCCTCTACAAGTGAATGACACAGTGGTGATATTGTATCAAAGACGTGTTGATTTGGCTCTGAGTGTCTGTGGTTATTGCCATATTTTAAAGCATGGAGAATGACATGATATGCCTGGAAGGTTAAATGATTATATTTAATTTTGCACATGCGTTTATTCTAATGTCCTCTGAATAAATCATAAATCTTTTTAAGCGGTAAATATCTGGGTAACCGAGTGATGTCACGCATATATAACTATGCCATAAAGGCTCTTTATTGAAAGGTATTTTGCTGATTTACCTTCAGTGACAAGAAATACTGTAAAAAATGTAAATTATTTCAAAATGACTAATGATTGCTATGGTGGAAGAAAAACAGACTAGAAAATTATCGAAACTATAAGTTCAAATACAAAATATGGCAGCACTTTGGCATTTTCTGAATGGAGATGCACGTAAATTTGGGCAATGAGTTTTCATCCAGGTCACCATGGTGAGCTTGAAATTATTCATCTGTTCACTCCAGTTGATAAATCCTTATTCAGTGAAGTATTAGGTCATACAAATGTTGGTTCCAGACACTGGAATATCCTTCGGTTATGACTGCATCTGAATGTGTCATCCATCCATGTGACTAAGCAGTGAATGATTTTCTGTGCGGAGAAGTTTTGCTTTTTGAGTGTGAATGTGTTTTTTTACTTTGGTGACTGTTGTCCTGAGAATTCTGTGGAATGACCTTTGTACAAAGTGGCATCCAAGCAGCCAGATATATATATGTATTGATGGATGTTGGATGTTTTTTGACCCTTCTGGTGCAGCAGTCATAGAGGTCCTCATCTCACATGTGTGGGTGTTGTGTTTAGCGCCGTTCAGTAAATGTCAGATTAGCAGGCCGAGGTGCCAGAGGGCAACTCTCTCTGAGGAGCAGAAGGACATTTTATCGACAAGGTTGTCGATCGTTGTCACATCTTCTTGGTGTGACGTTTGAACTGAAGCGTTGCTGCCGACGATACTCTCTTGTAACTTCAAACAGATGTGGAGTTGTAACGACACACACATGCCGCGATGTTAATTCCTCGTGTGGAAGTTGTGTTATGCTGTCCAAAGGTTCTTACAGTCGCGACAGCAGGATCTGACGGGTGCGGACACATAGCCGGGATTAAGCTCCCACTGCAGATGATTTAAATTTAGCGGCTGTCTAATGAAATGTGAAATTAATTTGGATAACATTTTTAATGGAGTCTTGAGTCAGGAAATGTCATCATTTAAACTTAACATTTCACTGCCCCACTCCTGTCATACCTGAACACCGATGAGCTCCTGCTGGATTAAAATGCAAACCCGAAAGATGGACATTTGAGGAAAATAATTTATAATTAAAATTTTTAATTTTTAATTTATAATTTTAAATTTTATTGATAACCCTGACTTGTCTGCTGTAGTGTGAAGATATTTATTTATTTTGCATGTTTTTGACATTTGTTTCTTCTCATACTTTTGAGTTTTAGATTGTTTTAATTGTGCTTAATAATTCATTTTTTATTCTCATTTGACAACTTTTTTCTTTTCTTCATATTTTATCAAAAGGAGAGAACATTGATCACGCTCGTAACTTTAAATAAACAGACGTAGTGTGTTATTGCTCTTGATCTTGATCTAATATATTTTTTATTTTACTGAATTAATTCTTCATATAATTCAGAATACAAAACCTGTTATTATCCTATTATTATTCAACATATGAAAATTTAAAAAAAATGTAAAAATGTGTTCAGCATATTTTTTGAAACTACTATATTTCTAAATAGCAACTGTTGTTTGTTCCAATTGCTGTTAAACATTGTTGAAAAATGCAAAGGTAGTAAATTGTAGTCTCTAAGAGCATGTTAAATATTATGATGATACTGTTTTTATCCCTTTGATGTGGTCAGACTGGGGCAGCATTACAGTACTTCTAAAGAACTCGATTGTGTCAGTGTCCACCTGTGATGGACTGGAGACCAGTCCAAGGTGTCCCCCACTTCTTACTCCAAGATAGTGGGGGTGGGCTCTGACCTCAGGGTGAATGAATAAATAATAAAAATGCAAGTTTCATTGTGACATTCTACTGCCTGTTTTTTTTTCAATAGATTTGATTGCAAGACTTCTCATAGAATTGAAAACACTTGACACACTGTGTCAAGCGCAATCAGCGAGATGGCCTCAGGGATGCGATTGAACTTCCCGTCTGACAGACCTTGCAATTTACCTGATTTTCATTTCATCAAGAAACCAATAAATAAGTGGTAACCACAGTAGCTGTGAAAATGTCAGCAGAACATCGCCACAGCCCAAAATAAAACCTTCACAGGAGAATACAAAGTGTGAGCCCACACTGCTCTGCCTTTTAAAAGATCTTCAGAAGCGAACAATGCAGCACCAAAATGTGTCCCTCATCACCCTTCACATTGTGTGGGACTTGTCTTCACCTCCTCCTCGCTGTCTCACTGATCCATCCTCAGGGTTTGATCGCACAACTTTTCACCCCAGTGATTCACATACGTGTGGCACCAATGAAAAAAATGCAGACACAATTATAGACAGGAACCAAAACCCTGAGATCATCACAGAGATCTTTGATCCATGACGGCAAAGATGGAGAGCAGTGTTTAATATCACTTTGTTGATGCGTATTTGCAGTGGGGGAAGAAAAAAAGTGGCTGCTGCAGGCAGCTGAAAGGTCTCACCTCGCTGAGCAGGCTGTCCAGAGTTGATTAGCAGACACAGGATCTCAGAAAGTCTCTGCGCTGTTTCATTAACGTCTGCTCGAGAAGAATGTGCTGCACAATAAGGGATGTCTCACTGCGCAAGGTGAGCACCTAGATGTTAATCGAGCTCTTGTTAGAGACGTATATTTTTAGATCAGACAAAAGGTCAGACATCAGGTCACTATCTGGGCAGCACTGATGCGCCACATTGTCTGAAACATGGAGCTGTAGACCAGACCAGCCTTTTTATGAAAGTATTACACATTTTGTGTTAGTGCAGAGGGATCACAACCCCACCTCACCTCCAACCTCCCATGAAATTACTTCACCTTGTCCTGGTTTTGTCCTTCACAGCAGGACGTGCTCAGAAAATCTAGAAGACCAAAGATGTGCTCACATTGGTGCCATCCAATAGCCGGCTGAGTGCTCTCAGGATGGCGTCTTATTTATCAAGATTTTGTTTTTGATCATTTTTCTTTGTCTCTTCCGGACAAATCTCCGCTCACTCACCTCATTTATGCTCATGCAAATCTCTGCTCTCTTTTGCTCTGCTGTCACTCAAGCTGACAGCAAACAAACTGCAATATATGCACTAGATAGAGGTGCTATCTAGAGTTTACATCCATCTTGCATGGATGTGGAACAGTTGCTGCCACATGTACACAACGTGAGCAATTAGACCTGCAGCAGCAGAGCGCCCATATTTATGCATTTTTAGATGTTCGCGCCTGTCGGCGTGAACACAATAATGCTAATTCATCACTTGCAGTTACGTCCCGCAGGTAACACTAAATTTATATTGGACCGGAAAATCATATCTCCATCATCCGGGGACAGACTGTATCACATCCCTGGTGAGGTGCTGATGGCAGCTGAGTGTTGCATCACATGACCAGAGTCTATTCTTGGAACGTGCAGGGGAGTTGTAACCGCTATCGGCTGCTGTCCTCGTAGTTTTAATGAGTTGTGCTGACAAAGTGGAGGAGTTGCTGTAAGCACCTTACGATCTGATGGGTTTTATTAACACCATGAGGCGTGATTCAACATGGGAGTGATGGCGGAGCGGCCCGTGTGGCAAATGCCTGATGATGCCGTCTTTGTGAATGTAATATTCAAAATGCTGCGCCAGATGTTTCTTCAGTGCCTTTCTTTTTGGCTATCATAAAGAAAAACTACTTGAGTGCTCACGATTCATAATCTGATGGTGGACTGCAAGAGAAATTGTGTTTATCATATATTCAGATCTAGATTTATGTGTCTAAAAAATGTCTAAAAACAGATGTTGAAGGAGTCGCTTGAAGCAAGAAAATGTCAAGTAGGTTGGTGATGAATCGTCTTATTTACTATTAAATAGAGTGCCTTTTTCCAAGTTGTCCTGGATGCACCACGGTAAAGGAAGTGTGCGTGAATATTCAGATCCTGGTCTGAGCTATTTTAGAGCGGAAAAGTACAAAGTAAAAGATAATTAGAGGAGCTCCGCTGCTGACTTTGCCTCGCCCCTCTATCTCTCCTCATGAATATATTGTCTGAAATGAGTAGACATTTGTCGAGAGACGCACCACGTAAACACTGCTGCTTGCAAACTGCCGCTCTTACTTGCCACTTGCTTAATGAAAACTCGCTCAACCTAAAGGTCTTGCCTCAGAGTTCATCATTTGCCCCATATTTCTAAGTTGTCCTGAAGGCAGCATGGTGAGAGGTGCTGCCAGAATCATCTTGAGTGAAGAGATGTGACATTTTCTGTCCGTAATGAGGTCATACTGGTTGTCAGCTCGACTCACCAGCCGCAGACAGACAAGTGGAGGCTCATTTTGGAAGCGAGAGTGGACACAGCTCAAACAAAAGTAACAATGCTGGAGTGGGATTCCAATGTGTAGCTGCTTATTTCCTCCTCACTGCATCATTTAGAAGAGAGTTGGTCCATGCTCCACAGGTTTGCATTTCTCCTCCCACACCGTCACCAGCAGCCAGGCGGAAAAGCAGCCTCATAAGTTCCCTGGGAGGCAACCTCGAGGCCCAGCACAACAGGCACCTGACAAGTCAGCCAGGAAGTGGCATGGGCCACCAGGGGAGTAAATTTGCAGATTTCCAACCTCAAAATTCTATCCCGCGATGCTCCCTCATTTTAAACCAGAGACCGGGGGCAGGCGTCTCGGCTGTTTCAACTATTTCAACTATGACTTGACTCCCTCTGCTGGGTCAGCACTCTGTTTAAGCAGCCCGTCAGAGACTCTCCAGTGTGTCCCATCACCGTCAGCAAAAGCTCCCAGGGTGTGCAATTCATGTCGCCTTTATATATCATTCTGATTTTTCAAAACAAATGGTGTGTTTGTGTGTGTGTGTGTGTGCCTGCGTGTGCTCAGCAGTGGGTGGATCTGCACACACTTTCAAGGGATTTTGGAAGCTAATCTTTCCCCACTGACTCTCTCTCTCTCTCTCACACACACACACACACACGAGCAGCACGGTTGCTGTTCTCCAGCACAGCTCTGTAGCTTCCTCTTTGCCACTTTGCCATCTGGCAGCTTCAGAAGGTATGGTAACTGCTCTTTCATCCAATGGGCCGACTTCAGCGGAACCGCTGGGGAAGTAGAGGTCTCTGCCGCCAGAGCTTCATTCACCGCTGCAATGGAGCAATGAGAGACACAGCCACCCAAAATAGACTCACAAGAGCCGCTTGATGATCATGCTTTGATTCAGAAGACAGTGTGTGTGTGTGTTTGTGTGACAGTTCAGATAAGCCCAGTGTCTTTCAGTCGGAGCTATTTTACATCAACAAAGTAAAAGATAATTAGAGGAGCTTTATTTCTCCTCACTACGTCTCCCCATAAATATGGCGTTTGTCAATTTTACAAAAGCACGAACTCACTCACACACACGACGTCTCTTAAATGTTTGCCTCGCGCTACGTTTCGTGCTGCTTCAATTATACGTCTCTCTTGGTGTCTCAATGTTCCACTGTGCTATCGCACATGTTAGCAAGCGTTGCTAATTCACCCAGCACCCAGGTGGCTTGCACACCTAAATCTCTGGACCGGTAACTCTTGCGGTAACTCTTGCGGTAACCTTGCGATCTATTGCTCGGATAAATGGTGCATTTAATGGGTAAGATTTGGTCGCCATGACACTGTAACCGTTGGCACATGCACTCTGGAGCACTAGGCCATAACAACAGACTTGTGCAGGGGGGCATTATGATCTCCACTCCTGAGCTGGCGTGCCCCTAATTTGTCCTGCACCCATGCCAGGCTTGATGTAATATCCTGCCCCTGGTATTTTTAGCTGCCAGCAGGGACCCGAAGCAGGTTTGCACACTCACACCTTCCACTCTGCTCTTTAGGAATCTCTCAAAACTATATCCATAAATCAGAATTATCTTCTCCATTCATTGTTTCTTTTATTCTCTCAGATAGCGCGCCTCTGCTTGTGTCCTGAATAGAGACATCATTAGTTATTTGGCCTGCAGGTTTCCAGATTCCAGGCGAGGAACTGATTAAACAGCTCATTGCTAACTACAGAAACATGTTTGCCCAAAGTCCCTGAAGTAGCACCATAAATCATTTACAATATTGCCTTGTAGATAACAGGTCTTCTTGTTTCTTGGCAGCTGGGCGCCAGTGAATACCTAATTTTTAGGCCGCGATAAAGGATATATGTGTCACCTGAAGTTTTTTTTTTTTAACTGTGCTAAAGTTCTTCAGACTTTAACACAACCTAGCAATGGAAATATCCCTGGTAAAGTGCATGACTTTAGTTTTTTATTTTATTTTAATGTATTTGTTCTATTTCAGAGGTGAAAGGCAATTGAGCTGCTTGCTTAGCATCAGGAATATCCTTCAACACGTTTGAATTGTTGTCTCTGAACTTAAATCCTAGTCACACAACAGGTTTTGTGGATGTGAGGCACCGTGGGTGTATTTCAGTGAAGTAATTGACAGCAGGAAGCGGATGGAGCAAGATGAGACGTGGCGTCTTGATTCATCGATGTTCTCATTACTCACAGCTAAGGAGGCTTGGAGATAGAGCAGCTCACTAGCAGCGAAACAACACGTTGGTTCACACTTCACACAGAATTTCCCCAATCAAAAGAGAATGAACGTGTTTTAGTAGTGAGAGAAATTGGCATTTTCGGTAAAATGACGCTCATTTATATGAAAAGTGCTTTTTTAAATACACTATAAATGGAAGTCTGTGTTATTTATTTAATTTAGGTGGTATGTGGGTGGGCCCTGTAGTTCCGATCCCCCAAACAACTAATGTATTTGAAATGATACACACTTCACATGTACTGAGGTGGTTTCATCTGCAGGTTTTTCTTTAGTTGAAACTGGCAAAGTTTGTAAAAAAGGAAGAGACACTTGTACTGTAGCAGAGTCAGAGCTCACTCTCTGGCCGTGGTTATGAAATCCCCCTCCAGCCGGAGGTGGCTTTCAGCACCAGAGACAGCTCACACTCGCTGACCCTGGGGAGGACCGTGCACTGAACCCAGCCTTCTTTTGTTCGAGATCCGCAGTGAGACGACGGACTGCTCCTGGAGCCTAAAGCCGCCCCGAGAGAGCGATCGCTTGCTCTATCAACAGCAATCAGTGACGAAGGTCACCCATGTGTCCACTTTAACTGTCAAGTGTCTGTGGCCTCACACTGATTGTACAACCCTGGAGACACTCATGTGCACACTCATACGAAACTCACAGTTCTGGATCATCGAGTAGAAGCTGCATTTCGGATTATTTATATTGTATTTACACAACATAATGGCTGTAATTTGGATAAGTATGTTATTGTGCACATTAATAACAACTGTACCAGTTAGAAATCCATTTAGAGTTTCAAGATATAATATTAAAATTATACATATATTCAAATATAAAATATAAGTGGACAAGTGTCACCTGACCTGGTAGGAATCTAATAGCAAAAAAAGACAGGACGATTGAATTGCTTCTTATTTTTTTAATTGAAATTTTATTTTGAAAAATGATTACACATTAAAGAAGCAATAATGTATAATACCACACATATTTTTTACCTAACAGCCAGATGAGGCTCTTTGCGCCAGCTGCTGCCCCCACAACCCAACCTCAGATGTGGGGCAGAAAATGACCGTAGTCGTAAGCAGAGAAAAACATCCTCCAGTAATACTACTAATATACCACTAATATGACGATTTATAAGCAGAATATATATATATATATATATATATATATATATATATATATATATATATATATATATATATATATATATATATATATATATATATATATATATATAATTTAATTAGTACTATCTAGTTCTATAAGTTTATTTCAACTTTTATTTTGTGGAGTCAGAAATGTAGATTATCGTTATCATAATGATCCTTTTTTTTAATCGACGGGGTATCGAAGTTTTTTTTTCTTTTCTCACAGACACGTGAACGCACCACAGGCACGCTCATGACAAACCCCCAAATATGGCGTCATTTCATGTTTGGATTTACGTCCCGTGGTCGTGAGGAGTTGAACTGCGCGAACGCAACTTTTCCTGTCTGCTGGAGACGTTTATTTTTCTGCTGTGTTTTTCCCGAGACTCAATTGTTATGCCCAAACTGCCAAGTTTTCACGACTCGGTTTACCTGTCGTATCTTCAGGAGAAGACGACGAAAATCCAAATCTACGCGACCTGGTCGAATGTCGCGAAACGACGCGGGAAACCTCATTTACTTCTTGAAAACGTCTTTTCGAAGTTATTTCGGGGCAAACATGCGAGCGAGGTCAAGCCTCGGGGTCAAGGTGAGTTCATGTCTCTTTCACGTTCTGGGACGACCTCCCCTTGTAAAAAAAAAAAAAGTATCCCAAGATTAAAACCATGGCCGAATTTGCCAACAGACAGGGACAGTTTATGTTTCACTTCTTGGAATACACCCCGCCTGCCAATGAGGTACGAAATGTGAATGGAACCGTAAAACGCCAGCTTTCACAATGAAGTTCAGCAGGTGCAAGCGCTCCCACATTAGCTCGCTTGGCAACGTGGATTTTTCAAACGTGCAATCAACGAGTTGACTGTTCACTTAATAGTGATTCAACACATGGCTGACATCTTCATTCAATAGGTTCTTTTTTTTCGAGTTTTTTTTTTTGTCTGTGTGTGAGCTAATTCTTAATCAATCACAATTAAACGCAGATGTTTGACCATTATACTTCAGGTTCTTGGAAGATATCAAGTGAAATAAACATCCTGTTATGTTTTAGTTTTATTTTGAAGTGCACTCTTCTCACGTTTGACTGTTCTATATTCCTGACCACTCCTCTCCTCTGTGGTCAGAGAGTGTTTGACACCTCTCCACGTGCTCAGACTGCTCTCATCCCAAGTGTTTGCCTCCTTCCAAACAGACACTCAATAAAGAAATGGGCCTTTTTTTTTTTTACGAAAGAAAAGACTTTAGTTTATTGTGATACTCATTTGAACAAGTCAACAAACATCTATAGAGGCCCACTCTTGTCTGCAGGCTATGATCCGCTGGCTGTACTTGGAGAAATGGTGCACTAGAGTTTAGTCATCTGTGGATTCTCCTGACCCACTCTACAGAAGCTTGGTGTCCAGGTGCACTTCACTGTAGGGCTCAGTCAATCATCAGATTTCACTACAAAGCTCCTGGACCTGGATTACTGCTTGGGGATTTAAGATTCTCACGTGCCCATCGCTGGCTGCTCATTCCTGAGGTGGCTTCAACGTCTGTGCTGCTCCTCTTTTCTTGGTGGTTATTGGGTGAGCGAATGCTCATTGTGAAGACATGTCAGAGCCAGGGACTGTAGAATAGATGGTGCAGCTATCGCCCGAGAACATTATTGACCAGCTGTTGATGCCATAATGGAGTGAGAGGAATTCTTCTCCGCTTCTTTGTGGACTTCACACTTTTTCCCCAGAGGAATTCATTTTATTTTTCAATGAGCACACAGAAGAAAAGCATTTTTTTGCCCATCAGCGGCATGTCTTCCGCCCTCATGTGTGCGACTGCCGCAGCAGCCACCGCAGACATTCCTGGACCTCCAGCCAAAGGAGCCTTCAGCGAGACCGCTGATGGTAAAGGCAAGCATGAGCAGAAGAATGCATCCCCACCTCGATTAGTGGAGGAGTTCTTCTGGATAGGCGGTAGCATAGCCGCCTTCTCCAAGTGGAGGCTCGGATACATGGGTAAGAGGAAATATCCTGAGACTGGATACTCGGTTATGGTTGTTGTGGGTCCAGGTTTGGCTAGTAGACATTGACTTTGATTTAAATAAATAAATCTCAGTATATTACTTCATGTAATGAAATTTTTTGATGTGTATCAAAAAATTTTCAACAAAACAATCTAAAATTTTGTAGTGTGATTGTAAAACACTTAAAGGTCAAATGAGCTTTTAAATATTATCTATGTATTGCATCGAACCAAGTTGGAAGTGAAGCACTGCGTTGGATATTTGTGCTCTCCAGAACACACAAGTCCATTCAGAAATGCATCAACTCACCTTGCTACTGTGACAAGCCCCTGGTTCCTCAATGTATTTGCAATGAGTAATTTTATTTATTTATGTTCAGAATATTTATAGTGCTGCAGCGGACAGTGATTCTAATTGCAAGGATAATTAATTGAGCAGAACTAAATGTTTTTAAATGCCCCACATATGAGAAGTGGGCATACGTGTTGGGAATCCACTCTGTGCATTTAATATCCAAGGTGCATCAATAACATTCCAATATTCAAACCAGTGGTTTGGTTAAGTTCTGTTGTTGAAAGTATTTCCCCTAAAAAAAGTTTTTCAAAAAAATCTTCAGCAAATGATGAGAGTTTCAGTTTCAGTTTCCTGAGGTTCAACATTATTTTACCAACAATTTTCAGATAAATGCAAGATGAAATACTTGCACTACACAGATATTTTCTTCCCTACTACGACTCTTAAATGGATGGATCAAAGACAAGTGTGGGCTTATTTGTTTGTGACATATGGTCTTTGGACAATCCCCAGAGGCTTAACCTAGTGCCCCTGGAGGAGCGGAGAGTAGTTTACTCCACCTGCTTGTCCCACATTAGCACTCTGCCGTTGTCATTTGTCTTACCTGAGCTTAACCTGAGCTAGTCAGCTGCAGTCTGTACCCTCAATTCTCCCTGTGAACTGCCTGCTGCAGCAGCTGTGGTGTCCACTAATGCTGAGACCACAGAAGATGTGGGTCATTCATTCAACTAATTTTCCAATTCAAGTTTACATTGTGGTCCGATTTACATTTCAGAGGATTTTTCCTCCTTTCTTCTTCAACCGTATCTCTTGGCTGTGATCAAGCTTCTGCTGCCCGAGTTCCTTTTGCATGTGTGCCTTTTTGCCGGGCTCCAGCTTCCACACCCGATTTAAATCTAAAGTGGTTACCATGGCGACGCACCTAGACTCCCACTGAAGACTTTACGCCTCCTTTTGTGTTTTGTGCTCCACTTTATTACGCCCCCTTGAGACGAGGTTGGCAGAAAGAAACTTTATCTTCTTATTTATTCATTGACCTTGTTTGGTTTTGTTCGTTACTTGAGTTCTTTTGCAGCATATTTCCCTTTTCAGTAGGTTTCTTTTTTGCTCTTAATTTGTTGTAGAAAAGTTCTAGTCTGTTTCCGTGCTCATAAACATTAGTTTTTGACTTGATAAAAAAAAATACAAATTTAGTCTGAAGTCTACTCCACTTTGTCACCACTTGCTGATGTGTAGTGTGCTGGGCTTGTAGCCAGAGGTGAGCCACCCATCCTGAGCAGATGGAGTGACTGACTGTTGACATTTTAGTTTTTTTACTCAAACAGTACATGGATGTGTCAGTCTCATTTTCAGGGCATTAATGATCTACTTCAGTGAGAAGTGTTTTCTGAGCATCACCAGTGATGTGTCAGCTGTTCCATGCCACATCCAGGTCCATGCCTAGGTCCAGACAGCATGGTCAAAGGCTCATTGTGTGGGTACCGGTTCCTGTAAGGTCATCATTCATGCCACCAATTTTACTCACCTGTTCTTTGATAGAAAGAAGTGACATTTTATATTGTTTTTTTCGACCTGAATCTAGGAGAAACCACCACTCTCCACTTCATGTTAATTATTGATGTGTTTTATTTTATTTTTTACGTGGCTAGCATGCCGCCAATAATGTGGGTCTGTGTCTGTGTGAGCGACGCTGCAGACTGGAGCGTCTCATCTTCATTCCACTGAAACAGACTTCTTTGACCTACCTTGATCAACAATGAATAACAGGTGAAACACATGCCATAGGTTTAGTTTAGGGAAGGACAGAGTCAAATGTGGAACTGAGTCATGTCAGTCGTGTTGATCGTGGCTCTGATGACGCTCCAAGTCTTAGGACTGCGGCTCAGCACTGAATGTGCAGTGAAGTTTACTGTTTATGTTTCAAAGTTAAACGTAAGTCTTTGAACAAGAGTTAGACATTTCGCCGGAATAGCTCTTACTTTTTCGTCTTACGATCATCTCAATAGCAACTTGGCTGAAATCGCAGCCAGTTCGGCGGCTCATTTGGTGAAGAGCCGCATGAAAATAGCCGTGGGTTGGCCAGGCCTGGGCTACACCGCGGAGCCGACTGTGTGCGAGTCCCAAAACCACTGGACTGTTGATTAATTGATTACACCAGCCTTTACTCGGCTTAATCGCGACTCCATAGGCTACAGCTAACCTTTCCACTGTCTAGAACTGGGTCACATGTGCTTGCTTCTCCATGCAGCAGATTCAGAGCCATGCATGCTTCTTTTCTGGCCTGTATGGCTGTTAAATAATTCAAATGTTCTTTTTAAAATCTCCAACTGTGCCACTTCTTCCCTGGTGGGTGAGTTTGTTCACAGCAGACTCCACTGGACCTCGATCATCACTTGGACACCAGCGATTTCAAAGTGCAACTTTCTACATGGAGCCAGCTTTCTGCAGCTTGAAATCTAGACTTGGTTGCATAAAGTGCAGTAAATATGCGTTTTATTAGTTCCCCCATTATGTGGATTTAAAAACTAATATCACCTAAGATGAGGTGTGCTACTCACCTGGGTGAAGAACCAATTTGACTTCACAGTGCGCCATTCCAGTCAAGGTTTCAGAGAATTTATGATGTTGAATTCAATCACTTTTGCTATTGATGCTACTCGGCTGGATCCAAAGGACACCAGTTACACTGGGCTGTGGTTTTGACACCCTGAGAAGTCCAGTCTCTCATGTTTCAGTCATGTAAATATGACGCCGTCTTGCCGTTTCTCCTTGCCAGGGTTTATTGAGTACAGCAGAACTCTGATATCCACACATTGGAGTATACGGTACCTCAAGGCTGCCCGATTGATCTCTTTGTACGAAGCAAAAGGGCTTCTTTGATGCTTTGTGTCGATGGAATATAAAGTGTTATGTGAGGCACTATTCAAAGGTTTTCGCTCTTATTTCTCTATAGACTGTGCTGAACATCATAAACATTAGACAGTGTACCTATTGGTAGATGGACTACCTGACTTTCTTTATTTTTATTTTTTTTGTCACTTGCTTGTCTTTGCTCCTTTAAAACAAACCGAGTCTGTCAAAGGTTTGGAAGCAACCTTGTAGGATGTCACGGCCTCCTCTGTTGGGGGTGTTTACTGGGCACCAGATCATTATCCTTCCAGGAGGCTGAAAATAGATGTTCTTCGAGAAGCAATTAAAAAATGCAAGTGTTGAGTTGGGACTGTTGTGTACTGGGTCATCTGAGCAGGGTCGATAATGGCGAGGAAGCCCAGGGCCACGGGGCTTTATTGATCACTCCGAAGTGGCACAGTCTGAATGTGGAATGTCAGAGGTTATATCACTTTTTACTACGCTGGAATGCATTGTTTCCACCTATTTATTTAAAAGTCTGAGACCTTGAGGACGATTTTTCACCCTGTTGACTGTTGTCTCATATTGAACAGTAAAGTAATGGTTAATGTGGCCCTTAAATAGTATATATGTTCCTCTCCCATCATGATCTGTATCGACGTCATACTGTAACATTTATATACATGTCTGCATCCATCCATTTTTCCTTCTAGCATGGGAGAACACAGTTATTGTTAACGGGTTTAACAGAAGGACTGTTCTCTGTGAGGACCAGCGTCGGTGTAAAAGCTCTTATCATTCCTAAAACAAAACGGAAGTGTGGCATGCCTCCTGGAATAATAATAAATAAACAACATAGTCATATAATGTCTGTGTTGGTAACATGGGACGCTTGTAGTGATCTGATGTGACTGCTATTCAAGTGAATGGTGCAGAATGTGGTTGTCGGATCGTGAGCATTTGTCTTTGAATTGCTACCGGATTCCTCTGTGTATTGTAATTGATGAAACGTGTGTGGTAATAAAAAGGTGCCGCCACCTATCACTATGGTCGTGCGCATCACCCTGTGTTACTCTTTAATTAGAATCATTTGGAAATGATAATGGCCACTCGTTCAAGCATCCATCAACATCAGCGTGTTAGAAGATAGTAATTATATTCTAATTGTGCGTATTAAGTTCCAAGGAATGCTGATTTATTCATAGCTTGCACCAAGGCATTGATGGTTGTGTAAGACACCTGAGTTTCTCTGTCCAATCTTTCATATTTTATTTTATTTTACTAGCAAACTCACACAAGGGGCTTGAAACACAGTCCTGTTCACCTAACAGTTCTGTTCTGTCTGTAATGTGATAATATATTTTCCCACTTAACTGCTGGAGGTTGGCTCTGTCAGTTAACCTTGTTTTGAACCGTGCGTGTGATAGTGGCCTAATTCCCTTCATGTAGTTAGAAATCACAGTGATCAAATGTGACAGGCCCTGATAATTGATAGGGTGGCCATGTGGTGTAGCTGCTGCCCACAGGCTCCTCTACCAGCCCTCCGTACTGTAGCTAACTACTACAGCATTAGCTCCCTGCTGAGCAGGTAATGCTGGTAAACAGCCGCCCACAATGGAAGGAGCATATATACAGTATATATTCTACTGGCAATCCGTCTTGTGAAAGTCTGTCTGTTGTTATCAGTGGGAGCTTTGGTCCGTCAGAGTGCCATGTCTCATCACATTGGCCAGTCCTATGTTCTTGTTTTGTACTATGCAACAGAGAGATTTGTCAGAGGGATTTTGGTTGCCTCTGTTCCGTGTTTATCTGCTCCCCCTTTTTTGCTTCCTCCCACAAGACGAGCAGAAAGCCTTCGGCACTGACAGCCATATCCAATGTGTTTACATTTCTGCATCCTCTTTTGTGTCACGCTGAGCGCACACTCCAGTGCCTTCCCGACTGACAAACTTTCCAACCTTTTTTTTCCCCTTTCTCCTGTCTACTTTTCAGTGGAGAAATGTATGAGCTCCATGCAGATGGGAACCCAGATGGTGAAGCTCCGTGGCAGCTCCAAGGGACTGGTGCGCTTCTTCTTTTTGGACGAACACAAGTCCTGCATCCGCTGGAGACCTTCGCGCAAGAACGAAAAGGCCAAAAGTGAGTGTTTGTTTTGCTTCTCAGTCGCAAGAGATCAGCAGTTTGTGTGCTGACTGTGTTCAAATGTCTGCCTTCCTGACCGTTCTTTGTAGAGAAGTGGGAAAAAAACCCCAGAAAAATGTCATAAGTCTATGAAGAGAAACCTGACACCGGAGGTGTTTACAGTATATTACTTGACTGAACAATACTCGATGAGCTCCAGGAATTAGTTGCGGATGTAATTCTTGAAAGGAAGGAGTCATGGGAGCATCAGGGGGTTTCTGGTTTCCACCAGTTGAGATGGGTGTAAAATACAAGACAAAAAAAACACAACACATCTGTCTGAGATTGACTCAAAAGTTGGACAGGATTCCAGTTACAGAGCTGCACATTCACCAACTTAAAGTTGGTGAATTTTTCCCCTTTAATTGAGCAGCCTAAATGCAAAGGCTGGGACTGGCTTTAGATTCTCCCACCTGCCCGAATTTTAATTTGTTGTTTACAAGCAATTCATTTGCTGCCGTGCTATAGAATGAAAGCAGGCCGTAGTTCTGGCTTCGGCAGAGCATCTCGGGGGGCTCAGTTTCCTGTTGGTCTCCCTGCCCTGTATCTCTGAGCTTAATAAGCTTCTTAAGTCAACTTAATTATTCATCAGCTTTACTCTGCCCAGGCAGGGGCTTTCACACATGTGAAACTCACTTTAATTTAAGCTCATCCCACATTTCCTCTCCTAAATGATGACGGGTGGTTTTTAAAGCTGGATGAAAAACGCTGCTCCTCCTAAAACATGGATTTTGGCGGCACTTTTTTTCTCTCGCTTATTTAGGATATTAATGGCGACATTGTGATCTGTGGTGAGAGCAGGGAGCAAGTGGAAGATGAGCTAGAGAGGTGGAGGTTTGCCTTAGAAAGGTTAGCTGCAGTAAGAGAGAGTCCATGTGTGTGAATGAGAGGGAGCCAAGTGGACAGGTGAAGTTACAGGATGCAGAGATAAAGAAGGTAGGGGGTTTGAAGTTCTGAGGCTCAACTGTCCAGGGCCATGGAGGGTGTGAGAAAGAGGTGAAGAAGCGGGTGCAGGCAGGATGGAATCATTGGAGAAAAGTGTCAGGTGTGATGTGTGACAAAAGGGAAAGTGTCCAAAAGGCTGGTGAGGCCAGCAATGTTGTATGGTTTGGAAACGGTGGCACTGAGGAAAAGACAGGAGGCAGAGCTGGAGGTAGCAGACATGAAGATGCTGAGCTTCTCTCTGGGAGTGAGCAGGATGGATAGTATAGCAGAGGGACAGCACATGTCAGGTGTTTAGGAGACAAAGTCAGAGAGGCTAGATGGAGATGGTTTGGACATGTTCAGAGGAGAGAGAGCCAGTACATTGGTAGATGAAGATGTTGAGGTTGGAACTGCCAGGCAGAAGGTGGAGAGGAAGGACAACGAGGAGATTGATGGAGGTGGTGAAGGAGGACATGAGGTTTGAGAGAAGAGGAAGCAGAGGACAGGGTGAGATGGAGGAAGATGATCCGCACCCCTGAAGGGAGAAGCCCAAAGAGAAAGAAGATGTTAATGGCGACTATTTCCAAGTGTCGACAACCTGCCCAAACAGTCTGTAGGACACAGATGCAGCTCTATTCATTCCACCAGCAATTTGTTGAGAATATAAACAAATATAAAATATTTATTTAAAGCTTGAAAACATTGTTACCAAAACACTGTAGTAAAAAAATAAATCATCCAAACAAAATGCTTCACAGTTACACTGTCTTTAAACATATACTGCTCCAGTATTTCTGACAACGCCAGTGTCAAAGGTCTGCAGCTGTATCACATGGAAATGAAGGCTTTCAGGCTGGTGTGAGACTAAGGCCACAAAGGGATAAAATATGCATCCCTGACATATTGACAGCAAATCAAGTCCCAACACTCACAGCAGCAAATGCAAAATCAAATTCCACATCGAGTCGGATTCTGTCAAGAGAATGGTCCGGAATACTCCGGCCTGGTGTGACTGCTGAGCACAAAATGTCAGGGTGAACACAAATCAGCGGCAGCTTCTCATGAAATTCAGATCAGCTTGAATGGAAGAGTGGAAGTTTATGTACATGGTGTGTGCAAACAGCAGTAGCAGCAAACACCTGGAAGTCATTCGGAAGCACACCGACGTGTCAATTGTCCCTGCGCATAATGCAGTAGCCTCTGGAGTACTGCTGCTGTGCCGGTGATCCACCGTGTCTCCGGATACCTTCCTCACTTTGACCGCAGACTTGTCGGCATCTTCCCAAAACTGCTTGCAGAACAAGAAGCTGAAATGTTAATCAGCTGCTCACTGTCATGGTGTGAGCTAATGAATGGCTCGAGGCCAACTTCCCATGAAAGTACATTATCATCTCATAAATGTTGTATCTCAATAAAGTCATCTCTCCGGGTGCTGCTCATTAAGTCTTTTTAATCTTCGGTTTGATGAAGCCCCAGTCCTCAATGGAAGACTTTCACCTTTTAAACCGTCCTCATGCCCTTAACAATGAATTTCTCATTTTACCGTAATTGCAAATTTCCAAAACGAGACGATATGAGAATGCAAATTGCTAATTAATCACATTTGGTGCTTAGACACCCGAAGCGTGCCGACTTCCTGATGCATGACCCAGATATTTGCTCTATTTTAGCCTCATTTGCTTGTGTTACATCAATATTTTTAAGAAAACAAGCAAGTTTTTTTAAACCCTTCTGGTCGTGGGGTTAAAAAAAATGGTCTGTCTGTCGTCCTTCCTTCCTGACTGGATCAATGTCTCGACAGTTTCTATCGACTCCATCCGAGAAGTCTGCGAAGGGAAGCAGTCGGAGATTTTCCAACGCTACGCTGAGGGAAGTTTTGACCCCAACTGCTGCTTCAGCCTCTACTATGGCGAACACATGGAGTCCCTGGACCTGGTCTCCGGCACCGGCGAGGAAGCCAGAACCTGGATCACGGGCCTGAAATACTTGATGGCCGGCATCAGTGATGAGGACAGCCTTGCCAAAAGGCAGCGCACCAGGGACCAATATCCTTTACCTGACCTGCCAACTGATGAGGAGCTGCTGACAGCTATTAGTCATGTCTGTGGTGGCTATTGCTTCCTTAACAGCGACATCACATGGCTGAAGCAAACCTTCACGGAGGCCGACAAGAACGGCGATGGCAGCTTGAGCATCAGCGAGGTCCTGCAGCTCCTGCACAAACTCAACGTCAATCTGCCCCGACAGAAGGTCAAACAGATGTTCAAGGTACTGCAGCCTCAGTAGAAGTTAAAGCAAGGTAGAAAGTAGAACTAGAAGAAGAAGTAGACGTTTTTCCTCCTATTTCCAAGCTATGGTCAAAAGTTTTGTGCTCGTGTGAGTGTGATGTTTGCAGGTCACCTCATGCAAGACAGTGAATAACAGGCTATTTTGTTCCTGGCAGATTGCAAATGAGCAGCTAAGATACTTTGACTCACTGCTAATGCTGCAGATGTGAGACAACACCCGGCTCAGTCACTAACCCCGGAGCTCAGCCTTGGGATTAAACTGTTTCCGTGTTAAGTACGTTGTTTGAGTGTTTCCCCATGCAGGGGAGCTAGCCAGCTTGCTAGCATTAAGCCCAGAGGCCTGTTGACGGTCACCCATATGGTGCTGCTGGGACACAGATGGCCTCTGGTGTAATGCAAGGCAAACACAGGCGGGACCAATCTGTAGAGTGTTGAGATGTAGTGACACTCGTCGTGGTTTAACCTATATCCCGGGACACACCTGTGGCGCTTACTGCTTTCTAGACCTCAGCGCTCCGAATGCTCTGTTCTTTATCCAGAACTTGGAGTGAATTTATCTTTTATAACTACACTACCGCTTGCCTCTGTTTATTTTGGTTTCATGGCTGTGGAAAATGTGCTTCAAGTGACTCCGATTTCCATGATAAATTCAACTGTAAAATTGTTTAAATCTAGGGAAGTTAACAGAGTAAGAACCATACAATGACTAGAACAAGCAAGCTGAGGTGATGAAGTCAAACTGTTTAACATGTTTACTCATCATGCAGGTCATTGGGAGCCTCTTGTTATTGTACTCAGATGCCTGTGCAACTCTCGACACATGCCTTTCGGGTGGTCCGCCGAGGTGTCACAGCATTGTGAAATGAATGTCAGATCATGTCAGCAGCAATAGGGTTAACAATCTTATCGCTGGAGTTTTATTCTCCCAGATTATGTATTACTGCACTGTATGCAAGTGAATGCAGTGATACACATTACGTTGACATTCTGCGAGGTGGTGTTGTTGGAGGGTTGTTGTCTCTTCTTTGTAACCCCTCAAGGATCTCTTTAAATGAGTTTGTCTTGCGTGAATGCTATGATTGGCTTCAAACGCTCATCTTTGTTGTGAAGTTTTTGAAAACTCCAGAGGAGTTTAGGTGATGCTGCACCAAGCTAATTTTAAAGTTCAAAAATTCTTCTCTCTTTCACAACTCTGGCTTGCCCAAAGGCAACTTCACAATTTTCAAATTCAGATGCGCGCGTGTGCTTGAAAAGGGAGCCGCGCTTGTAACCAAGAGCGAGAGTCTTTCCCAGCATGGTCTTTGCTCAATGATTTATCGCAGTGGAGACGAGGAGTTTGTGCGGGTGTAGCGAAAGCTTTGTCAGATGAGAAAAGGCGGCAAATCTAACAGATGAAATAATCTGTAATGATGTGTCAAGCTCAAAAGACGAGCCTTCTAACAAGTTAACCGCGCAGCGCTTCGTACATAATGAATGAAAATGAGGGGGTAATAAAATATTTCCTAAATCCTGGAACCCTTCAGATCTTGAAGGGCCTCCTGCTCGACTTCGTGAGGGTGCAGAGTCACTCCTTTTAAAATGGTGAAGCGTCCTCTTTGAAAGTGATTATTCAATCCAACACAAATGACTTCATAAATGACAGACTCTTGTTCCCTTCTTGGAACCCGGATCACAAATGTCTGTCGCACATTCTGCAACAACTTCAGCGACAGTGACGCACTGCCAGCAGCAGGCCTCCTGTTGATGTGAAACGCTTGTGATCTGAGTCACTAGTCCTGCTGTGTAAAGTTAAAATGGTCTGTCTAGGAAGAAAAATGCTCTCGAAGGGTGGTGGATTACCAATCCAGAACATCTGACAAATATCCCCTCACCTATTATGTTTTTAACATGTGTGGGCGGGTGGGAAGACCTGTTCAAAAAGTCCTGAAAATGTCCTTGGTCTCCAGGAATGACTCCACTTTATAGAAAAATATTATTGACGTTGTCCTTTATTTCCATTTTTAAGCCACATGGACGGCACAATGCTGAAGTAGCATTATGTTTTTGGACCCTCGATTAAGACCCTGAGGCAGATCCTTGAGTGTAAAGAGTGCGGCTCTCTTGATCCGGAGTGAAGAGTAAATACTTTTGTGCCAACAGGAGGCAGACACTGATGACAACCAGGGGACGCTCGGCTTTGAAGAGTTCTGCTCCTTCTACAAAATGATGTCCACTCGCAGAGACTTGTATCTTCTCATGCTCACCTACAGCAACCACAAAGACCACCTGGACACGGACGACCTTGCCCGCTTCATGGAGACAGAGCAGAAGGTAAGCCACAATGTTACTTCTGGCTCTTACTTGTGGTTTATCTTGAGGAAGAATGAAATCTAGCGGATCCAATGATTCGATTTGAATAAACTGAGGCTGAGCCCTCACTGTTTGTCCTGGGGAAGCATCATTTGAGTGCAGTCAGCTTGTCGATGCACTCCACTCCTAATGAATCTGTTAGCAGAACCAGCACCAGTCAAAGCTGTCAACGTGTCAACAACTGGCTCCAGTGCAGTATTTTTAGAATCACCTGCTTCTCCCAGCCCAATTTACTTACAGCTCAAAATGCACGTGGTGCTCTGCTGGAGCTCAGCGTTAACAATGTGTTTAAGCTTCATGGCTTAAAGTTGAGTGCAGATAACCACTTTTTTTAGTTTGTTTCTACTGTAGCAAGATCTGCTCTGATCGTCTTTAACGAATAGTTTTCTGATGTAATTGTATTTATTCACATGCTTTTTTGTAAGACTGTACACATTATTTAAGCCCTTAATCCACAGCACCAGGATTTTTATAAAAAAATTTAATAAATATTTAATGTCAGTTCAAAGACCTGGAAATGTGCTGCTCCATCTGTTTGAGCAGGCAGTTAAAGGGTTAATGTTGTTTCAAACTTGTTTAGAACTGAAATTATAGGAGCATCACTGTGTGGTGTTTTCAAACCAGGCACAAGTGGAACATTGTTGTGGTAGACAGACGAGTGATAATGGCATCGCAAACCTTGTTTTTATACTTTTACTTTGCATCATGTTTCAGAATGACAGACATGAGAGGCAGCTCATGTCTTGTGGTTACCAGTCCACAATATTTTTATCTCATTGCATAAAAATAATATGACTGTGGGTTCAGCACTGCTTTTTGGCTGGTGAAAAATGTGTAGTGCGTCTGAATAGGTGCCCAGCGAAGGTATGAGGCGAGGGAGGAGTGAGTGGGAACAAATGCGCTTAGTGTATATGAATCTTATATTAATCCATGGAATAACGCGGAGCTTTTCTTCCATCAAACATTTTGTCCTTTGAAATGCTGTGCAGGTATGTGACTCTCCAAGCAAGACTTAAAAATTGTGATGGCTCACTGAGCTGCTCCCCTGCCCACCCCAACACCCTCCCTGATCAATCCAGATGATGTGCTTCACCTGTCGCATGCATGCTCTGTGTAACATTCCATTTCGCCCCGGCAGATGACCAAAGTCAGCAAAGACCACTGCTTGGAGATTATCAACAAATTTGAGCCGTGCTCAGAGAACCAGAAGCAAGGAGTTCTGGGCATTGATGGTTTGTTCATGTTTGCTTTTAATTCAGCTTTGGTGACTCCTTGAAGTCCGAAAATAAAATGTAGAATTATTCTCAAAACCTGCTCGTAGGTTTTACAAATTACATGAGGAGCCCAGCCGGAGACATCTTCAATCCAGAGCACTACAACGTCCACCAAGACATGAGCCAGCCGCTGTGCCACTACTTCATCGCTTCATCGCACAACACCTACCTGATGGGGGACCAGCTCATGTCCCAGTCCAGGGTGGACATGTACGCCTGGGTGCTGCAGGCCGGCTGTCGCTGCGTAGAAGGTACTGCATGGCGCCTCAATGAACTCAAACCGTCTGTTGTGAAAGACTCGGGGATATTAATAGTTATCGTGCGACCAACACCCTCCACTATTACTGTAGGACGGAGGAGTCTTTTCATGTCGGCATCTATTTTGTTCTTCAGAAAAGTTCAAGAGTCCATTCAAAAAAGTGTTTCTATCTCACTGATGGAGTGAACTATTACTTGGGTCAGTTGCAGTAACCGTAAGGCTGCTGATTTATTATAGTGTAGAAATGTATTTCTGTCCAGTGCAAACAGATCTGACCTCGATTTGAATTTTCATCAGAGCAGTGTGCATGTTTACAGGCATTAACATGGTAAAGGTCTCCGGTTCTAAAAGCTGGATGCATGTGTGGGTATTACCTGCCATAAAAAGGTCACCACCCACTCCTCGCCTCTCTTTGTCTGGGAATGGCGGGCGACGTAAATCGGAGTGGACACGGCCTTGTGCAACTGTCTGCAGAGTTTCCTTGATAAAGGTCACTACCATGCTAAGTTTGGCAAAAGCAGCCTCCTTTTGAATTCGTGGTCCATCGAATCCAAAGAAAGATGTTAGAGAGGAGCAAGTTTCTTGCAGCTTTGCTCCTGGTTTTAATGTCATTAATGAAGCAGTTGTGGCAGCACCAGTCTCAAGTCGACTCAGGAAGTGTGACCTCAACCAGCTGTTTTCCATTTAAGTGAAGAGGACATTAGTGTCTGGCTTAAATTGTTTGTCCGCCTTTATCTCTTGGATCCGAAGCTGACAAGCCGCCACCTGTCTCACATTGTTTAGCTTGACTTTTGCTGCCAGTGTTGTGGCTCTTGGGTGTGTGCCAGAGTGCAGTGTCTGTAGCCGTCTGAGCTAAATGGTCTGCAGCCTAGCGCCCCTCAAGGAGGCCGGTCAGATTGCTGACAGCTGTGCCCACAAAAGGCCCAACTGCAGCCCAGTCTCAAGTGTGACAATAAAAATCAATGGTAGTGCCTGGTGGAAAAAAACACCTTTTTAACGTGTCCTTGTATTTTGAGGCTATGATACTATAAAACACTCTTCTACCTACAGTGGACTGCTGGGACGGTCAGGACGGGGAACCCATCGTTCATCATGGCTACACGCTTACCTCAAAGATCCTCTTTAAGGACGTCATTGAGACCATCAACAAGTATGCCTTCGTCAAGAATGAGTAAGTGCTTGACATGCACACCTGGATCCAAATACTCTTTTGCTTGGTTAAAGAAAGAAATGTCTTCAGGTACAAGTCTACCTGGATATTCTTCACTGTTGAAACTTGAATAGTTGCTGTTATATTTTGACTACTTCTACTATTGTAATATTCACCTCATCAAATTTCAGCTGAGTGATAATTGAGTTGTTCATGTCGGGAAAATGTCAGGAGTTATACGTTTAAATTAACTTACAGTTAAAGATCTAATATTCCTCTCAGGAGAATAAATTAAAAAGCCAAATCAAAACAATGTCAGCAGAATGTCGATGATTCAGACGTGTGTGATTTGGATTGTCAGATTATTATCACAAACCTGTTGACTACAAAAGTCAGCTGCTTGGTTATGCTTGTTGTGAATATGGTTTTTATGTTCAAAATTAGCAGTGGACTTTTCACCCTTAAATATTGTTCCTCAAATGACGACTTTAGATTCCCATGACATTTTGTGGAAGAGGAATGAATGGCATTTCATAAATACTCGGAATGTAATGAGCTCAAAGGACAGCAGGTGGCAGCAGCGCTACCAAGACGTGAAGAAGAATTGAGATTGTTAAATCCACATTTTTGAATGTTGATTTGTAGCCGTGATTCCATTGTATGTCGTATTTTATGTCATCAAATTGTCTGTTTTGGTCATGTGACAGAGTATGCTTCCCAGTTGAAAATCAATGGGGGAACTTTCCAACCAGCCCAGGAAGCGTAACTGAAATGCGTCCGTTTGGAATCATGTTCACAAACAAACAGAAAGAAATGCCACTCTGTGGTTGGAGTTGCATGACTCAGACGTCATAAGCAGCACAAAAGCTCTTCCCTTTCGCTTATTAGTTAAGATGGAATACAGAAATGTTGCACTGATGCACTTCCTCTTTTCACATTCATGACGGAGCCAAACTAGATTTTAGAATAGATTTGAGACAGAAGCCCGGGGGCAGACAATTTTAACAAACGCCTCTCTATTTTTGTACGGAAATGCCTCTGTATGATAAACGCGTCTCTTTTCGACATCGCCTTTGTTGTAGAGTGAGGGGCTGGAGGTTGGATGTCAGCCGGAGACAGTCTTTTTCCACTTTTCAATTCAGTATTACGACTGGAGCTGCCATCATGTGCGGGCTGCTTCACCGCGACCTCACTCGTCTCCAGCCCACCCATACGTCCACACAGATGGCTGCACTGTGTGTAAATATGACGCCTCAGAGCCAAAACACTCAAGTGGCTTTTACTCTCATCCACTTGAAGATGAAAACGTGCCGCATGAAAAGCCATCTTTTGTAGCTGGCATGTGGGTGCTGTCATGGCAGAACAGAGTTGTTCCTGCAACTTAACCACACAGAGGTGCCCCCCCCTTCCTCCTCCTCTTCACACAAGAGGTGATAATCTCATCCACATGAACAGTCTGGAGGAAGAAGGGCTCTATTTTTAGATTGCTGTGGCGCGAAGTGAAAATGCTCAGTTTAGGCAACTGTTCAACAACGCTACATGACGCTCGTGTGTGTGCGAGCAGCCGACTTGGGATAATTGGCTGCATGGAAATCTGCATTCCACATCAAAGACCCCTCTTTTTTTTTTTCTTAAGAGAGGGACTATAAGCGTCCTACAGCTGAAAGCTTTTATGTGACTGTCATTGTCAGTGAAAACAATTTCCTGTCAAGCAGCGGATAATTCTCACTCCTGAGCTGAAGTCTCCAGCTGGGGATATGAAGAGCTCCTCTGGAGAAGGACTCTTCAGGGCTGCTGCCATTGACTTTCTAAGTGACCCTTTTTGTACATGGTAAATATGTAGGATTTCTGGGAAACACTTGGGTTGTCTCCCAGTAAAGGACCACTATTAAGAGGTGTTACAAAAGCTAGGCTGAGCTTGGGCGTTGGGTCATGACTGCTCAAAATTCCTATGACCCTGTTTGACCTCGTCTTTGAGTGCTGCCGTAACAAGCAGCGCGTGGAGGCTGTGAATGCTGATTTTCAACAGTCCTCCTTCACCTTCCAGCCCTCTGACTCTTCTCTGACTGTCCTCTAGCTACCCTGTCATCCTGTCTATCGAGAACCACTGCAGCGTCCCCCAGCAGAAGAAGATGGCCCAGTACCTGATTGATATTCTGGGGGACAAACTGGACGTGTCCAACATCAAAGCAGCCGAATCTGGACGGCTGCCGTCACCAGAAACACTCAAGGGCAAGATCCTAGTCAAGGTAAAGTCAGCCAGTCGACCAGTCGAGCGACTTTTCAATATGAAAGTGACACTTTCCCCACCGTCAGCAGGACACACTCCTGAGGCGGTTCAAAGAGGCGCCGGCGATAGGTTTCTAATGTGGAGACAGTTGATGAAAACTGTGGAGGGCTGCAATACTGCGATAAGGGGTTGGTGCTGATCTAGTTTTAGGTTCATGAGCAAGGAGTTGTGTACTGCCATTTGTGCACCGTCATTGCTCAGGTCTTCCTCGTTCCACTGGGGTCCCATCTGTGATAGATGACAGATCCTTCAATGGGTGTCAAACGCTGCACACGACTGGCAGTGGAATGGAACTTTATTGAGGTTAACAAAGCGCTAATGACACCAGATGCTTTCACTCAAGTGATCGGCTCCGCGCCAGCGCCTGACACGCTGTTCTACAAGCTGCTTTCCAACAGCACCTGAGTCAACATCAGCAAGTGGTGTAGACAAGGGCAGGTAGCTTCCTGCTGCCAAGAAGACTTTGTCATCAACAGGCTCTTTTTTTGTTAATAAATTAAATATTCCCTGTCTAGTCAATTCTGTTGTGATATAGCAGGCGTCAAACCCAAATCTAGCCGCCAGCTCATTTTATGCCTTAGCATATGAGCTCTAAGTCGATATAGTTGGCAACCAAATGACTCAAGTTGAAGTGCACACAAACCCAGTAGTGTTCAAGCCTTGCCCTGCCAGAGACTGTTTTATGAAAAATGGTGGAAAATATATGCAAATGCAGAGGAATTTTCAATTTGCACTCATGCCGCATGCGCCTCTTTGGATCAGGTAAATGTTGCCTGTGGAGTTGTGACGCGGCGTCAGTGATATAGACGAGTCTCTAGGGCCCTCTAGTGGTGGGAGAGAGAGGGTCGCTCAAACGACTGAGGACAGCCTGTTTGCGGCAATCATGAATACAGTGTTGTTAGTTCACTAAGAAAGTGTTGCTCCACCAGGGGAAGAAACTGCCCCCCAACATAGATGAGAATGCAGAGGAGGGAGACGTGTCCGACGAGGACAGCGCCGACGAGATGGAGGACGACTGCAAGCTGATGAACGGAGATGTATGTACTCATGAGGCTGTATCCTGTTTCCCTCTCACCCAAAGTTCTCCTCTCCCGTCCCCCTCTTTGGACCAGCCGATTCCTCTTGTGACTGTTGAGTACTTCCTGTTCTGCCCGTCTCCATTGGTGTTCACTCTATTTCTGCTCCTGCTTCTCTCTCCTCTTCTGTGCCCCTCCTTCTTTGCTTCATTTGTCGCTTGCTTCCTGCGAAGTGGAAGGTATTGTATGAAACCACCAACCGTCCTTTTGTGTGTTGCATCGGAAGACTCATTGGTCGCTGCTCACACTTGTGAAGCGCTTGAGCCTTCAAGTGCTGGAGACCTGAATGAGTTGAAATTCAACAAAGCGTCTTCAGCTCAGTTTCATCCACCCATCCTCAGTCACATTTTCACGCAGTAGATCAGGTGGCTTTGTTGTTTAAGATAGCATTTGGGCAAACCACGTATTTGCATGTGCTAGCATCATATTATGAAGCCTCACTATATTTTGGCCTGGAATCCTCTGAAAGTGCACTCTGAGCAATGCTGTCGTTGCTGGTTATTAACAGTAACTAAGCCTTGATGTTGCGTAAGCTGAACAGGGTTTAGTGTCAGTCATTTTTTTACATCTTTCCTGTTTCTTCAAAGTACGAAGTGTCTGTGGCTCCATCAGTCTGTCAATCAAGGCTCTAGTCCAGTTTCACCCGCCTCTGTATCTTAAATATTCAGCTGACTTTCTGAGCCAAATCCTTGAGACGGCGTGTCGTAAACATGGAATTGCTTAGATTTAATACATGTAACAAAATAAAGCTCAGTCCCTAGTTTTCACAGATGACTTCAAGAATAAATCTGCATCATCTATTGTCTGCAGTGCACAGTTACACGAGACTTTTCTGGTCAGAATGTGCCTCCTGTTATTGACTGGCAAAGCCTCATATGATGAACAGAAAAGGACTGTGGGTACTTAACTGTGCTTAATGCTCTTGAACATATATTTTATAACGGGGTAAAACTGCTGCAGACCTTGGGAGCTACACACCGTCACGACCTTGAATATGGAGTCCAGATGAAAAGCTCCTCAGAACAGGACTGCAGTCTTTTGAACCCCTCCTTTGGTTTGACATGCCTGTGACTGTGGCACATCTGGATGAGATCATGTTATATAACAGCAGAAAAACATCGCTCACTGATTCTGAACCCAAAACTACCTTTCCTGTTGCGGTCACAAGGCCTGCAACAAGATCCAGGACTCCAATCCTGGTAAATGCTTTTGGATGGAGTTTTTTTTTATCCTGGAGATCTTTTGCCTCCTGCAGTGTTGGCTGCCCCCTTAATATTGTCTCAATATTGCCTCAACTGGAGGAGAGAAGTGTGGCTGGTTTTCGCTCCTCTGTCAAGGAAATGGGTTTGCTCTTTACGGGTATCCGCCTTTAAATCAAAAAACTCTAATTGCCATTTGAGTTTTAATAATGAAAGTTAGCAAGTCTTGTAGTGTATCTCCGAACCATTTTCATTAGTCCACCTGCATCCTGTAGCACAGTGTCACCGTCTTGTTCTGTCACTTTCTGTTTCATCTGCTCTGCGTCGGAGCATGTTTCCATGATGTAAACATCCATTTTCAGTGCATGTCATCACCTTTTCCACCGTCCCAATTTCTGATCTTCCATAAAATGCTCTCGGTCATGTGGCATTACTAGTTCCCGACAGACGTGTCAGTAGCTGAACCCAGGTGCTCTATAAGACACCTTGCATGGATGGCAAGTCTGCTGCCACCAGGAGAACCTGAAACATGTGCACCACATCCACATGTTTGCCCACTGGTTTCTTGCTCCTACAGATACAGTATCATGGTTTAAATTCCACAGGAGTAACGAAACCCTCTCTCCTCCTTCAGACCACAGCCAACAGGAAACAAGTGGAGAACATGGCCAAGAAGAAGTTGGACAACCTGATGAAGGAGTCGAAGATCCGAGACCGAGAAGACCCGGACAGCTTCACCATCGCTGCTCTGCCACCTGCTGGGAAGGATTCAGACACTGCTGGCTCAAAGGTGAGTGCAGATTTGAGTGCCATTAGGTTTCAGTCTCCCAAGGTCATAGGTCACTGGATGACGTTACCCCACATTCAACACTGGAGTTTCCCCCCTGCTGAGCGATCATCGACAACACCATTTCTTTCGCCGTCAGTCTTCAAAATAGCTTCCTTTAAAAGATTTCTTTTCAAAGCCTCATGAGCCGCCAAAGTGTTGCACAGGGTTTGCAAACGGCTTCAGAGACTTCAGCTGGGGATCAGAGGAGAAAGACTTCGAAAAGGCATCGTAATACTTCTGGTTCACCAAAGTCAATTTTCAAACCTGTGTGGTGTTCACAGTCTTCTTTGTGTAGCTGCTGTTTTTGATCCTGCAAATCACTTTAAGCCAAGTATAAAAAGGGTTTGTATAAAATGTTGGACTTCCAGAATAAAGGGGAGGATGGAGGCGACACAGCGGATGAGGTCTGTGGGAACAAGCGCACGAGCCGATCCTTCATTGGGAGCTTCTCCAAAAGAAAGGTTTGCAGCCTCTTATTCTCAACATGTGAAATCCAATATATTCTTCTACAAAAACTGTCTGAGTGTGTGCGGTGTAACCTGTGCGAACCCCAGCAGAAAAAGTCGTCCAAGCTGAAGAAAACGTCCAGCTTTGAGGACACGGACACAGACCCGGAGAGCACCAGCAGCGCCTCCAAAGCTCCTTTACATCACAAGTACGTCAGATTCTAAAAGACGTGGAGAAAGCAGACTGTTGAGTTGTTGTGCTCTCCAACGTCTTTCTGACTTTGTTTGACACTCAGGAAGAAGAAAACCATGAAGTTATCCAGAGCTCTCTCTGACCTTGTCAAATACACCCGCTCTGTCGGGCTGTACGACATCGAGTTGCAAGCACAAGGCCAGTTCTCTACGGTCGATGCTATTGGTTCTATTGCCATGCAGCAGCTTGTGACGGATCCTCTCCCAACAGTGGGCTGCAGCTGGCAGGTGTCGTCGCTGAGCGAGACCAAGGCTCATCAGGTGATGCAACAGAAAGCCACCTCATTCATCCAGTTCAACCAGCGGCAGCTCTCGCGCATCTACCCCTCGTCTTACCGGGTGGACTCTTCCAACTTCAACCCTCAGCCCTTCTGGAATGCTGGCTGCCAACTTGGTATGTAGTTCACCTCCTCCTACCAAAGCCGCTCATGCTTTAGTCTTTACGCAGCGGGTTTCAGCCCTTTCAGCCCACGGTGATAGAACTTATATGATTCCAGTTGCACTCAACTACCAGTCCGAGGGGCGGGTGCTGCAGCTCAACAGAGCCAAGTTCTACGGCAATGGCAACTGCGGCTACATCCTCAAACCCTCCTGCATGTGTGAAGGTGATTCCCTTATGTTTCAGGAGGAATCACACAAGGTTTCTGACAAATCTCAACCAATGATTGGGTCTTCTCAGGTGCCTTCAATCCCAGTCTGGAGGACCCACTGCCGGGTCAGATGAAGAAACAGCTGGTCTTGAAGATCATAAGTGGCCAGCAGCTGCCCAAACCTAAGGACTCCATGCTGGGAGACAGGGGCGAGGTAGGCTCTCAGGCAAGGGTGTTTGGAAAAGACGCTTGGTTTCACCCACCTATCTGTGACAGATCATCGACCCCTTCGTGGAGGTGGAGATCATCGGCCTCCCAGTGGACTGCTGCAAGGAGCAGACCCGCGTGGTGGACGATAACGGTGAGTGGAAGAGGCTGACGTCCCATTTGGAGCTATATTAAGATCCAGCACAGCAGCAGGTTAGATGTGCTGGTGTTTTGTTCTGCTGTGTGAACGCTGACCCGTGCGGTTTTGGACTTTTTGAGTAGCCTGCACGCATTGAGATCGATAAATGATGAACTCAGCACAGACTGGCAGGCACTTCCAACAGCTCACTCCACACACACACACACCTGAATTATTGATATGTGTTCTTTCTCCGTCTCTACTGGAATTACTTTTTTACTTTTTTCACTGGTGAACATTTCCCTTACTCCTCTGCTTTTCCCATTTTGCGTTGCCTTCAAATGCATCCCGCTCCCTCCACTCTGACTGCCGTCATGCCTGCACCCCATTGGTCCTGCAGGATTCAATCCGATGTGGGAGGAGACTCTGGTGTTCACAGTGCACATGCCAGAGCTGGCGCTCATCCGCTTCCTCGTGTGGGACCATGATCCCATCGGCCAGGACTTCATTGGACAGCGCACCATCGCCTTCAACAGCATGATGCCAGGTACGACTCCCCAGGGTCGCCTTAGATACACAGCCTTTTGAAATGAATCACACGCTTATGAGACTTGAGGAGAATTTGTTTTTTGTCTGTGCAGGTTACCGGCACGTTTATTTGGAAGGTATGGAGGAGGCGTCCATATTTGTTCATGTAGCTGTGAATGACATCACTGGTAAGGTAGGTACCTGGAGTGTTCCACTCCAGTAGGCATTTAGAAATGTTGGCTTAGTATTGTGTGACTGAACCTTTCCTGCTCGTGACCATAGGGGACCCGGTCGATAGCTACTGACCACTGCCAATATGAGTTCAGTTGTTGATATAAAGGTCATGGTGACTATTGAGGAAATGTGTGATCCACACAGTCAGCAGTGTAATAATGTAGTTCTGCAAACTGTTGGTGTTGTTGCTGCGACCCTCCCGCTGTTTGATTCCCCTTCAATAATGCAGCAGCTGCTCTTTCACTTCCTCTGGACGCCTGAGTTTCCCAGCCATGTTGTAAATGACCTCTGTGTTGTCCATGTTGTCGCTTTGAGCTCCCTTTCTTTGTGAGTCGCTGCTGCTGTGTTGCCTCCTGTCGGGATCTCTCGCGACCATTCTCTCTCTCTGTCAACCTCCGTCCTTCTGATCTTCTGCCCGTCTCTCTGTTTGTAATTCCAGTGGACCCCTCTTTGTCCAAACGCTTCACTTAGAAGCAGGACAATGTTAGGAGCCATGAAGCTGCCACTCAAAAACCCAGGTGTAGTGACACCCAGTCGGCGTCTTGCATGAGCCACACGCCCCCCTCCCCCTCCGCTCTACACTCCCCTCACTCGCTCACACGAGCCAATTGACCGCTAAACTCATGTCTCACATGAGTTATGAAGGCATCATCATTGACTCCTTTTTCAAGTAGATCCAAAGTCTGAACACCCTGCTACCAGCTGACAAGCTGTCAGGATGCAAGTCCATAGAGACATCGAAGCCTTTGGCTCAGCGAGGCGTCATGGCAACATAAAGATTGGATACCTGAAGATGCACAAATGTAAACAGGGAAATAAGCATTCCTTCTGAGAAGAGAATGTCTTTCACAGACATGAAACGGAGCCTTCTGCTGTCTTCCTTTTCTCTGCTCCCATCAGTTAATCTCCTAATCCCTCCGCGTCCTGAGCCTGCTCTCGTTTCTCCTCCGTGAGCAACAGTCGGCCTCCCAGTCCTCTAGTCCTCCAGTCTTTCTTTTTGGATCTACTTTTCTCACCCTGAAAAGCGTAAAGTAATGCAAAATGTGAACGATTGAAATGGCTTCACTGAAGAGGTGGGCTTGGTCCAGTGTCATGGTCACCCACCCATCAGTGTGTTTGTGTTTGTCTCCCATCACCATCGTCTCCGTTTCAGTCCACTCACCCTGACAGCACCAACCCATACAGCCTCACCTTCCACGGCACTTTGCTTATTTGGTTTCTCCAACACTACTCCACCAACACATGTTAGCTCCCACTGCTGATCTGGCAAGCCAGGCCCACAGGGACCAGAAGCCCACTTTGGCTTTTTTGAGGGGAGAGACGAGGGCTTTACACTCCACAGGCTCCTTTGGGCACTTGAGAGTTGACGATAGTTTCAGGGAGAATTCTGGAGGAAGCAAAGGGAGACCCATGTAAGCACTGGAACGTTATGGAGAGCTGGATTCAAAACCTCCATATTCAAGGTCTTATTTGTGACAACACAACCTGTCAAAGACACAAACAGTGCTGCTGGACCCATTTGAACCACCTGCTATGCTGCAGTTTGGAGTCTAGATCCTTCAAAGTTGTGGTTGTGAGTGTCTGTCTGTGTGTTTGTGGCAGCCTGCTGGTCCTCCGCCTCCTCTCTACCACTGCCAGCTAGAAGCGGCTCGGCCCCTGGCAAACCTGGCCTTGTCATGACAAATACTGTAGTATAATAATACCACAATATAATGTGTTTTCTAGCTCTCCTGGTACAGTCGGTTGACCTGAGGTCAGCCAAATTCAATTTTCAGTTTAGTTTTCAGTAGTCACTGGCCTCCGTTTTGACATCTGTGGATTTGTCCTCACCAGCTCTTCCAAGATGGCGCTGGTGTAAATGGCATGTTATTGTCAAACTGAGGACTGGGCTAGTTTCAGCAGCACTGCGAGCAAGAACACGTGCTTGTGTGTTTGATTGTGTGTTTGTTGTGTCTCTGTCAGGCCAAAGCAGTCAGCGGCATAAAAGGCCTGTTTCACAGAAACCCAAAGCAGGCTTCCCTGGACAGCCATGCTGCTGCACAGCATAGCCGCAAGCATCCGTTTGGCGCCCACCTCCTGCGCCGCACGGCCAGTGCACCCACCAAGGGTCAGCCCAAAATCAAGAAGGGCTTTCCAGAGATTGCCATTGACACCAAAGACTACAGTTCAGAAGGTGCGAGTGAGGACGACAAGGCCTCTGCTGCTTCATCCCACCAGCCCCCGACACCACAGCAACGCAACGGGGATTCTCTAACATCTCACCAAGCCAAGGGACCTCGGGAGCATCCTGACACCAACGGGGCGTTTCACCCCAGTGAGGGGAAAGGTAAGAGCCCGCTTTTTGCTCGGCGCCGTCCCATGAGCGAGCCTCTCAAGCGGGCCAGCCGATTGCGCTCTCACGAACCTCTGGACTCAAAGCCGGGAGTCTTCGCTCGCGTTGCGATCAACAGCTCAGGCCGTGTTGGAATGACCTCCAACTGTATCACCTGCGTGGTTGGCTCAAAGGAGAGTCCAGAGGCCGAGAGAAAGGGTCAGTTGGACGACGACGAGGAGAAGGAGGTGAAGTCTGTGATGGCTGACGTGCCCAGGCAGGAGAGAAGTCAAAGCCTGATTTCCTCCAGCAGGAGACAGGTTCTGTTAGATACCTCAGCTGAGCCTGAGCCTGAGCCTCGTGGTGCTCCACAGGCCTCCCAGCAGCTCCCTCTCCAAATGGCTTTCAGCAAGTCTGGCGAGTTCAAGTTTCAGCACTGTCCCCGTCCACTCCTTGGACACAGCGTCTTGCCCAGATCCAGAGCCAGACAAACTCTGGCTGCCCACTGCGTCCTAACACGTCCCGACCCTTCCGAGAGGAACGCCCGCTCCTGCAGCGTCCCCCGTCGACGCTTTCCCAACACAGTGGCACCAGTGGGGAGCCTCACCCCAGACTGCAGAACCAAGCTACGTTGGCAGGGGGCCTCCCCCCCAATATACGGGGCGCTTTCCAGCTCCATGTCCACGCCATTCACCAACCCAAGTGTTCATGATGGCCTCTCCCTCAGCGACAGCAGCAGCTCTGAGAGTTTCAGCAGCCTCAGCAGCTTGGAGTCTCCTCCTATGCTGCCCCCTCGCTCTGTCCTGGACAGCCGTAAGAGGGCCGTGGGCACCCTGCAGCGGGAGATGAATGCCCTCTTTGCCCAGAAAATGGAAGAGCTGCGTCACAAGTCCCCCTTGTTCTTGACTGGTAAGGTGAATGTGAGTGGTGCAGGTAGAGCATAAGCTCCTGTAGACAGCTGGTGTCTGGTAGAGTAGAGGTAGCGCCCCCTCACTCGTGTTTCATGATATGATCTTGCTTCAAGTGCTGCTTCTAATGACTATATTTTTGCCTCAAAAAAACCAAACCTGGCGATTCATGGATGACAGATGAGGGCAGTGGTAAGTTTCAATTCCAACTTGTGGAGGTGTGGCTCTGTGCAGAGAGAGAGAGGAGGATCAGGAAAGCACGGAGCAGAAACAGGGAATAGAAGTGAGGGAGGACGGAGTCCTGCCTCTTAATAGAGTCACAGCTACACCAACAAAGATGGTGGATGGGTCCATTGCAGCTGCCAATAATCGGTCCGTCACACTAAACAGGCAAACACCAAAGCATCATCACCGCTGGAATGGCTGCAGAGTTTTTGTGAATGTTTGTTAATGCTACTCATTATCCATCCGCTCTGCATCTCCAATGTATATGTATTTACTTGTTTTCCTTTCATTCGCTCATTGGAGTTCAGTGTATCAAAGCAGGGACTTGAGTTGCGCGTGGTCAAATCTCTTCATTCGAAACCACGAGGTTGTTCAACCAGTTCACGATTCATCCTCTGGTTTTGTCACTACGTGGTGCTTCCTCTTGGCCGAGTGGCTAGCAGCAAGTCCATATATGAAATCATTCATCTGCATCCTCAGCCTCATATGACAAGCAAGTCACGAATACATGACTAGAAATGGTGCAGACAAGCTGCTAAAGATGTCGGCCTGTGCAGACATTAACATTTCATGAACCAGGAGTCCGACCACTGTTTACTGCCTGCTGAATATTTATGGTGTCTTAATATCGGTCAGCCGTCTCCGCTTTGACTTCTGATCTGTTTTACTCCCGACTCTTTGATGCGCTTCCACGTTTAAATCCAGCATTTGTTGATGATTCTCTGCTCTCTAATCATGCGTAATATTCTCACACAGATCTGATCTCTGCTGTGCTGCTTTGCTCTGCTGGCCTTTACTCTGCTGCTGTTCTCCAGCCTTTGTGCTAAAGTTTTTCTCCTCTCTCTTCCCTTTGCACGCTGTCTGTTCCTAGTGCAGAATTGAGAGGATGACCAGAGCCAGGTAAACCTCAGTACTTCCTGTCCTTAACTCACCTGCCTGTGTCTCCATCCTGTCCTCCGCATGGTCCATGTTCACATTGGGAACCTTCTCTGCTTCGGGATTGTTGGAATCCACCCACATCTCTGGGGAGGAGATGAAGACGAAAGCAGTTTATTGATACTAAAATCTAGCAGCGATCATAGTCCACCTTGAGATTGTATCACTCTCTGCGATTTCCCCCAGTGTCACTCATCCATTGACCGGTCATGACATGTCAGCGCGATCATCCGAGCGTTAAATTCCCCTCTCGTCTTTTCCGCAGACTTTTCCACCGCGCATGGACCAGCTACCCGTCTGCGTCTTGTACATAATTCCAAAGACGCTGGAAACAAACATTCGAATCAGGAATCTTCTGTCTCCGCACCGCAGTCGCCACTCAGCCCAGTAAAGCCAGACTTCCTGTTCACCCCTCACGCCACCGGACAGCCGCAGAGCTCTGACAAAAACAGCGGAGACGATAAGCAGGAGCTTTCATCAGTCTCTGGCACGGAGTTGCCCCCTTCAGCTCAACCATCCGTCACATCACTTGGCACTCTGGACCCCCGCGCCAAGGACTGTGATGGTCTATCCAAGGAGTGCGTTCCCAAGCAGAGCAGTCAGCTGAGAGATGGTGGTGGAGTAGAGTCAAAGACTGGTCTAGGTGTGGCACCCCTTCCGGCAGCAATGTCCACAAGGGCCGCTGGAGTCCCTGCACTTCCAACAGGCCACGCCTCCAGAGGGCCACTCATTCCCGTTCACATGCCTGTAAGACGAACGAAAAGTGAGGGCCACGTTCTTTCGACCGGGCAGGTCCACTCGGCTACGCCGGTCGTGTGTACAGATGCCACTATGAATGACCGCCTTTGGAGCAAGCTGGAGCCTGGCAGTCACAGAGACAGCATGTCCTCCTCCTCTAGCATCTCCTCCAGCGACACAGTCATTGACTTGTCAATGCCAAATTTGGCCAGGAAGAGCTTCACTGGTCTGCCGCCGGCTGGTGGCTCCGATGACCCCCAGTGGGTCAGCTACCGGCACTCGGCGATGGCCTCATTTGATGCCCTGCGAGTCAGCAAGAGCAAGTCAAACCCTCATCTTCCCCAGAGCGAGTTTCCCAAAGACGAGCCCATTCAGATGAGCCAGGAAACTCCTGAGGACCTGCCGAACAGACTGACCCAGAGGAGGCACACCTGGAGTCGCCTCTACATGGAAGAGCTCAAGCAGTCATCAGCGAAGAAGAAATCCCTGGCAGCATCGACTCAAGCAACATCTTCCATGTCCAAAAGCCTTGGTGATCTAACATCCGAGGACATTTCCTGTAACTTTGACAGCAAGTACCGCAGCATCAGCAGGAGCTTCATCGTTCGGCCCTCAAGAGAGCAGCTACGCAGAGGAAGCCCACAGAAAGCCCGCCCCCCCAACGACCTGACAGAGCAGCTCCGCAAACTCACCGATGTAGAGCCTCTGAGCGAGAATGACTTTCTGCAAGCTAACACGCCAAGAGAAGCACAGGATGAGCCTGCGGACGAAACTCTCGTTCGGAGGACATCCTCGAGGAGCCAAAGTAGGGTCCGTTACATCGCTAACCGGGCCAAGAAGGCACAAGAACGGCAGCGACTCCAGAACCTCGCCCAAGGCAGAAGCGCCAGCTTCAGTTGTGGCGAAAGCATCGGCAGTCGTTTTGGCCCCATCGAGGAGCGGGGAAATCCCGAAGGAGCATGTTGTGTAACCCAGAGTCCCTGCAACACCTCGGACCTGCTCTGTCACGGCACCCAATTCGTACCCCCGACCAGAAGGTTGCAATCCTCCCCAGACCCTCAAAACAGCGAAGTGGTTTTCATGCTCAAGCTCTGAGACACGGCGATACCTGGAGCTGAGCATGACACAAACCAAGGGACTAGCCAACCAGTCGCTTGCTTTTTTTAAAAGTGGAATTTTTAAATCTTGCAAAATGTGTCCATCGTGTGTCGGAGCAAGATGGTTTTTAACCCACAGTCAGAGTTCTTCTGATTCTTAGACTAACGCCAGAATGTATTTAGTTTAAATACAGGCATTTTTATACACGTCTTTATGTTGACTCTCGTGTGAGCATTTTTGATCTCGACATGAGCGTGCAGTAGCAAAGGTTTGACACTAGTGGGCAGCATTTAAAGTGATTTTTAACTTACTTGAACTGTCAGTTGGAACTCGGGACGCCTCGTGGGCATGTTTCCAGTCGCCCGTCCATCAAGCAATACTTGGAAATAAGCGGCATGGATACCATTTTGTATGCTGAATCCCAAGCTCATGGCTACGTGAACAAAAAGACAAAATGGAGATATTCCTACAATGCAGGATTTCATTTTTAGTATTCCTTGTGTCGTGCTTACGTTGTAATGTGACCAAGACGACCGTTCGCTCCCCTGCAGCATGACAGCCCGTCTCTACTGCAGTCCAGCCACAATACCACTGCATGTGTTGGTGTACTGTTTTATATTTTTATTTTTGCAATGATTTTATTTTATTTTTTTTTAAATAGGATGTGAGATACCTAACTTTTGCTTTGATAGCGGTCACATCACATCGGTCTGTGCTACTAAAAGAGGATCTGTATCGGAGCATGATAAATTGTCGATCTGCTGTATTGTTTGCACTGCCATGGAAGTTCCTTAACTCGGACAATGTGTGTTCATGACCTGAATAAATTCCAAGCAAATATTAAAGCAAGCTGTCACTGATCATTTGCTTCCACTAACCGGCGGAGGGACACGTTGTTAGCACAGCGGTTGAATGGAGTCTTACACGGAGTGACATGTAAGACCTCGGCCTGGTTGTGGACGGTGTCCACCTGCTGCTCTAAATAAAGGCTCCGCTTGGGAGTGTGTTTAGCAGCCGCCACCTCTCTCAGCCCCTCTGGCAGAGGCCTTCATGACCCCCTGCAGAGGCCACAATGTTCTTCAACAACTGAGGAAAGACCGCGGAGAGAAAAACATTGCTTAAAGCTTTACAGTCACCTGGTAACCGTCTTCTGCTGTACTGAACACACAAACCTCATGTCTCATTCTGAGCATTTGTTACTCTCATCCATAAACATTTTCACATCCTCCTCCTGCGTTTGGTTGATGTGAAAATGTGTCTCCATATTTTAGGGGTTTTAAGTTACCTACTAGAAGCTGGTGAATTGTTTTTAAGTATTAGCTTGTTCGCTTGAGATAATTAAGTTTGTATGAGGAAAAAAAAAAAAACACGTTCGTACGTCGGACGTGGGATGAGCAGAGAGCGACGAGCTGATGCTCCGACAGCACCTGCTTCTCAATGGACTTAACATTTAAATGCCGGACTGTCTGGCTCAACAGACCAAATCTCTGACCAAATTTCCCTGTATTTTACCTTCACAATGACGAACCTCCATATCTATTGGAAGCTCAACCTGCAGTCTGGACCTGAGGTTGGATTCACTTGGCATCGAAGCAGCTCGTCGCTAACCAGCCGCTTCAGTTGTGAATCAATAAAACCTTCTCCTGGTGCTGAAGTTACTGCTTCAGACTTAAATCTTTCCTCTGTTCTCTCCCCGCCGGTCATTAGAGTCCGGCTCTCTGACAATGGCTCCTTTTAGTCCTGAAGTCTAAGAAGCATGAAGCTTTCGCAGGACACTTGATTGTCAGTCAATGGCTGATATTGTGCCGCCAGTGCTTCCCACTGCTGATGCTTCTGCTCCTGCCAGCCTCCTCTTCAACCCCCCGAGACTTTGTCAAGCGAGACCAACTCATTTTAATGCTCGAGCCAGTACACAAACACAAAACGGCTGATTGAGATTCTAAGAAACGCCCCCTCCCAGAGCTGTGTTGGTCTAGACTGGACGCTCTTGGCCTGAAAGTGAAGCCTCCAGGTCCTGCTCGACACTTCATGGTGTTTTTCACACGGGCACAAACAGCCTCTGCCTTTCACAGAGAGAGCGCTTTCTCCCAGCACTTCAAAAAGAGCAGGTCTGTTCTTCATCTATATTGAGGGAGGGCTCAAAAATAGCCCTGATGTTTCTTGCTCTGAAACTCTATTTGACCTTTACCTCACCTCACCATTTTTGATACCTGCACTGTGGCCTCTGTCCACCAGGGGTTTCCAAGTCATACAACAAAACTGCATTGCTTGGTTTTTAGGAAAACAGTCACACAGGAATGTTCATATTCTCTGGCTCACTGAGAACAGAGAACACTTGCCATGGTAAGTTGTTTTATGATATTGTTCGCTCGAGATAATTATTAGGTTCGTACGTCGGGGTGAACAGAGAGCGACGAGCTGACGCTCCGACAGCACCTGCTTCTCAATGGACTGAGCATTTAAATGCCGGACTGTCCGGACAACAGGCCAAATGAAATGAATTCACTGATGTGTTTCAGATCGTCTACTTACTCTACTGCTTGATCTGAAAACGTGAGAGCAGTGAGGCTGCACTGCCTCCCATAGCTTGGTCAAGACGATTCTTCAGAAACAGCACTGAGAACCATGTTGTTGAGAACCAACAAGCATATTTTAAAATGTATAAATGAAGATTTTTGTATTTGTTTTTCACTTTCTTTTCACTCAGAATTGTTGTTTTATTTTTTACATATTTCTTTGAACTTTATTTTCATTCCATTTCTCAAGCATTGTTATCCAGATGTTGGCCTCCTCCTTCTCTCGCAGTTTAAGGCTCCCACTTTCCAAAGCAGGTCACATCCCGAGAGGCCCTTTTCTTTCTTAAGAAGGAAAATATTTTCAAACCAAACTTCCTGGATCATTCCTCCTTCACAATCGGCCCCCTGGACGCCGCGCTTCCTCGAGTATCCCCATAACTGTGACAGCAGCAGAAGCCGCTTGTTTACCGTGGAACCTCACTCCCTCAAACCTCACTGGGACGCGTCACATGACTCCACTCTGGCCCATAAAAGTCTCCCAACTCTTTTGTCCAGAGTTGGAGGAGGAAAACATGTCGAAATCAATCAGCCACTTTCTCAAGACTTTGGGGGTGTTTCCCCTCCCCCTCCCAACTGTCCTCCCCCTCACACCCACCTCAATAAGTGCGGCTCCTCTCCACAACCTCCCGTAAGAGTCCATGAGACCATTGGAGCTGGAGTTTTCATCTGAACCTGAGCAGAGATGAACACTTGGTGAGTGACTGAGAACGAGAAGTGTTGAGTTTTCAGCTCAAACCTAACCTGAATGTCCTTGCAGCAGCATGCAGCTTCTCTTTGTCCTCTGTGTGGCCTTGATGGTCTGGGAGTCCACTGCTGCAGGTAAGAGCCGCCCGCGAGTCTGTGGACGTAGCAGAAAGGATTCTCGTGTTCAGCGCTGCAGCCTCCGAGCAAGAAGGCTGCTAGTTCAATTCCAGGGGTTTGAAGAAAGGCTTGGGATCAAGGGGCAGCTGGAGACCTCTCGCCCTCGCTAACTGGGACAGCAATCTGAAATCGTTGAATTTTAATTTTCATATAAATTACATAATGTTTGAAACCATATTTTACTTATTTTGTCTGGAATTATTATGAATATTTTTGTTTTCTCGTCTCTAACATGAAATATTTTGCCACATATTTTTTTATGAATCATGACTTTTTTTCCTGCTCGAATTACTCTTTTTTTAAATTTGATGTACTTTTTTTTATTGAACGAATCCCCTTCTGTTACATGCACATGAAAACATTCTTTCAATTCTCTCTCTTGTCTGTGCTCTTTGGGAACGTAAACACACCGCAGCCTGTTTTCCTCAGTGCTCCTGTCAAGCCTCCAGCATGTGACATGTTTGGTCTCTTCCTCCCATCTTTACTGCGCGGGATACTAACCTGCAGCGTCAAAGTTTTGGTCGATTTTCTTCTGAACATTTAAAAGCAGATCGTATGCTGTGTGAACAGCAGCGTATTCTGCTTCCTGCACTTCAGTGGTCAGCACCTTTGGAGCTTGCTTACAACCGATTGGGGCACTTTGCAACTTGACTTTTTGGACTGATATGTCAAAAGGGATGAACAATGTATCAAATGAATTACAGAATGTATCACTCGCATTTCATATTTGACTCCAGAGTGGACACATTTAAGTTGGTTCTTTGCTTCACAGAACATTTTTGTGGGCTTCTACCTTGAGTTTTCTCAGTCTTCTGTAGTCATGGCCCCAGTCCTGCTCCGCTCTGCTGTGGGATCCGAGGTGTACAGTATGTGTGTATGGAAACTGCAGGTCTCCATGTCCAACTGTCACTCATAGTGGTTAGTTTAGAAACCTGACGCCACCTGAAGGCGAAAGGTTTTTCTGGTCTGGAAATGCTGAGCAAACAGAAGCGGAGATGGCCAAGAGGTGAGCGGGGAGCAGCCAGCCGGGGTGCAGCCTTCAATGCCTTGCTTCCAGAAGTCTTCTCAAAACATGAGGGCGGGGGCGGGGGGATCCCCTAATGGAGCATTCAAACTCCCAGCAGCGGAGCGGCTCCTGGCTGTGAGGGGGGCCACTGTGATGAATCAATTCACCGAGCGTGATGAAGAGCCGCTCACTGACAGCCGTCTCCGCGGAGCGCAGGTCCAGCCACCGTCTCAGGAGGCGGCTGACGGGAATCTAGGCCTGAATCTTTGTCGGGACATCAAATTATGACATGCACGGCCCCCTCACGGGGCATGTTAGGTCCTCTGGACATGTTGTCAAAGCCATCGGTCAACATCACCACAAAAGGCTTTCTGTGTTCAAGGCTGAGTGGGAAGGGAGGCTCGGGGGGAGGAGGGGGAGCAACAGTTTGTGATCCCCGCTCTTTGTCCCTCGAGGTGCCGTATTTCAACCTTCAGCAAGAAGGCTGTTGTTCTTTCATCTGTCATGAAAGGAACCCAACTTTTCTTCTGCTGTGATTTCAGATGGCAAAAGCTTGTCCATCGTCACCATCCAGGTACTTTCTTCCTCCTCGAGAAGACCAGGAGCAAAGATCAGTGATGGTTCGCTGTCATCTCCAGGAGGATCCGTACTTCATGGAGAACCATGGGGAGTTTGAGGGCTACTGCGTGGACCTGACAGAGGAGCTGTCCAAGATGCTGGGCTTCAAGTACAAGATGCGCCTGGTGCCAGATGGCCGCTACGGAGCGCTGGACTCTCAGGGGCAGTGGAACGGCATGATGGGTGAGGTCCTCAGAGGGGTAAGTGGAGCTGAGCCCAGCCCAGTTGCCCCATGAACCGGGCCTAAAATCATGTTCACGGGACAGAACACGGACCTGGCTGTGGCCCCACTCACCCTCACCGCCACCAGGGAGATGGCGGTGGACATGACCACACCTTTCATGCTAACTGGAATTAGCTTCCTCATGCTAAAAGATAGCCTGGTGGAGGAGAGCAGCTTCAGCCTGCTGGCCCCCTTCTCCTCCAACATGTGGGCCGGGCTCCTCATCGCCTTCCTGCTCACTGGTCTCTGCATCTGTGCGGTGGGCAGGTGAGTCCGGAGCTGCACGACACCGGGGTAGTGGTGATACCAAGGCGGCCATCTTGGATGCTCTTTCCCATGTCAATCTTCCTCCCAGGATCAGCCCCTGCGAGTGGACTGAACCCGACTCGGAGCAGCAGCCCTTCACGCTGGTGCACAGTTTCTGGTACATCACTGGGGCGCTCACACTACAAGGTAACGCCACAAGCACGTCTTTAGAAACAACAAAGGTCTTGGTCCAGCCCATTCCCATCTGAAGTGCTTTTATCATGGGCTGAACCCGTCACCAGGCGCTGGGCCTCACCCCAAAGCCTTGTCTGGACGTGTCATCAGCGCCATCTGGTGGCTGTTCGCTGTGCTGCTGCTGGCCTGCTACGTTGCCAACCTCAGCTCCAAAATGAACTCCGATCACCAACACATGTCCATCCAGACCTTCGAGGACCTGGCCAGCCAGGACGCCATCGAGTACGGGACCGTGGAGGGCGGCTCCACCATGCTCTTCTTTAAGGTTGGGCCCCCGTGGCTCACGACAGCTGCTGGTTCATCCCTGAACATCTGTTTGTTCCCCAGCTCTCCAAGAACCCTGTTTACGAGCGGATGTACCAAAACATGGTGCGGAAGAAGAGCTTCGTATCCAGCACGCTGGAGGGCCTGCGCCGCGTCAAGGAGGGAAACTTCGCCTTCATAGGCGAGTCTGTGACGATGGACCTGGCTGTGGCACGCAACTGTGAGCTGGTGCGTGCTCAGGAGGTCATCAGCATGAGAGGTTACGCCATCGCCGCGCCACCGGGTGAGAGCTGGAGGAGGTGTATTCATTCAAAATGTAGCAAAGCTACAAGAAAATGGCTTCAAAAAAGGGATTCTCTGAACTTTCTCCCACTGGTGAAACCTTTAAAGCCTCCTTCACTCAGGTCTGCTCCTCTGACAGGCTCCCCATGGGTCAAGAACCTCAGCATCGCCATCCTCAGAATGAGCGAGTCTGGCGTCCTGGTGAACCTGCAGAAGAAGTGGTGGGCCAGCCGCTGTTCTCACTCCCAGCCCGCCCGTTCCTCCGACAGCCTGCAGCCACGCGACCTGCGCTGCCTCTTCCTCCTGCTCGGCGTGGGGCTTGGTGCCGGGCTGCTTCTTTCTCTGCTGGAGCTGGCGGCCAAAGCTCGCGGCCGCGCCAAAGACAGCAAGGTGGGACCCAGCCTGGTGACACCTCACCTCAATACATGACTCGTCCTGACAGCTGCTTCCCGTCACAGAGTTCCTGCTGCTCGGTTCTGATGTCGGAGCTGCACCGACGGTTCGGGAGGGGGGAGGAGAGCAGTGAGGACACGCCGGCGGCCACCAAAGCCTGAGGAAGACAGCGGGAGCAACGTTAGAATCTTAGACCGTAACACCCCTTCACTAGCTGCCTCCACTTTGACCTTTAGAAGTCACCCACTGAAACTCTTCAACCCTCAGAAAAGCTGTTGCCGAATAGCGTGTACTATATCACCCCTGCGTCTTCCAGTGTATTTTGTGTAGATCACTCTCCGCCTTCACTATTGTTCCTGCACACACTTCCACAACACACTGTTCTCACTCAGCGTCACTCAGTCGTTTCTTCTCTCGCTCTGCTTTAGGAACTTACTAACTCCGTTAATGGTGTTGACAGAAAGGGATCGCGGCTCCTTCAATCCCATCAGTGTGACTGTTGGAAATGGAGGGTACTTGCGTCATGACAGTCTCGTGTTTTCTAATAAATGATTTGAATACAGTGTCATTTCATTCAACCCTTGTGAGGGCCACCAACGCAGTGGGGTGGAATCATGTTGGGGAGACACGGGTTTAAGGCCAGAGATGGAGAGTTTGGGGTTTGACTCCTCCCACAGAGGAGAAACTTCCCATGTTCGTTCTAACAGTTGAATTACAGTGTCATGTTCTGAGTGGGGAAATAAGCACAGACTGATCAGAAAAGGGAAAATTGACTAGGAAATTTACTGTTTGTTTTTTTTTTAAATCAATCGAGCAATCTTCACTTAAAGCACTGGTTTTGAACAATAATTGTTGAAAATGTTGTCGATGAAACTGTAGTTCCAGTGTTTTATCGCCAGGGCGCGCTGTTGTATTGATCATGAAGCCCTCGCTGTGGCGTGTTCAGCTGCTCTCACATGAAGAGCGTTGCTTCAGGTAAAGCCTCACACCGTGTTCAATCTTGAAGCCCAGCCTTCACCTTTAAAAGCCAATTTTCGTTGCAGATTAATCTCTGCCTGAGCAGCTCCATGATGTTCCAACGCCAGAGTGGAGGGACTCAAGTGGCTATTCTTGGGGACAACCCGAATATGACCATCAAATCGACTGAAAAGGCCTCAATATTTGGAGCGATTACGTCATGTCCAGATGTGCAAGTAGGTGACTTTTTTGGTTCAGTTATGAGACCTTTCTAGACAGCTCAGTGGCTTCATTCATGGTGAGCTAAAAGACAAAGCTTATATCCACACTCCTCCTTGGATCCTTTGAGCGTCAAAGTGAGTGAAAGCTGAAGTGCTGAGTTGTCACCGTCGTGGCCAGTGTAAACCTGAGCCAGACCCCTCAGTCGATCCAGTGTTTCCCCTCAAGTGAAGCGTCTCTTGAGCGGCCACAGTAAGTCATGCAGCTCTGGATCTGGAGGCTCTGAGGCCTCTTTCATTCCCCCCACACTTGCCGACCAACCTGGCTTCAGGATTCATGAGCGTCAGAGGGGGAGATTATGAGCGTGTTTGCAGGGAGGGTCGGCGGCTCGGAGGAGGAAATCAGTGGGATTTACAGTTTAATCTGCTTAGGCAGTTCCCCGTCGGCCCGGCTGCAGACGGCAGCAGGAGGGGGAGCGTGTGCTAGTTTAGCACAGCTGTCAGCAGCTGCCTGCCACCAGATCAATACTCCTCCACCAGCCCTGACTCCCTCCCTCACTCTGCCCGCCGCTCCTCAGGCTCCAGCTTCGCCTGCCGCCACCCGATCAATGAGTCCTGACACTGATTAGCAGGTTCAGATGCGGGTCGTTTCTCACAGCCCGAGGACGGCTCCCCCACAAACAGCCCATCTTCTCTGCAAATGTTGTGCTGTCTGCAGGGGAGGAGGAGGAAATCGCATTGATTAGCGGCTCCGGCTGCGATTTACAAAACACATTTTGATGATCCACCAGTCGAGCGCTCATCTGCTGCTCATCCGTCCGGTCAGAGTTGAGCGCGAGTTCAGGCCGCAGAGGAAATTCACAACTCTTGCATCAGGGTTGGAGCCTTTCCTCTGTGGGACTCTGCTTTCCTCCCACTCTTCAAAAAGACATTGAAATGAATGATGGAGAATTGTCGGCGTGAGCGGCCAGCTCTGGTGAGGTGGCATCAAACCCGGTGCGTCTGCGGGCCGTGGCCCACATTCCTCCGCAGCAGGCTCAGCGCTGCCCCCGGGCCTGTCCATGCCATCGCAATTAGAATTTCTAATGGAGGTGTCACGACTTTGAACCGCGGGCTTAAAGAGCTCTGAGTCTGGCGCTCCCTTGGAACTGGCAGGTGAAGTCTGAACATTGATCCCTTTGAGCGTGTTTGACTTTGACGCCGGCGTATAACCACCCCTGACGTCAGCCCCCTTCGCTCCACGCCCTTTCTTCTGCGCTGGGCTCACGCCAGTCAAAGATCAGACAGATTCATCATGAAGGGAAGAGCAGGCTTCAGCACCGCGGCAGAGGGCTCCGGAGTCTTTCAGGGGCGCTTTTCATGGTGAAATGTGGAAAACTGGACTCGGAGTCCGCTCGGCCCCTCTTCTGCGCTTCCTGTTTCAGCACCTGGACAGCTCCCAAAAAGAACCCACCCAGTCTCTCAACGTTAAATGGTATTGAAATGCTGGTCAAAGGTCAGTGGCTCCACAAAAGGTCAGAGGTCAAATCACATTTCTATGACATCACAACAAAGCGCCAATGAGGGCCATATCCACTGTAGCAGAAGTGATGAGCACCGTCCAAACAGACGCTCAGGGATGACAAACTGCATCTCCCATCTGAAAACACTTGCAGTGGCAGTCGGTGGGGCCAAGATCTCCATGGTTTGATGTATGAAGCTGTAGATCAGCAGCTTTACGGATCTTGACTGGTGGAGTTTTGCCCTCTCAATGCTTTTCTAGTTGTGAGCGCTTGTTGTTGAAGTGTGAGGTGTGTTGTGTTTTTCCTCGTCTGCTGGAATTTGCACCCGAGGTTGTGTTCTTACTGTGTCCCTACAAGGTCCGGGTCCAAGACAGTGTTTGAATCTGACCCTGGTTGTGTGTCTGATGTCAGAGGGAGCGTGTGGGACTGGCTGGCCTCTGCGCTGCTCAAACACTCGTCCCGCAGACGTGCGGCTTGTTCCACTGCCTGCAGACCCACTGACAGCCGAGCTGGAATGGCGATGAGGGGGGCTGTTTGTTGTCGGTGCCCCTGGTGAATGGATGTGACAGCGAAAGGGGATCCTGCTGACACCAGAGGCACCCCTGGCTTTGACCCTGGCACCCCCCCACCGCCTCGCTCCTTATTGATGTCTGCGATGTGCTCACCAGCATGATAATGGCCTCAGCTCGAGGAGCCTCCAGCAGTCTATAAATCACACGGGGGACACGAAGCGGGCCCAGCTTTCCCCCGTGCGCACGCATTTCCAAGAGTTGGCGCCTGCGTCTTCACACTCTTTGAGCGTACGCGCTGCATTATTGATGCATCTCAGGGGAGGCAGGCGAGCGTGAACGGTGGCAGCAGTGGGGAGGAGAGGAGCCAGTTGCTGGATGGGTTTTGGCAGTGCTGCCATGCATCCAGCACCTACAGGTTCCATACGTGGCGCTGACAGGTGAGGCCTCGGGAGGCCTGGGACCAGCCTCCGTGAAGAGCACTGACATGACACCTGCCTGCCGGTGCTGCTGTGAGGTCCGACATACAGACAGAGCCTCAGATTATTGCGTGGAGACAGATCATTTTGTATGAAGGAAAATTCAGTTTTGAATGGAGATTTGCAGCTGCACCATTGATGGCAGTGGCTCCTTAAAAATCCAATTAAACCACAGTTTTGAACAACCATTGAGGGCTGACAAAGGACATCCAGTTTAAGGAACCTGACGTGGTCGGCCATGTTCATGCTGTGGAAAGCTAACATCATGGCTGACTGTCTAAGCACCTCTGAAGGACAAGTGAAGGGAGCTGACAATAACATTATGACTGAGCAAAAACTACAGATCAAAGGAGCCCAATTGTGATTTGTAATGTATTTGTCATATTTCCCCCTGAATTGCCTCCCTGACTCAAAAGCCTTTCAGCCAAATCTCGATCCACGTTTCCGCCCGCGTACGTCACAAATAAAGCTTGTCATGAAACCACGCTATGCTGGTGAGTGTTGCTAGCTTGTACCAGCGACATCTAACAAGCGGCAACTTCCGACCTGAACGTGTGTGTTTCTCAAATTCTCCGCCGCGGCACCACAGCGACACCACAAACCTGCACGCTGCGGCATGAAACATGACACGACATGTCACGGCCCACTTTGTAAGGTGGGAAACTAGCATGCATGCTAATAAGCCCTCACAGTGTATGCATGAGCTGGGACCTGAGCAGCTGCACCGGCGCGTCTCAATACCCACATCTGATGTTGTATGCTAATCGGCTCACCCCGAGGTGGAGAGCCAGCGCGAGGGAGTCGTGAGGATCCTTCTTCCCACTTTGACCTGATGCTCACGCTGAGGACTTGCTGGTGCGCTGGATTGAAATCCACAGCTGGTATAGGTTTTTTCCACTCACTCTGAAAGTGAATAGGTTTGATTAGACATTGAAATCTGTTTGTATGAGACAGGTGCTGCTGCAAAATGGAGGAGGGAGGTGTTGGAGGTCGTCCAGGACTCCATTTTGTGCAAAAGACAGAGGAAGAAGAGATGGAGCGAAGAGCGGCTCAGAAGGATGACACTGCTGAGAGGTAACGTTCAGAATGCACTTGAATATCCTCAACTACTTCATGACTTAAAGACACTATTTATTGTTAACTGTAAAAAAAAGTGTCCATCCAATCTGGGTGGGTCAAATCTGAGCTGTGAACACGGCACAGTGGACACAGTGTGACTTTCATTACCTCAGCATTTGAAGATTCATTGCAGATGGAGCAGTTTTAGCTCCTGTAGGCACCAGTTCTGTAGCTCTACTGCCACCTGCTGTCCCATAGACTTCATTGTGATCAATGACATTTCACCTGCAACAAAATGGATTATCTTCATTCTAGTATTACAAAGCAGCATCATTGAGGAGAAACAGTAGCTGTGAAGCAGGAGGTCATGAGTTTGAATCCCAGTCTCTCTCAGATTCTTCATTCCAGAACCCACTCCTCCTCTGTGAGAAGACCTTCTTTCACACATATCTGGATCTAAAGTGGTGGATAGAGACGCACATCTCAGCGGGACTTCTCAGTCTGTAAACTGTTGCTCACGCCCTGCTGAAGGGGAGAAATAGTTCACCTTCACTCGCGCCCTCATCTCCATCTACAGGAAATTGATTTTCAGATAAGAATCTTAGGGTAATGGAGACACATCAAGTGCACACCTTGCTGGTGTCACAACGGTGTCAAAGTAATAACGTCTGCAGGAGTCACTGAGGAGATGATGAAGCACCAGGGTGAGTCCAGTGATGGAGGATAGTGAGGCCTCAAACATGACCCACTGAGCAAAGGGTGACGGACAGTCCCGTGTTAGACCAGAGAAGGAGGTCTACTTTTCACCACTGAGCCCAGGAAAAGGATCGTGCTCCGCAGCGTCTCCACATCCAGCGGCCTAAACATCCGCCTTCGTCATTGGCACAGATGCTGCTTCCAGCTAAGAGGGCTACCTTTAGCGCCATGATTACAGATTTAAGGAAACATGGAACGGTAGATCATCCCACACATACTTTCCTCATCTGAGAGAACAAATGTGTCAGAGAAGTTTGGTTGTTATCCAGCTCCTACGCTCCAATCACGGTGACTAAAAGGCAGAGACAATGTCCACGTACAAAACCCCTCACATGCCAGATTGTCTGTGTCTTTGCTGGAGGAACATGAATGCCACTCCAGCGACTAAATTTAATCCTGGAGTCGGCGGCAATCTGTTCCGAATTCATTGCTTCAAACAGGATGTACTTGGGAGAAAATCAGACTGCTTTTGTTCCACTTGTCATGGTGGGATAAGCCCCCTATTTAAAACACAAATGAGCCTTATTTTCATCTGAAGGATGCAAAGTGTTATCTGAGCTTAAACCAGTTTGGAGCGAACTTGTGACCCCGATGCTATGGTCTCCCTGGACTTAAGTGGGTTTCCTGAAGGCACTCCTGTTTCCTCCCACAGCACAATAGGTCACAAACACCCCTTGGGTCTGACTTTGGACGCACCGCGAATTGCGTACGCATACAGACGCTAGCGATGCATCTCCATCGCTCGCCTCCACGCTGTCACCCGCTCCGCCGCATCAGCGCTCTCCCACTATCTCCACTCACACACTCCGTCTCCCACAGCCGGTAGTGGCTTTCTCGTCGCCATCTAGGCTTTGAAGACGAGAGAGAGCCTTTGAAAGCTGCAGACAACCACGAATCCCTCCCAACCCCAACCCCACCCCCACCTCCATCCATACCAGCGCATTAGCAGCAAGTAAAATTGGGATGAATGGCGGAGGCTAAATCATGGCTCCTGAAGCGTGAGTGGGAGTCTGGAAGACGATCAGACAGCGTAGCGCCGGGGGAGGTGGGGGGCCGACACCCCCAGCTACCTGAGCGGAAGATAACGGCCATATGGTGGTTAACCCTTTAGACACAGAGACACGAGGAGCTACATCCAATTCCACCAGTTCCCTGAGCTTTTCTGTTGAAAACTGAAATGAACGGAGCGGAATCCAGAGGGGAAAAGTTCTGCAATATTTCCTCTCATTTAGCTGGAAATCAACCAAGCTTCAAGCTTTCATGTCTGGTGTTCCAAATCTGAGCTGTGGGCTAAAGAAAAGGAGCAAGGAAGGAACCCTGCGGCATCCCAGAGGGGATCCAGGACGTCTAACGCAGCGATGCTTAACCTTAGGCCCGGGGCCCATGGTTGGTCCGTCAGCGCCTCCCAGAGGGCTGCTAGAAGTTTTTTGTTTTACACCTCTTGGCCGCGAGACACCACATTAGCCGCATATGGTGGCAAGTGATGACGCTGCCCCAACAGTAAAAACTGTATATATTTAAATAATATACTTTTTATGTTATGATATTTAAACATGGTTTTATTATATTTATTTTATCCAGAATTTTATTCAGTTTTTGCAATTTTCTCAACATTTTTTCCCCTTTTTTTCTTTAGTAAATTAGATGAATATAACTTACATCTGGTTCTGCTGCTGGTTGGACTTTTGAATGATAAATATCTTTGCAATGATCACATACAGGGGTTGGACAAAATAATGGAAACACCTTAAAGCTTTTTTAGCTTTAAGGTGGGCCCCGAGATCAAAAGGGTTAAGAGCCCCTGGTCTAGTGTACAGGCACGGAAGGGGCTGCCATGACGCCGCTGAACTGTTTCAGCCTGGAAAAATGCAGACCCTGGAATAAATGAAACAATTCCACCAATTAACCTTTGCTTTTGACGAAGATCTGCCTTCCTGCTCATCTTCCTCCTCCTCCTCCTCCTCCTCTCTACCTGTTTCCCCACTTCCTACAATCCCTACACAGGGTATCAGAGACTGTTTAATATTTCATAGTAGGGGTCTATTAGAGTCACGGGGGGCGCTCTGCGAGTCTCTCCAGCGTTCTGAGTTCAAACAGACTCTGCCGCCTGCTGTTGGGAATGTTAATGAACATCGCAGCGGTGATGGGCGGGTGTTCCGCTGTCTCCCTTCATCATTATTAGCAAAGACGCTCTCAATATTTCATAATCCCAGCAAATCTGAAAGTGGCAAAACACATTAGCAGTGTGGAGGAAAACCAGCGAGCCGCTTGTCAGAAGAAGGAGAACAAGACAAATCGGAATATTTCAAACAAACCCCTCATTAGCGCCTCGCACATTAACCCACGCAAATATTGTCGGCACATATCGTGCGCAGGCTCCGCTGGAGCAAAGAACGCCATTAATATTCTCAACAGCAGGAGGTTTAACCTTTTTGAAGTTGCAGAAGAAGAAGGAGAAAGAGTCCCTTGTGTCTCCTAATGGACCTCCATTTGGTGAGACAAGTGAGGCTAAGGAAGGGGGCAGACTCTTGCATGTAGGACTTGTCATGTCTGTATAACCTTCAGAGACAGAGACACGTGGTGTCGTTTGATTGACTCGAGACCAATCTGCTTGTCCTAGCGACACCACCAGAGGGGCTTGAGCACTGCTCAGAGAGCGACACCAGCCACAGCCTGGAGCTCCCCCAGTTCACACCATCTTGGCCACCACCCAGAGGAACTGCTGCACGCCTGTCATTCTCCCGTTTCCATGTATTAATCCCGACCATTCCAAAAGCAGGTGCGTGCTAGGAAGCATCTAGCCCCGCCCACTTGGTGCCTATAGAGGTCAGGAGAACTCTCAAAAACGTCACTCAAGAAGGAAAGCAGCGAGAGGAACTTCATTCAAGGGCAACTTGGGAGTGGTAATAGGTGCAAGCAAACGTGTTCAGTGGGCACAACATGGGCCAGAGTTCTACGGGTGCAGCAGACGCAGTGAGGCAGAGGGGGACCATATCAGATGCAGAGGCCAATTTTGGTCAGTAGTGAATCATTCCGTCTCCTCCTCAGGAAGGAAGGAAGAAGCCAGACATATCAAGCACCCGACATATATTGGTCAGTAGGCAAGAGGACAGAAGCTTTTATCTCCTGCTGTCGACCACTGCATTGCCTGCACTTCCGCTAGAAGTCACTGACGCCTTCAGAACAGCAGTGGAGCCAGTGAGGACTTCAGTCGGAGGCAGTTCAAAGGCAGGCAGCTATGCCACTGGGGGGCAATTCAGCTCCTCCACAGCAGCACAGGACTCACACGGAGAGACTGGACAGAAGGCAACAGCCAGTCAATTCAAATTTACAACTGTGGACTGGGTTGATGTTCTCTGCTCTTCATGCTTTTCAGGATGTGGAAGAAGACGTGGTTTTCGACTCCTTGTACGTCAGACCAGTGTATTGCCCGTGTCGTGGGGGCTCAAGTGCCTCTCTGGCAGGTGCCACTTGCAAACGTTTCACACCACCAGCAGCGGTCAATAATAACCGGAAGTCAACACTTGTTTATTGTAAATAGCTAAAATATTCTTGTCATTTTAGAGATGTCCACAACAAAGCTGACCAACTTACAGCCACAAAACCAAAATAAACTCCAACCACCTGAATGTAACTGTAGATGTTGGTGATGCATCATGGCTCAGCTCATATCATAATGTACTCATGGCTCAGCTCACACTGTAATATGCATCATGGCTCAGCTCATAATATAATGTACTCATGTCTCAGCTCACACTGTAATATGCATCATGGCTCAGCTCACACTGTACTGTACTCATGGCTCAACTCACACTGTAATATGCATCATGGCTCAGCTCACACTGCACTGTGCTCATGGCTCAGCTCGCTTTACGTTGCAGTAGAGATGATGGTGCGATCGTCTTCGCGCAGCCCTGGCTGTGTGACTTCTCGTCGAGCATGCATGTAAGGAAAGCGCCTGTATGTGCGCGAGTCCCAGCGGAGTGTTGCTTCATCAACTCTGGTTCTGGGAGCAAAGGGCATCATCATTAGATTAGTCTCTGATCACTCTCCCTCAGTAATTATCCGCCTGCCCGGGCTCCTGCAGCAGGCAAACTTAATTGATTTAATGGTGTGTGTGTGTGAGTGTGTTTTCTCGTCTGTCTCTCCCCACCGCTGCCTCATGAGTCCATTTCCTCAAATCATTTCAGTTTCTGGCGGGGAGGTGAAATGGCTGTTTGGCAGAAACTTCATCGTACCCATGGCAACTAGTGTCCGACCGAGAACAAAAAAACGAATCTTGATCAGTTCATTTGCATTCTATCACTTGTGACTTTGGGAGGAACAACATACAAACACAGCATTAGCTGAATGTGTACTGTCTTTTTCTCAACGGCAGGTCTTTCAGCATCCCTTCGTGGGTGGGACTCCTGAACCAAACTGACCTGGACCATGCACCCGAGTCACACCTATCCACCTCAGTGACCACATCCATCAGCTTCATTGGTCTCTCTTCGACGACACAGATCATTCACTCGCTTCGCCTTATTGTTACTACAAAGCACTATATCATCTGACATCTTTCTAAAGTGAAATTCCCTGCGAGAAATAAAAAAAATCAAGACTCACTTGACGCTTCACTCGAATGGACGTGGCAGACCTGCGTCTCACAGTTGGTCTGGGGAGCGTCTTAGAAGAGTAAGGGTGAGGAAAGTCCAGGCCTCTTTGATCCGGCTGCTGCCCCCACGACTGAACCTCGTATGGCTGGATGGAAAGTAGCAAAGAGAAGGCCACGTTATGAAGTGAAGGACAGAGATACAGCACAAAACGTTTTTCCTGGTGAGTCATTTCAAATAGAAATCCACAGAAGTGGAAGTTAAAAAACAAAAATGGGGATATTTGAAACAGGGGTACCAGTCGAGGGTGGTTATCTTTGGCAAATCGATTTAACTCATGTGAAGATGGAGCCCGTCGAGCAGCATATTCAGGGCTAAGTGGCATCAGCAGCCATGAATATCAAATGTCTCCAGGCTAATGTTCGACCTTATTGCTGCTTAATGAACCGCTATGAGACAATCGCTACCATTTGCCCACCTCTCCGAATCCAGGGCGAATCACAAGCAGCCACCCTGCAAAGTAAAGCTCACAAAGGTTCGAGTGCTTCTTGGAAAAGGCTGATCCCTGCAGAGCAGTGACGTACACAAGCATTTGCGTGAGCTCCGGCGGCCACACGGCACCATGAGTGGCACCAGAGAGGCAGGTTTGGGCAAACCCTCCGCGGTGCTGGCTTGCTAACACGCCGTGCTAATTGGTTGGAGCGTCAGGAAGCAGGGGGACGACAGCAGCCAGGGAGCAGTGAAGGGGTGGACGCATCAAGAGCAGCGGCATTAACCTCCACGTCAATCCTTTTATGTCTAAGGACAGGATCGGCGCTGGCAGGCGGCACTTCATTTGGAAATTAATGGCCTGTGTGATTTTTTTTTTCTTCCACTTAAGACACTTTCAGGCTGCGGTTCCCTCCATCCTGCTTACAGCGCCTCAGACAGCTGAGGATCAGGAGGCAGACCTTGCACACGCGGCAGTATATGCACAGCTAATTTAATGAATCGCTGCCGCGTCCTTGTTGGTGGTCAGACAGAGAGGTGCCTGAGCACTTGGACTCGTGATGCTACCATCATGATCATGGCTGAAGAATGAGGGCTATATCAGAGGAAATATAATATGAAATAAGATTGAGGTTTACCCTTTCGTTCAAGCTGATAAGCAAGAGCAGGTTTAAGGGAGCGAAACACCATTTAGGTACATAGTGATCCCAAATGTTTTACAACCCACTGTGACAGCCAGGGAAAAACCATGCAGCTGCTCTATTATTTTATGATGTTCTTCACATTTCCGAAGGTTACACACTACAACTAGCTCATGGGCTCTGGGCCCAAGTCAAGGGCGCTTCAACTCCTGCAGAAAAAAACAGCTTCTAGTAGCTCAGCTGGATTAGTGTCTGCATCAAGTTCTGGAGATCTTGGATCAAGTCCTGCATTTTGCTTTAAACTCATGAAGTTGTTGAATAAACAAGGACAAACCTACATCCACCATGTTTTCCTATGTGAACCTGTGGCTCATTGTGATTGACAGCTCCATCTCCGATGTTAGTAACATGACTGTTGCTGGTTCCAATCCCAGACAGTCCTTTTTATTTCTTCATTACTTTTCCCACCAGGTGGCCCAGATCTCCAAGATGGAAGCTCACAGGTTTGATAAACAGCCAGGACGAGTTCATACCAGGTGGTGGCGCTCTCCCAGTGTTGAGCTCTATGGTGCAGCAGACTCTGGACATGGAAACATGGAAAGTGAAATTGACCTACTTGAGTGGTGGAACAGCAATGCAGAGCTCTGAACATGTGGTGGCGCTGTACAAATGTTGATGGAGCCTGATGGAGCAGTGAGCTTGACTTCGTGTGTTGGAAAAGTCCAGACTATTTTGACTCTTGTTCTTCCACCTCAGCTGTCATCATGGCTAACAGGTGAAAACTAAATGACCCCGGATCGTTCAGGCAGCCTCCAGCCTTCATGGTGGAGTGGTTAGAGCTGACCTTCTTTTTTTACGGTGCAGGTCAACCTCTTGTCACATGGGTTCGATTCCCACCTCTTCTTCTCTCTCTTTTACCAAGTTATTGAGTTAGTTGGTAAGAAAACTGTGAAGAAACATGCATGGTCTCATGGCCATATAGCTCACTGGGTTAAGCACCTGCTCTATACTCTGCAGGTCCCTGGTTCGATCCCCCCTTCTGCTCATGATCTTCATGTTTTACCAAGTTATTGAGTTAGTTGGAAAGAAAGATGTGCAGAAACATGCATCATCTCAGGGGCATATAGCTCACTGGCTTAAGCACCTGCTCTGTATTCTGCAGGTCCCTGGTTCGAACCCCAGTTTGGCCCAGTGTTTTTATCATATTGGTCTGTATTTGAAACATGAAAGTGCTCAGGCGAGCTGTGACCGGAGGAACGGCTGTGGTCGAGTGGTTATGTTGCGTGAAAGCCTCCGGTCCGTCACACACAAGAGAGAGTTCAAATCCCACTCGGCCACTGAAGCGAGCATGAAGCTCCAATGATGATGTGTTAAACAAGTTGCGTGAAGTCTCAGTGTGGTGGTGATGGCTATAAAACAAAGATGGTGTCAGAACTCAATGAAGGCCGGGCTTGATGACTGAGGAGGCGGGGCTTGGTAAGTGAGAGGGTGTGACCAAAAAAAAAAAAAAAAACAAATCAGAAAAAAAATGAAAGAAAAACAAAAAAAACAAAAAAATTTTTTTTTGGTATATTACTAACACTTTTGGAAAATAATGACATAACTCCCTGTGTTACTCTCTCATCCAGCTCTGTCCACCTCATTCCTTCTGTACTTCGCTCCGAGACGTCACGCAACCAACACCGGCCGACCAAACACCATCTTTCGGGTCAATGATCCCATGGGACAAGTGGGATTCGAACTCACGCACAAACAGAACGGTGGTTTTCACACTTGAGCAGGGACCGTTGCTCTAACCACTCGACCACAGCTGTTCACACTGAGACTCATGTTCGGGCAGCTTTGAGTCGCACATTCAGACTCTTCACATATAAATGTGATAAAACAGAGACGACCAAGCTGGGACTTGAACCAGCACCTGAGCGCACATGAGACACCAGTCTCATCCAAGTGAGCTACCCAGCCACACTTGAACATTTTCGTTTGTTATATTTATCCCTCTCATTTGAATAAGCGTCTGGAAAATATTAGTTGACAAAGGTACAGTGCCATGTGGGACTTGAACCAATGGCTCAGAGATGCAACGCAGCACTCATCCCAGTGAGCTACCCAGCCACTCTAGAACATTTTCGTTTCTTTTATTTATCCAACTCATTTGAATAAGACAACGAAAATTTCAGTCGACAACAATGTACTGCACATGTGGGACTTGAACCAATGACTCACAGATGCAACGCAGCACTTATCCCAGTGAGCTACCCAGGCACACTTGAACATTTTCGTTTCTTATATTTATCCCACTCATTTGAACAAGTGTTTGGAAAAACAAAGATTGACTGCACATGTGGGACATGAACCAACACATCACCATACATATGATGCCGCACTCACCCGAGTGAGCTATCCAGCCACAGCTGAACATTTTCGATTCTAATATTTAACCCACTCATATGCACACGTGCAATAAGTCAAATTTCCAAGAACTCTCACCAGGAATGAGTCTGACCAACTAAGCACTGTTCTACTCAGCCACAACAGTGCATCTTCACAGGCATGAAGTAAAAAAAAAAGGGTCAAAAAGAACTTGAGCGACATGTGGAACTGCAGGATGATCAGCAATCTTTTGCTGCTTGGGTTCAATAGAAGCAACAGAAAGTGAATCATTCTCAAACGTCCAACACCACATGAGCCCTGCCAACAACTCTCTCACCGAGGTCACATACATTATGGTATACTGAGACAGCCCACACGCCCTGACACGCATCCCCCCCACCCGAAACATTAGGGGGAACGTTCACTTGCCAAATATGAAAGAGCGGCAATTGTTCCACCAAAAATCGCTGGTGGGCGAATGTTCTTTTCGCTTCCTCCGCAGCCTCTCGTGCGGCTTAGTGTCTCACTTTTGGCTGCTTTCATTGAATGTGGGTGACATGCAGACACAAGTATTATTGGATGGCAAAAAGCTATTTTCTAATTATTTAGTCTCCAGTTCTGGGTCAATAAAGCCAATCAATTCCTTCCACATGCGCCGCCTCCCAGTGAGAAGATGAGCCGCTGCGTAATGGCGTGTAATCAGGGTTAATATTCTGCAATTTGGGCTCAGAATGGGGCTTTTCATTCGAGCCGCTGAAACTCTGAGCGGCTAATGCAGGATTTTCTGTGACTCAGCGTCACCTGTGTCTGCACATCGCATCTTCTCAGTGTTGTATTTTATTTGTCTCTGGTGGTTGGCGAACTGTAAGCCAGTGAGTCTGCAACCCATAATAAAAGTGTGACAGCTTTACAAAGAGCTGCTTCCAGAAATATCCCTCCCCAGTAATCTCCGGTCCGAGAAGCCACATTGTCTGCACCCAGCCTCCTTATGTGTTGCCTGCTAGAGTGAAGAGATGGACAACTGACAGACAGTCGCCACGAGATGATATGTCCTGCCTGTCTTAAATCTCAGTTGAAGAAGTAGGTCTTCTGACCAAGGACAACATAAGTTGCCCCAGAATAATGGGGGTCTTACAGGGATGATGTTTGCAGATGACGCTGTGATCAGTGGTGAGAGCAGGGAGCAAGTGGAAGATGAGCTAAAGTGTCCGAAAGGGTGGTGAGGCCAGCAATGTTGTATAGTTTGGAAACAGTGGCAATGAGGAAAAGACAGGAGGCAGAGCTGGAGGTAGCAGAGATGAAGATGCTGAGCTTCTCTCTGGGAGTGAGCAGGATGGATAGGAACAGGAAGCAGTAGATCGGGGGGCCGCAGATATGCTCAGGTGTTTAGGAGACAAAGTCAGAGAGGCTAGATGGAGATGGTTTGGACACGTACGGATGAGGGAGAGACAGTACATTGGTAGATGAAGATGTTGAGGTCGGAAGTGCCAGGCAGAAGGTGGAGAGAAAGGCCAAAGAGGAGGTTGATGGAGGTGGTGAAGGAGGACATGAGGTTTGGAGGTTTGAGAGAAGAGGAAGCAGAGGACAGGGTGAGATGGAGGAGAGAAAGAGAAAGACGAAGAAGGTTTTCTCGCTTGTTTTTGGAAGTGCTACAGCAAGTTCAAACATTTCTCTAGAGGTTTTCCAGCATTAGATAAAAGAATAGACCACTGTGCAGAGATGAATGGTAACATCTTCAGGATACCTGTGATTGCTTCATTATACATGGAGTTTGCCGGAGAAGCTCCTCCACGGTGGAGATAGACGACGGTGAGGCTTCCCGCGTCAGGGCAATCATTCCTGCGCAGGTATTTTTGACTGCTTGATGATGCACTTCCCACTTCATCTAATGGAACAATTAGTTGCTCTGTGTGGTCCTTGTTTATCAGCCCACTCACCCTAAAACAGCAAAGACAGGAGTAATTGTGTGCGCTAACCTGCAGTCACTGAAGACTGAGGCCAGTGGGACAGGACTAGAGCGGGGGTGGGGGGGTGTTTAGAGGTTTTTCACTTGATATCTGATGAGGCCAAGGACCTCAAAGCCAAACTGCAGTCAGTTTTTGAGACAGTCTCATGTCTCCATTTCACCAACAGGTAGAACAGGACCAAGAATTCCTGCCCCACTGTGGTCTCCCAGACCTCGCAATATGGCCTTAAATCCAAAGTCCGCTCCACACCCAGCTGCATCATGTTTTTTAGTATTCACTCTGGCCAGCAGGGGGCAGTATGCACAGCTGTTTCTCCTGATCCACACAAAAAAGATGTATCAGAGTCTGTTCTCAAGCACACGCCTACTGAAAACCTCATTACCACGTGTTTTGTCTACAACTTCCTTCGACAACTTCTACACCATGATCAGCCATGAACCAATCGTCTGTTTCAGCGTGATAAAATAGGAGGCCCTTCGTTACCGCACCACGTTCCAGTCCCCCTGGAATCACCTGCATCCGTGCAAGAGTCGACTCATCTGACTGGTCTCTGACGGATCTGAAGGCCTCTCCCTTGGGCTCCAACACCCGATGATTAATTCATGTCCAGACGCATCATTTATTAAAGCACACACAAATTGTTAAATCTTTAAGAAGAACTGAAAGATGTGGCCTTTCATTGATTCCGTCTCGTCTGCTCCTATATATGTGTCTGCCCTCGGAGGAATTCACCCCCCAATTAGCCAGCTGCATCATGGCCTTACAGAGGGGGAGTCTGTGGCAACGGCTCGGATCCTCTCCTGCATTATTCTGTTTAAACAGAGCAGCTGCACGACTTTACATCCAGATAATTACAGGTCTGAGCTTATTATTACAGATGCCTTTGCAGCCATCACCGACCTAGAACTTGTTGCCTTCCTCCTGCCCACACACCCGACAGTATTGTGCCACTGCCACCGCCGCGGAGAATGGCGCATAGACACGCCAGGTGTGTTCCACACAAGAGGAAGAAAAATGACATCATTTTTACTCCTCTTTTAACCAGGCAGACAGGAGCTGCTTGTGTCGGGGTGGGGGAACTTTTCTGTGACACGAGTTAATTCGGCATGTTCCTCCCTTTCATCCGGGCCACCTTCCTCACCATAACTCGACCCGGCACAATAGCAACACGCAGGCGTTATGGCTCTGGTGTCAATCAACCTGTTAACTTAGCTCCTTTTGTTGCCGGCTTTATTCAGCGGCCTTCACTCTCCTTCCAAAGGCCAGAAAGGTTTTCCAAATTAATTGGATCAATGATTAACAGAGAGGCATCCCACCCTGCTGAGCGGAGACAACGGCGGGAGAAAAGGTTGGTGCTGGCGTCGGTTGGAAATTGACACTTGAATTAGATAATGAAGAATAGAGGGCAGAAACAAAAGAGGGCCTGGTCGGTGTGAGGTCTTCCAGACTGTACCTCACTGAGGCCCTTTGGCTCGACTCGTGTGTTGAATTGAGTTGCCCTTTGAATGTAGCTCATCTTTACAGTATTTTCTAGACGTTCTTTCACTTTCTCTGCGGCTCAAATTGGAGGAATAGTTTCCAACCCTCACATGGGTTCATAAAATGTTTCACAGAAGCATCTCAACACAGCAAGACATGGGGGTGAACATGTTCTCGCTTGTGGGGTGCAGGAACACCAACCTCTTTTGAAGATTTTTGCTCCCACATCTTCGTGGCGATTTTCCATAGGTTTTACTGTATTTTCCGGACTACAGAGTGCACCGGAATATTACCCGCACCCACGAAACATTAGAAGCAAAACAGATCTTTTCCATACATAAGCTGCACCGGTCTATAAGCCGCAGGTGCACTGGTGCTGTGCACGAGGGTCTCTTCGAGTGTCCTCTAGTTCTAGTTCTGAAAACGGGCTCCTGCATGGAGACTGACTCATGAAACGATCTTGACAATGTTCTGAACTTCAATCATGAACTCCTCGCATCTTATTTACATGTAAAGTGTTCAAAATGCGCTGTTTTCACCTTCCAGTAGATCGTCTTTGTTGGCAGAGTTGCGGACACACGGGGAAATAAAACGCCTGTGATGTCATCGGTTTGATGTGACGAGGCTCAACATTGTTGCCAGCATGATACTCTTTACACTGTAAAAACTAGGGATGATCCGAGAGACAGGAAGCACCTGTCTTCAACCTTTTTTATGAAAGTTCCCACACTGGATGTTTGCAAAAGTTTCAGATTCAAGTGGCTAAAGAGCGCTGCATCTGACACACACAAAACAGCAGCGGATTCGTTCGATTCCGTCTTCAAACGACACCTGAGAAAGGCTGGTCATCGACCTCTGGGAAATGATTATTTCTTGGGCAATATGCTTAGTGTTCCAAATGTCACGCTCGGACCATCCAGTGTCTGTGAGTGACCGCTAGATCCTGCAATTTCACCTTCAGGAGCACGGGAAACTCTTGTTTATACATCGCATAAATTCGTGGCATTGACGCCTTTTAACGTGTATGTGCTGCAGAAAAAAAAATAGCGGCTTGTAGTCTGGAAAATTTGGTAAGTTAAGAAAGGTGGTCCTTCCACTGCAGCTCAGTAGAAGACTTCCACTCCAGTCTCTAAAAGCAGTTCGGCTCAGTCAAAAAGCCAGATCGACTGCAGCAAACGTAGGCGAACATGTCAGTTGGGACAGAAACAACAAGCGCTGAATTGGGAAGGTTCTGGCTGAGATCACTGGCTGCTCCCCCCAGCACCGACTGGGATGCCTCCACTGTGATGTCATGTGAAAGGGTTCTCACACGTGTGAGCATGTGTGCATGGGGATGAAGAGAAGCCAACATATGGCTGGGAGTGAGCTCCTTGAGCGATGAGAAGGGGACGTGGGAGTCCTTGTGCAGACTGCTGGAGATGGCAGGAGGGTCCTCCAGCAGTCGTTGTGACCCTCAAAGCACACTTGAAATGAAGGACGTGTAAGTGCAAACACCTGCAGCCAGCACATAGATGCTTGCAGACAAGAGCCACACCACACACTTGCAATTAAATAGGACTGAGACACAGATTAAGGAGACTATTTAAAAGGGACTAAATGCTCAAAGGCAGATTGAGACTTTTTCCACTTCATTTTATAATATAAATTCTGCCCAAATCTCCACGGCTGTTTCAATCCAAATATAGGGCATAAAAGCTGTGTGCCAGACAAACGTCAAGCCAAGAATGCATTGCAGCTTCCGAAGGTGAAGCAAAATCAATCACCGCCATGGTTATGTCCCAGCAAATACTCGAAACAGATTCATCAGATGTCAATGTCAGCGCAGATCCCACCAACAAGGAAGGTAAACAAAGCAAAACACAACCCAAATACTATTCAAAGTAACTAATGAATGAATAAATAAACCACAAACAACAAGGGCTGTTCACAAATGGACCAGTCTGAAGGCCGAAGGGAAAAAGCTGTTCTTGTGGCGGGGGGTTCTGGTCCGGACTGATGTTTCCAATGCTCAAAGATACTGGGTGGAGTTGTCAGGAATGAAAAATCCCAGCGCCATCATTGACTCAGCCACCTTCCTGACACGAGTGCACCTGTCTAGCCACCCAGGGGAGCACATGTGTCTTAAGCCTGAAGGATGACCACTTCTACTTATAGCTCGCTGAAAGTTTGACCTCCATGCCAACTGACACCTCTGCTTCCGTCCGTACATCCTGTAACTTCTCACCTCCTTGACAGAGCCGCCTCTCCCCTCTGCTCCTTTTTCCAGAATGTGTTTTAGTCATAGTGCTGTTCTGCCTCTTTTTCAGCAAAGCTGCCCTCCCGAGCGCCTCCGGGCCCTCCAGTGAAAGAGAACCTGTGAAGAAGAGAAGAGCACTCCTCCTTGGCCCTCCAGGGGTTGTTCAGATGGAGAGGCCATCTCGTCTTCTTGTGTATTCAGTGAAAAGAGCAAGGCCAGCGGGGGGTTGACTGTATCTCTCGGGCCTCCTCTTTTATAAAACCCTACTCTTTCAAACACCCTCACTCCCTGGCTTTCATGGTCGCAGGAATGCACTCAGCTGCTGCAGGAACTCCAGGTGGCTGACGGGGGGCGCTCCTAAGACTGCCGTACTCTCTTTTATTTGCCTCGTACTCCAACTCCCATTATGTTGGCTTATTCTCACCAAGACAGCCAGTCTGAAGGACATAACTCCTGAAAAAGCCACCCGGGTGTGGCATTTTATCCGTGCCTAGAATGCCTTGTCTCTTGAATGCGCTGAAAAGAGTGTGCTGGTTGAAATCCTCTTTGCCCTCGTCTCTCGTGCTGGTTTTTGAAAGGTCCGTCAGTGCCATAGCTCTTTCAAGACTGAAGCTTTGAGGCACAGCGAGGGAGAAAAGATAAACAAGGCTGCCTTAAAAAAAGCTCTACATGGGTGGGAGCCTCAAGATAAGATTATGAGAGAAGTAAAATAATGGCATCAGACAGCCTTGTGACAAGAAACCCACTTACGTGACAAGCACACAAAGCCCCTCAGACGCTATTTTAACAGTATTTAGATACACTGTTTTATTTACATAGAACAAGCTGCTGTCCCTCCTATGGATTTTCTTTCTTGGCACAAGTAGGTCACCATGTATCAGTTTAAATAACCCACACATTTCCTGGGCTTTCATCTGGAGACTGAGGCATCAAAATTCACTTGTTTATTTTTCCTTATTAAAATAAACACAGCAGCAGCACAGTGCAAGACTACAACTATTTCTCTTCAAGTGTTTAAGCTAATATTTGCTCAATAACCAACTCATGGGTTGAGTCGCATATAATACAATTGGGTTGAGTTCAAATGTTAGAAGCATGAAACATATTGTGAGCAGAATCCCAAAGTGTGGCTCTCAAAACAGAGGGACCAAAGACCCATGTGTTGGTGGGTCTTTTTTTTTTCTAACCTTTCGATTGACAGTAGTTGTGTGTCTCAAAATGTACTCAGTGACGTAACATCAGACACCTCTTTCAGGTCTCCAGGGGGATATCGACATATTCCCTGGTCAACCCTCAGAGTCAGTCAAAGATGGGATCTTTGTGCTATAGTGTGGTGTCCTCCCTGCTTGCCTGCATCTACACCATCCTAGACTCTGTGTTCTAAACATCATAGGACGTCAATCATCCAACATTTCCTCACAAGATGATTTCATGTTAATATTATGTCATATTTGAATACGGACTATGTCAACATTGTAAAATCATATACAGATCAGTTGACGGCACTGACTGGAGCTCATTTTTCGAAGGGTGTTTTGAATGAGACTCTTGTTTAGTTTGAGCTTGACTCTTAAATGAGGCGGCTGGGCAATATGCCTTCTGACGATTCTTCACGACGATGCTAGAGCTTGATCAGTCGCTGCTCTATAAACTCTTCCACACACATGCCTGAGGTCGTCTGTGATTGGCAGCTGGGGTGAAAACAGCTCCAGAGGGTGAAAACTTGGGAATGTATTTGGTTTCTGACAAGCATAATAACCAACTTTCCTTCCAGAATTCCTCACTTCCCCGAAGGCCGGTCTATCAGCTCAAGCAGATGAGCTCAAGCAAAAGATGCCACGAACATAAAAAAATGTTCCTCAGCAATTCAAGACGCAGAAGAAAGAACTTGAATTTACCTGAACCTGGCTTTTGTTTGGCAATTATGTAAACAAAACAAAAAAAAAAACCAGTCCAGTCTCATTCAACACTATTGGAAGGAGTAAGAAAGAAACATGATGAAGAGATTTCACGAGTCCCTGACTTGGACGGCACATTAGCATATTGGTTTTGATGTCAGTGCTGCAGGGAATACACTCTTACATGCACAATATTAATGTAAGGAATATGGGGTTGGAAAAACAGACCTCGCCTCATGGTCAGTCTGCCCCCACTGGGGTTGAGGGATGATGAAGCAGCAGGAAAACCAACAGGGGGAAGAACAAAACAAACAAAAAGGAGACAGTTATTAGATGACATTGGAACAACACTGGCCGAAGCTGACTCCAGCAGACTGGCCTGTTGCTGTCCCTGTTGATCACTTATCTAGAGGTCCTTCACATTAAGTGAAGATGGTTGGATCACTGTTGAGTTTGAGGAAATTGATGGACAACAAACACTCAGAGACGGAGGGGGGCGGATGAGGGGTTTGGTGAACAGGTTGACCAGTACAACACCCCAGTAGTAAAAGAAAAACATTTGAAAAGAAGTAAGAGGCCAGGACGGAATGAGATTTAACCACGGCTTGGGTGCGACTTGAGCGGTCAGATCACTCCATTTGCTGCTGGTGTGACAATAAGAATGTTGTGACAAATGGCGTCAACGCCGCACCTAGCTCCAGGAATAAAAGAATAGCGAGAACTCTGGCATCGAGGAGTCTGCAACTGAGGGGAAATCATGGATGAGTCGAAAGACTTGGGGACGCAAAGCGACACTTTATGCCGAAAATGACATCCTCACTGTCAGTTCCATCCACCCAGGAAAAGAGCACGTACATTGAATTAAAAAATAATCAATGATGTCAGCCCAAACTCAGTGAGGTAAGAGTCGAAACATGGTTTAACTCTGCTGTAAAAATAATGAAGGCAGAACTTGAGAAGAAAGACGTCACCACGCCATATTTGAAGTTGAAAGGCTTCCAGATCATGCTAAAAAGTCAGCCAAGGCAAGGCAAGCGATACGGCATATGTAAAGAAAGTGATACTGCATACGCGAGCAGAGACAGGTGTGGACCCAGGAAGAGGGGCTTAAATTCGGGGAAACAGCCTGCCACGGATATCCTTGACACCGAAAAGCTGCTACGTATTCACACACGCCCGCTCGCGCACACACACCTGGCATCGTAACCCAACACCCTCCTGCTGGAATCGGGCTCCAGACGACACAGCAAACAGCTGAGGGAGGCGGAGTCTGTGCATGAGCGTGTTAATGCATATGTCTGAGTGGCTGTAATGCCACAGTAGAAATTTCCAAGCTGCCAGCGGTGTCATGCTATCCCCCTCTGCACAGATTTGTCATGCGTGGGCCAGACAACAGGTTCTTCTTAAAAGATTTGCCCGGTAATAGTCGCATGCTTTCCTGACTCTCAGTCTGTCCACACGGAAAACCTCAGTCACAAAACCATCTGATGACGTCTTGAAAAGAAGAAACACAAGGGGATCACTACACATTTGGCTTGAGTTCCACTGAGACCCGATACGTTTGCACCTTGTGAAGGGGGCACAGGACAAGAGCAAACATCGAAGAGTCACAACATGGCCGCACACGTGCGCCAGTGTAATAAAAATGAAACGCTATATGAATTCCGCAGCGTGAGTCATTTAGGGAGCGTGTCCTCCTGCATTATTCATTTCATTCTGCACAAAGAGAAATCAAGGACAGTTTCAGTGCCACTACGAATAGTTTCCAACAGTTTTGCAAGCTCCGCAAAAGCTTGTTGATACCATGGTTTCATAGCAGAGCATAACTCTTGAACTACAGACGCGTACGACTACCACACCGACTCTCAGGTGTCGAGGTCTGCAGGACTCTCTCCCTCAAATAAGGTCAGAACAAGACAGAGTCTAGTATTCCTATATTTTCTTTAAAACACAAGAGACCTCTAGGGACATGTTCAGACACTATTCAAGACGATCATGTATGGATTCAGATAAAGCAGTCATCTCCAGAGCACTTCAGCATGTTGAGCTTTTTCATCTTTTCACAAGCCGTTTGGAGTTCTTTTCCTTTTCATTGAAATATTTTTTTATCTATTTTCACTGACTCCCTGAAAAGATGAATTCACTCCATGTGAGGGTCTTCAATCCACACACTTGTGGCGTGTCTACTGGCTCAGGTGATCACAACATATCCATCAGGACAAAGGTGACATGACAGCTCCATCCCTGGCCTGGATACCAGCTAACATCATTGCGTCATACATTTCAACTCTTATCCAAGTGTGTGGAACCTTGAGGACCAAAACAGAGGGTTCTAAATGCAAGATATTATTTTAAACGCAATTTATTTAACGGCAGTATTTTTTATCACAAGAAGCAGAACAGCCTGGAGAACATCATTTCAATGAGAGTGAACTACTTTCCATCAAATGAGCCGAGTCAGCTGTATCACTTGGACATAATGTCTCGACATGTCGACATGCTAGATCACAGCACTACTGGCCGTCAGGAATCAGATTCACAGCCAGATTTCAAAGGCCATTGTCTGGACCCCACTCCATTAAAGGGATGGATCTGCACTCTCTGGTAAAGCGTCTCTTGGCGAAGCTTCTAAAATGGTCCTGAAGTCCCCAGCTCATTTGTCAATGGAACACTGCCCCACTCGGGCGCCCCGTCCATCCATACTGCAGATGTTGGATCACTTCTGCTGTTTGTTTTCTGCAGCACAAAGGCGCTTGTGTTGGCGAGAGCCTGGCATCATCACCGCGGCATTATCTGTCGGCGGTGCCAAGAGAGAGGTTGTGAACTGAGAGTGGCACATATGGACTCACAGCTGCGAGGGAGGGTCAGCTACACCCTCCCCACATCAGTTTTGTCTGTCAGCAGGCCATGCCTTCCTTTTAAAAAGGCATCGACTCTCTGGGAATGATGACCAAAACCCGTGAGTTTTGCTGTCGCAGTTTCACAGCACTAGGTGCACAGCATCTGTGTATGAAGCTCCTCAGTCTGCCACATGATGAAGCGTTCATGTTTGACAAGACATGAATAGCACAGATGAATGGATGAGAGCTGGAAACCACAGGACCAGTTGCACACCAGCGTGAGACTTCCTCTCCTCTGACGCAACAGTCTAGGTATGAGGAGTAAAGCGATCTTTCAGCCAAGGAGTTACGATCAGAGCTAATTCATGAAGAATGGCTCAGGGAGATCTTAGGAGTGGATTTTTCAAAAGCCAGCAACGGTTTGTCGTATCGCCTTAGCAACGGCACGTTCGCTGATAACAAATGTTGCAACCTGTCGGCGTCTGAAATGATCTGTTAAATTCATGTTTGGTGACTGATCTCCAGGGAGACTGTCTGATAAAGTCATTATCTCGACAGTTCGGCGAGTCAGTGGCTTTTGCTCTCATAACTCTGCTCTTTACTTTCCACCATCCTGCTTCCCACATCAACAATCTGGTCACATCAAATAAAAAAAGCAATTGGAAAGGCGAAGGGTTATCCGCAATCACATGAATACTGAAGCATCTCCTGTGCCCGGTCATCCCAACACTAGTCACACGACCTACTCTGCTGGAGCAGCAGATTGCTGCAGTGAATAAAATGTACTTTGTTGAGACCTCAGATGTGCCGGGAGGTTACTCCAATAGCAGGGAGCATAGAGAGAAAATGCTTGGTTCTGACTCAGACATACAGAGTAAACCTGCCTCCATGGAGGGTCACCTCACCTGACTCTTTAAAAACCTCCAAAATGCCAGGTGGAAACCCAAATCTAAACATTAGTATCTTTAACTCGGCACAAAGTTATAGGGTACTTCTACTGCTTACAGCACTAGGCCACCTCCAAAGAAAACGATAATCGAATTTAAATATTATAAATACTTCACTGACAGACAGACGCTAATGAATCTGTAACCTCTTCTTTGCAGGTAACTTTCTGCAAAACTTCAGACTCAAGGTAATAAAAACCGTTTTAAAAGCTTGTAGGCAGCGTGTCAAGGCAGCGGGTGGTGGAACAATAGGTATCTGGTAATTTGTTAATGAGTAGGTGGATTTTACAACATGATTTTTTTCTGATTTATTTTATTAAAAGCACATTTTTTTTAATCTCACACTCAGCCTTCACTCGTCTTAAAATGCACCAGCCTTTTGCATCGGTCCCCGTAACGGCGTTAAACTCATTAACCTCTATTTCTGTGGTATGCAAATGTCAGAAACGTGGATCAGCGGGCAGATTCTTGTGGCTCATGAGCGAGTGTCTGCGTGCGTGCCGACCTCGTGTGATTCAGCCAGACAAGTCTGGCGTGTCGGCTGCTTCTGTGCGTCACACTCCAGTCTGTCATCCGGCAGTCTGGACCTCCATTCTGCTCCTCGCAAGGATGACGATGGAGCCTCGCTGCAGTCCAGGCCGGCATGACTCACGGTCCAGCAGGGCTGAGCAGTTTGTCGGGTGGAGTGTCATCCACCAGTGATGAGAGGCGCCCGGCGAGTGCTGAATGTCAGCAGCGTTACAAGTGAAGCCTCCAGATCTGAATCGGTTCAGCACTTTAGTTTCCCTTTTTAATGAATGAATGTTGACATTCTTATCAGCTGTTGTTGTGGTTTGCAAGAATTACAAAAATACATCAAATCAAATTGTGTGAAAATTGTATATATATATATATATATATATATATAGTCTCCCATTAACCGTGGTGAATGAACGATGAAGGTATATTTAAATTCAACCCTTTTCTTTCTATCAAAGAACAAAATGCCTACTTCATTAAACCTTTGTAATATTTCTCTGTAAATGTCTGAAATTCTGACTTATATTTGACTCCAAAAAGTGCAGTCAGAGGCAGGAGTATTGATGCTTCCTTCCCTTCCAGACACGGAGCAGCTAATTTCACAGAGGTCCATTGATGAGGGCGACCCGCAGACACGGATGAAAATCATGGCATATTGATTCAGAATCACCTCCCTAACTGTTGTGGATCGCTTATCAATGTTTCTGCTCGCCTGATGGGAGCCGGCTTGCTCCATGTCAATAATTCACGACAGAAGCAGTAATTGCGTTTTCACACCACCAGGGTGCACATGGGCTTTCAACAGTGACTGGGACAGCTCTGCTGGTTTTAACTTCCAGTTTAAAGTGAGCCATCAGCCTCACATAACCAGGAGATTATTAGACATCCTATAGGATTGATATAATCCCTTCAGACAAACTATATCAAGAGGCTGGATAGACAAAAAGGGGGACAGTGCAGGACAGATAGAAGGTATGTGGAAAGATGTCTGGATGGATGGACAGAGAGACAGATGGCAACGTGAGAAAGTCGGATAAATGTGTGTGGCATAACTCCTCAAAGGTTTAAAATTTAAACACTACCTGACAGAAGAGAGATGGGAGGGTGCACTTCACTTAACTGACTCATACATAAAGTAAGACATTTTGTAGCATGAGTCTCACTCAAAACCATGATGCAACTGTCAGAAAGAGAGACCACCAGGCTGCTCCGTCCTACCCAATCTGGCTGGACACCTGGACATTGCTTTCACAACTGACAGAAATGTAATACATTTCTGTTGGAGTTTGTCATTTTAAAGTAGCAGGAACATTTCAGTGTAGTACTCGTCTTTTTTCAAAACAGACTGTAGAAAGTACACAGTCAGTAACGCACGATTCAAAGACGTATGGACTGAAAAGCCACCAGCTACAATGAAGGTTCCTGATTTGAAAGAACATTCCTGTTTTCTATTTCTGTTGTTGTTTTGAGTGTTGCAGTACAGCATGTTGCCTCACACACCTCAATGGCCCTTTGACTGGTTTAAAAAATGTGTGTGGCCCTTTCACATTTGTATACAAGTACTCTGAAACGTGAGGATGAATGGACAGGAACAAGGTGGACAGTAGATGTAGGGACTCCAGTATCACTCAGCGGACAGAGAGGAAGACAGAAAAGGTGGACGGCGGGACAGAGAGACAGAAAAACAGTAGGAAGGACATGCGGACTGACTGGAGATGAACAGTCCAGCAGATGGATGGGGGTGTTGCTGTTCCACCAGCAGGCTGGATGGCGATCCATCAGTGCCAGCTGACACCCCCATCACTCTTCTTGCCCTCACACAGACTTGGCAGAGTTGCCCCTCTGCCCGCTGCGCCGGATCCCGTCGCGCACACTTAATGAGGCAGCGGCTCCGCTCCACGCTGCGGTGCCATAGTGAGCATGTCGAGGAATGAGAAGAAAAACAGAAAACCCCCGACGATTTATCACTTTCATTTGCATAATGGGATTAATAGGACCTCTGTGTGTATTCAGAGCAGGGGGAGAGAGGTCTTGATCAAAGCAGGGGAGAATACACCTGCTTGACTGGCCAGGGAGACAGGAGTGATCGTCCCCTCACTAACATGCCAATGGGGATGAGGCTGAAAGGAGGCCCTCCACAGGTCATTGTTATAACCCCCTCCTCTTTTTACCAGTAGTGCTGTGACATTTGGACTAAACTGAACATGTCATTTATTTACTGAGCATGTATAGATGTCTCACGAGAGGCCTCACACAGACGGTCAACAATGAGGACATTAACATACTTACACCAGACTTGGTGTCTTTCTCACTGAAGCTTTCGAGAAACAGATGAACAGTTTTACTTTGAAACTTTTCGAATGTGAAAAAAAACCCTCAATACAGTATGTTTAAATATGTGTGGAGGCGGTTCCAAGTATCACGATAGGGTCAAGGCCGAGGGCTGGAAGGGAGTTGCCAGTTCAGGATACGGATAGAAATATTTGATCATCACCAAGAGCCGGCTGATCCCTACACCATTATAGTTTATTCCATCCACCGTCTGCTTATCTACGTGTTCGGTGTAATGGAGAGTCCCACTGTCTTTTTTTAACAGAAGTCTCAGCAGGGTAAGACCAACATTAGCCTCAGCAAAAAGCAAATCCTGAACTCAGAGGGAAAACCCTCCTCACCTTTTATAAATACACCCATTTTCTCACACTGATCCAAGTCAGTGTCACGGGACAGCACACACGACACAGTGACAGCATCATCGCTGCCAAAATTTGACCCACTGTCTTCCGCAAATTTTGAGAGCCGGGTTTTCGGTTAATGTTTTGGGACGTTGACGGAACCATCTTGGCGACAGCAAATCAATAACACCGGTGCGTCTGACTCACAGAACACAGGGGATATTGTTCAGCACACCTGAAATTGTTTGTTTTCTCTCTGCAGGCAAATGGCTCACGCATGGATTTGACTGTGAAAACAATGGTGTGTGTTTATGAAGCTTTGTCTTTCTTGGTGGTCCCGGAGGGTAGAGCAGCTCACTGAGAGAGAAGAGGAAACACTAAGTCCCATGGATCCCGCTAATGTCTCCCAAGCCTCGTCCAGACTCCGCGTTTCCAGGATGCCACTCTTAATTTAATTAGCCACCACATGTACGGGCTGCGAAGACAGAATTACATTAACCGTGCCCACCATAAGAGACCCGTGGGGGGGCCCAGGCAGATCCAGCCGCGACCAGCCTTTCACGCATTCTGTCGTGAAGCCCACAATCCCTCCTGAGCAGGTGAGAGCCGTGCAGATGCTCTTCAGTCTGCAGGAAAACCAGCCTTTAATTACCATGCAATCTGTCTGCGTCTCCCTCAGCTTCTCCCTCTCCTCCCCCTCATATTCCACTGCTCTGCTGCACTGCACTGCGGTTGTGGCGCTCGCCTCCAGGCTGGTGATTGCGGCGCGGTGCTCCTCCGAGACTCTTCCCTTGTTATTATCCTTAAACAAGCAATTACAGCCGAGTCCCTGAGTGGAGCAAAATAGAGAGGGCACACCCACGGAAAAACTCAGACAAATGAAAGGCTATTTGGTCTCTGGACTTTTGTCACTTATTCCCACAGATATGGTGAAGGACCGGGCGAAAAAGAGCGAGCACAGCTTGAGTTGCGGGGGGGATCTACATACTGCAAAGTTCATTTGGCTTGTGGCGTGCTTACGCTTCAGAAAAAAAGAAACAACATGGTTTTGTGGAGTCATGATGACCTGATATGACTTTTTCCCTAAACCAACTCGTAACACTCTGGTTATGTAAGAAAGGCATTCAAGATTCCACTCGACAGCCCTAAAATCAAATGCCAAAAACTACAAGCACAGTTAAAGTGACTACGCACAACTTCCTAAGACTGTACAACACCATCAACTGTTATTCACACAGATGAAAGCTGTGTTGTCAGGGAGTCACTCCTATGCATGCTAATACTTAAAAACCTCACCCCAAACTCCAGTCACCGGAGGTTACATCTCTCAGACAGCCACAACTAACTTCAAGCCGACCAGCTACACTTCACCTTCAACTATAAAACAGCATCAGCATTGCTGAACTAGCCTTGCAGAGGGAAGAAAGATAACATCTCACAGCCGGCCACTAGCTTGACTACCCACCTATGTAAGGTCGAGCATAGAGGGTTTTCACAGCGCATTGTCAATGTCAATGTTGCAGATACACAACGCAACACAGAACGGTACTGAAGGCGTTTCTGCAGTATATACAGTAAAACATGGTGAATTACGGACGTGTTTTGGGTTGTACGAATCGTTACGATCATGAAAAAGACTTTTATCGACTTCCAAAAGTTATGACAAATCAAGCAGAACAATGCCAAAAGTTGAAGAAAGGAGGCGCTTGTGGTTAGCTAGGCTGAACTGTGGATAACACCCTAGTATTTTGTTCATTAAATAAAAGAAAAAGTATAGCCTAAATGACTATTAATTTGCATTATATTGCTATGGAAGAGTAGAGGAATACACTGAACCTTCATCAGAACATATTTAATGATGCCAAGCCACACAGTTTTGAGAACATTCCCTCAAAAATCTATCACACACACACACACACACACACACACAAAATAAGCACGAACTGAAATAGCACAAACTCAAAATGATACATCAAAATATTTAAACACGTCACATTCTCATGTAAGCTGCAAAGTTCGTCGATGACTTGGTATAACAGTTCCCTGACCCATCCACACACCATCTGGCTACACGCCTTCAAACTCCGGTAACATTTCAGGTCCTTGACCGTGTATGGACTAGGCGAAAAAAAAAACACGTAAGTGACGATATTAGATACGTCACCGACGGCAGACTTTCCGGGTCGTCGTTCACTCACGACGATGGAGCCAACTCACACAGGTCTGCACAACCAATAAAGCATTTTCATGTTCATTAAGTCCCTCTCTGTATGTTCTCTGCTTCTTCAGAGGCCACCTTTGCTCCACGAAATTCCCCTGACCACACATCCATCCTGAGGAGGTTGCCTTGCCTCTTCACCATGACGGTCCGATACAGCGACCGCGTCACTGCTGCCGCTGAACCAACCCGTCTATCAATCTCACACTCCCCATTTCCCTCACTAGAGAACAAGACCCCGAGATACTAAAACTGCACCACTTGGGGCAAGAAATCTCCACCGACCCGGAGAGAGCAAACCACCTTATTCCGGTCGAGAACCATAGCCTCAGACTTGGAGGTGCTGATCCTCATCCCGGCCGCTTCACACTCGGCTGCAAACTGCCCCAGTGCATGCTGAAGGTCCCGGTCCGATGAGGCCAGCAGAACAACATCGTCCGCAAATAGCAGAGATGAAATTCCGGATCCCCTCTGACCAATAGCTGCGCCTAGAAATTCTGTTCATAAAAGTAATGAACAGAACTGGTGAAAGGGCAGCCCTGGCGGAGGCCAAAATGCACCGGGAACAAGTTTGATTTACTGCCGGCAATGCGAACCATGCTCCTGCTCCGGTCATACAGGGACTGGACAGCCCCGAGCAGAGGGCCCCGTACCCCATATTCCCGGAGCACCTCCCACAGGACACCACGAGGGACACGGTCGAACACCTTCTCCAAATCCACAAAGCACTTGGGAACTGGTTGGGCGAACTACCATGAACCCTCAAGCACCTGATGGAGGGTATAGAGCTGGTCCAGTGTTCCACGACCGGGCCGAAAACCACACTGTTCCTCCTGAATCCGAGGTTCGACTATTGGTCGAAGTCTCCTCTCTAGTACCCTGGAATAGACATTTCCAGGGAGGCTGAGGAGTGTGATCCCCCTGTAGTTGGAACACACCCTCCGGTCCCCCATCTTAAACAGGGGGACCACCACCCCGTTCTGCCAATCCAGAGGCACTGTCCCTGACTGCCACGCGATGTTGCAGAGATGTGTCAGCCATGACAGCCCTACAACATCCAGGGATTTCAGATACTCAGGACGGATGTCATCCACCTCTGGGGCCTTACCACAGAGCTTACGAACAACCTCTGTGACTTCGGCCCGGGTGATGAGAGAGTCGTCCAAGTCCTCAGCCCCCGCTTCCTCAATGAAAGACATGACAGCGGTATTGAGGAGACCCTCAAAGTATTCTTTCCACCTCCCGACAACATCACCAGTCGAGGTCAGCAGTCTCCCCCCTGCAGTGAAAAAAGTGCTGGTGGAGCACTGCTTCCCCCTTCTGAGGCGACGGACGGTTTGCCAGAATTTCATCGAGGCTGACCAATAGTCCTCCTCCTTGGCCTCTCCGAACTCCTCCCAGACCCGAGTTTTTGCCTGCACGACTGCACGGGAAGCGGCACACTTGGCCTGCCGGTACACGTCAGCTTCCTCAGGAGTCCCACAGGCCAACAAGACCCGATAGGACTCCTTCTTCAGCCTGACAGCACCCCTTACTTTCGGTGTCCACCACTGGGTTCGGGGATTGCCGCCACAACAGGCACTGGAGACTACGCACAGCCGCACTGACAATGGAGGAGGAGAACATGGACCACTCAGACTCCATGTCGCCTACCTCCCTCGGGATCTGGGAGAAACTCTCCCGGAGGTGGGAGTTTGCACAACAGACCCTAACAATACGTTTGGGCCAGCCCGGTCTGACCGGCTCTCTCAGGCTCTTTTCCCCGAAGTGACATTCCATGTTGCGAAAGCCAGAGAATGTTCACACAAACCAGGTCGTCGGGTCCCCCGACTGCCACCTAGTCCTCTTTCCACCCGACCCCTATGACTCCCTCTGCGGGTGGTGGGTCCACAGGAGGGTCCTGAGGAGGCGTCAAGGTAAAATATTCCTCACAGACTTGAGCCAAGTGACTTGATCACTTTGTAGTTTTGGGTTTTGGTATTGTCATAGCAACTGTTGCAGGAGTTCTGATTATTGACAAGTAAACAATATCACTTTTGATTTTCAGTGTCAGCTGACACTTCACACACGACTAGTGAGGTCCATTACACTAATATGGAACACATGTTGGGACTTTTTTAACAAGCATTTAACTTTAATGTGCATATTGTTTGAATGACTCACATTTCATTTTTTTATCATTCATCAAATGTGAGGACTTGCTTCAGACTCGGGTCGCAACAACTCGCTCAGATGTGATCCCTGTCTCTGCATTATTCAACCCCCCCGGTGGACATATGCGGTACTATCACAAGCACTCCACCTGGTTTGTCCTGGCACTGTACGACGAGTCAAGTCAGTCCACCGCAGGAGACACAGGCAAACTGAAAACAACTTGATGTTTCAAACCTGAATGATTTTGGACGTCAGCAAGGAAAGCACAGGGAGAGCTTACAAAGTCCACACAGTGAGCTGGAACTTGACGCCGCGAGCACACTGTACTGTTTTGTTTGTTTTCATTCATTTCCAAGAACAAATGACAGAAAGATGGAGGGTGAAATTCTCACTCTCGCTGAGCCGCGGTCTGGCAAACATCATTGCCATTTCCACCATATTCCCCCTCTCTCCAGTTACATCACAGGCATTACCTCAGCGTCGAACAGGGCCACGTCCAAACACTCTCGGTGCTGTTGCCATAACAATGTTCCGCTGGCTCTACACTCAGCCCAGTTTTTCCAGCACTGAGGAAGTCCATCACTGCTCTCACCTCGCTACCCTACCCCTCCCTCCACCTCCACCATGATGACTGTTTTTCGTGAGGAAAAGCAGTGGGAGATGGATTGACCAGATGTGGAGAATTAGACTAGGGACAAGCTTTTAAAGAACAATGGAATCTGGAGTCGTCCGGGAAAGACACTGAGAGAGAAGTTGTTTCGCTGCTATTGCTAGCGCCCATTCAAGTAGAGAGAGAGAGGTCAACCCCCTGGCCTGGGCTACTCATGTCCCAGGACCCCGAGTGGTGAATAGTTGAACTGTTTCTAGCATCTTTTGTTTGGCAATAACTTTTATGTTTTTGTTGCCATTTAACACAGAAAATACAACTTTTCTTGATGTCGTGGATAGATGATCTGAGCGATGACTTACCATTGACTTGGCTCCTCCGTCCTCCTACTGATGCAGCACGAGGGGACCTAAACAAAATAGGCCATTATTAATACATCGATATAACAATGTTGCAGAATCCCTGTAGAATCACACTAATTGGAAATTGCAGCTTCCTCTGAGAATTCAAGGTCAAAATTTTTTATTTTTTTTTTGCAAAGGTCAACTACCGACCAAGACTTGCTCGCAAGGTCATGGTTACACATGCAGCACACACACTGAGTCAACAAGACTCCAATTGGGGGTTTCTAATTATAGTCCGCGGAGAGTGTTTTTTTTCTTTTCTGCTTGTCATCAGCTTTCTGTGTGAGTGTAGTGGCGGCGGGGCGGCAGCGTCTTCCTCTCCACATCCGGCCCATCCTCAACATGCATCTGGACCTTTCAACCCTGGCTTCTGGAGCTCTGCCTCCATGCTACATAGCTTTTCCTTTCATTATTTTTGTGTTCTCAATCAATATGATGAAGGAGTGTGTGCTGAGAGAGAGGAAGTGAATGTTATCACAGCCAAAAGATGTGACATAAGTTGTTGCTTCTGTTGGAATTAGGCTCAACACGCTGCATTTTTCTGAGGGGAGAGGTTCTTAAACGTGATGTCAAAAGCCTCTGTGTTTGGATATCAGACCACAGGCATCCTCCTGGAGATCATCTAGGTCTGGTTTGAACATGCATGGCTGTCAGTCAATTCTCCACGTCTGCTCTATTTGCATTACAAATCAAATTTGAACGACTTTTTGGTTGCAACTATAAAAACAACCACTCCATTCAGAGTCAGGGTGCAGTATTCCAAGATCATTTTTGAGGGGATGTCACAACAACCAGAGTCAAGCAGCAAGTTATAAGAATAACAGAGCCAGAAAACAATTTCTGAGGGTGGATTTGAAGAAGTGTTTTCATCGTGTGCCTTTTCTGTGCTCACACTGTTAAACACAAAGACCAGAGCAAAGAGCCAAATCAAACACAAAAACACCTGGATTTACTCACTTGTAATGATCAGAAAACCAGCCAGACACACTCGCAGCTTTAGACAATCAGAGGCGTCGATTAACCTTGTGCACAGTGGGAGGAAACAGGAGTGCCAGGAGGAAACCCACAGGAGCACAGGATGAACACAACCCCCCCCTAAAGAAAGGCCAGAGGTTAGCTCCAGGAGTTGCCTCGAGGTGCGATAGAACCATCTTTCTGTTAGGATGCAGCACTAGTCACTACAGACTCAGACAGTGAGACGCCCCAACCAAAGCCCACAGTGATGCACCGAAACAGCCACACTAAATCACCTTAACTGACCCCCACACCAAACACAAAGCTACACCCATTTATCCGTCTGTGTTCACCTCATGTTAACGTCCCAACTTAGACTTATAAAGCACCCATTTGGCTCAGCGATCAGCGCTTCACCTGAGCACGTGCCATGTTTACATGCATGACCACATACACATGCATATGCAAATCAACAATGTATAGGCATGATTCTCCAGCGTGTTCCTGTCGCCCGGGGCTGTGGCAATGCTAGTGTCGGGTAATTACAGCTTAGCCCCTCTCACCCATCCCCAACTGGGCTGACACCCATCACCCTTGCTTATTGACAGCCCTTGACTGTGACACCCCGGATTGTTTGTCCAAAGGTAGCTGGCCTCCATCAAAACACAGAGAAATATTCAGATCCTGAGTTTGTGGATATTGATATGAAATAGTCCAATAACAGTGCAAACACATCTAAACTGCACTTTTTTTTTTTAATCTAGCAGCAGCGCTATTTCTTGCTGACTTTCTTCTTCATTTACTGTGTTGTGCGAGTTCTGGAACACTACTGCCACCTGCTGCCTGGATGGAGCTAAATTATATCAATGAGATTTGTAATGCTCAGAAAGGCATCAAATCATGTAGATAAACTAAGTGTAGGAAAATAATGCAGCATTAAAACAAATGTCGGTTGAGATGAGCTGCTCGGTGGAAATCTGCTTTTTCTGAGTGTTTTTCTAGCTGTTACAGTTACAAGCACTCTCACCATGTATCTACATGATGAAATATGAGATTTTCTGAAAGACACTGCAGCTGGGAAATCGGCGGAGACAGTGCGTGAACGAATTTTGATGTGGGGAGAGACTCAGCGCCGCACCACGAAGGAGTCCTGGCGGGTAAAGAATTTTGATCCAGAGGAACCCACAGACGCGGGACGCTCTTCATCGTGTTTCCTGTGTGAATAGGAACCCACATCCAGTCCCAGTCCGGCACCAGATCCCTCACTCTCACAGGCTCACATCCTAGAGGCTGAACTAAACCCTGCATATCCTGCTCTGTCAGGCCTGGGCTCTCCTCTCCCCGACTCTGCTCTCCCCCAGGCCCCTAATTGCCCTTCTGCCTTTTTTCTCACACTGTGAGAAGTTTGACAATGTACATAAACGAAATTCCAGAATAGCAGCGGGATATGGAAAAAAACACATGTGGAAGCACTTTTGCCTTTCTCTGAATCGGACTGGGACTGCACTTCTGCAGATTTGTTCGCAGCAAAGGAGCATGATTCTATTAAAGCACTCACTTGTGCTGGACCATTGGAACATCCTCGACATGCTGTCGAACATTTGTGCTTATCTTTTCTAAACTCCAGACCTCATTCAAAGCAACTTGAAGAGATGTGTGTGAAGGTTTCCCCGCTTTTCGACAATGGCGGCGCCAACTTTCAGTCCTGTTGCGTGTAGTTCCGATGAGCTTGTCAAACCCAGTGAACAGTTTGAGCAACTCATGCCCGTGGTGGGATTGTACTCTGCAAAGTATGCAGCGGATTTTGATGGCCACTTCCTGTCTTTTCCATCTTGTCACCCTGCAGACATAACAGGACGTTCTGCCCTCTAGTGGAGATCAACAAGATTCCACAACACAACGAAAGATGCAGCGAGGTAAATGTAGCAATCTGGGTCAATACACTCAAAAAATATGACGGTTTTTAATACCTCATCCAAAAAATGTATCACGATAATGTGCTTAACTCAGTCACATAAACGTCCTTTACTATGTTTTAATCAATCACTTTATTGTGACCAAAGTATGCTTTAATCCTCTTTCACCGAGACTCCCTTTATGAACGGTAAATCAGAGAAATATTTTTAGAAAATTACCAGCGCTTGATGCCAAGCCGGTTGGGATGAAATGAATAATTTATTATTTGGATATCCCTGCTGGGACCATACCAAACACATTCAGTTCAAAGCGTGAAATTTCTTCAACATCGTTGAAGAGCAGTCAGGGCTGATAAAATAGAAGCCATCAAGTAGGAGAATAATGGGCACGTGTGTGGGCCCACACTGGCAGCTTGCTATCCCTGTGAAAGCCACCAACCAGTGATTAATCCCGTTTAAAATAGCTGCACCAGGGCCAATGAGGATTTAGAAGGTGCAGAATTAGTTCGATCTAGCCAATTACTGTCTGACACACTTTGCTCATATGTTTCTCAGATTTCAATTTTAAGTAAAATGTAATGCAAACTACACTTCAAGTCAATGATCTGTGCTTCAGAGCAGGAAGAAACACTTGACAAATTCACAACATTTCAGTTTGGATTTTGCTTACAAGCACCACAGTCAATTCACTGCCCCGTTTTGCCTCAGCCAATAAGTTGAATTGAAATTTTATACTTCATTTGATGTGGATTTTCACACATTCGTCAGATTTTTCTTTTTTTTTTGTTGTTGCATGTTTAGTCTTAATTTATTTTCAGTATTTGTTTTTCGACCAATTTCTTCTCTTTATTTTGGTCCTTGGTTGGTGAACCACAGCAAAAAAAACAAAACAAATCAATCTGGGTTTAATAGTGTAAGAAACTATTTTGACCAGTCAGATCTGTGACTAGATAAACCCAAGTGTCATTTTTTCAAAATTACTCGCAACTTCCTTTTTGGAATTTCTGCTTTGCCGAGAGCGACTGTGCCACTGTTCAAAGGCGGGTGATGAATAAACTTGGAGAGACGATGACACGTTGAGAGTGAGAGCAGCAGACGGAGGCTCCAGGGCACATTCCACTCTAACCACCTCTTTAACTTCTCACCTGTGAACTTGGATCCGCAGTCACAAACTGGTAGAACAACAATCGGCAAGTCTGCAGCTGCAAGTGTCTGCATGCAATCAGTTTGAAACTCGGCGTCTGTCATCGCGGTGATGAGGGTGTGTTTGCGCGCACAGTAGCTGGTGAGGTGGCCCGGGGCCAATGCCTTTGAACTGCCGCGAACACAAACACAAGGGAAGACGCTCGCTTCATTCACACTCAGTTCCTGTGCCGACACATTTCCACAGTGGGCTTCAGTTCACTGCAGTACAGTAACAGTAGGGTGTGTGCGTGTGTGTGGGTAGGGTCTGGCTAGTTTGAAGCCCATTGTGTGTATCACCAAAAGACTATCTAGCAGCAACCATTTCAGTTGCGTAATAGTACCGCACTTTACCAGCGCAACACAAAAGCTGGAAGAAAACAACTCCCAAGCACCAGAGAGCGAGCTGAACAAACAAGGGCCACATTTACGAGTGAGGCCTTTTCCCAAATGACTGCTGCTGTTTTTGATAAAATACAGTTTTATATGTGCTGGTAATGAAGCACACATTGCTCCCTTATAACATCAACATCATAAATCTAAGGTGTCCAAGCAGCAGAACCAAAGTGGCAGGCACACATGCCACATTTAGACACACACACCGATTGATAATTCGGAGTCATCATTAACCTGTGTAAATTTTATGGGTGTGGAACGAGAACTTTCACAGAGACCGTCTTGTTGGGAGGCAACACTAACCACTCGATTGTTTTTTTTTTCCTGCAGTTTTAACTCTGGAAAGAACAAATGAGTCACACATCCAACACAGATCCCTCAGATGAAGCTACATCAAGACAGAGAATGCTCCTTTCTCTATTCAATCTTTTCCCTTGTGATGGGAAGATCTCCTTTTAAGACCTCTGTAGGTGACGTCTCTTCAAAACGGTAGCCAGAGATCAAAATTATAACGCAGGGAGCACCATCTAGTGGCCCCTGGAATGTGGACACTGTTTCATGAAACCTCATCCACCCATCACTACTTTTTTCTCCGGGGCGTTAGAAGGTCAGCTGTCACCAGCTACATCAACACCAGCTGGAGTCCAGGAATCTGACCCAGGTTCTTACTTAATTATGGTTGGCCAGTGAGAGGGATGAGACACTTGGGTAAGTGACGTCATCATGTTCAGAGAGTTGCAGTGTAGCTGTACAGACCGTCTGAAAATTGAGCGGATGAAAGGCCTATCAGAATCAAAGGAAACGGGGCTAGAAACAAACATACATGTATCACTACCACTCAAGTCACCAAAGTGGAGTTACCAAGTGTCTCAGCCACTCCATGACCTTGAGAGTGCAGCGCTCGTGAATGTGAAGGAAAAAAAAATGTATTTGCGGGAAGAACACCATCCATTTCCAGGAAAGCATCTTTGAAATGGGAGCATTTCTATTTCAGGCAGTGTATCCCAAACACAACCGTGCGCACTGTAATTTCATGGGTATTATTAGTTTCTCTGCATTTTCTCTGTGCTAATTTTACAAACAATCATGGAGACAACACACACTGGTTTGCTTCATGTAGATTGAAGTCTGAATATCAGCTCGAAATGCTGTTGACGGCAAATGTCAAAGAAAAGACGTGTAATCAACCAGAGCCTTTTGGCCTGGGTCACAATGTGTTAAAAAATGCTTGAGCTCCTGGTGCTACCGGAACACTTTTGACCAAGTTGGGCCCAGTAGACCAATTACTCAGCTTCCTACTCTATAAGAGTTCAGACGCCTCTCTCTTCTGCAAACTTTGATCTGGAAAATCGATTGACTCAGTCCTCATGACGGTCCAAGCCTGATGGAACCATCAGCACAAGATGATCTACAAATGGCTGTCATGAGATTCAAACCCTCCATGCGGGCTGCGCCATGAAATTCTGTCCATGAAAATTACAAAAAGAACTGGTGACAAACTTCTGAACAATCCTCACTGGATATGAATCTTACTGAAGGCACTGGCACTGGTCTTATCGGCACAGAAAGGTCCATGTGAAACAGTTTCATCTCCTGAGGAACACTGCTGAATTTGTGAACTGAAGTGAAAAAAAAAAAAAAAATCAGAAAAGTTCCATGGCAAAAAACACACTGCTCTTCTGGAAAATTTGAGGAACCATCATCCCACTGTGCCAGTCCACGGGCACCTCCCCAGATGAATGCATGATTTAGTTCTGGTGTTTAGAGCAAGACAGCTCTGCAATATTGCGCTTCTGTCTTAATAAATAAAATACATTTTCAATCGTGGGCATGTCAGAGGTCCTCAATGTATTCCTTCCAACTTCCTGCCAGTAAGCAGATCCTCCTCTTCCAGACTAAATTGGGAAGAAGAGCTTTCAAACTACCACCTACACGCCACAGACAATGGAGCCCAAATGATGACAACGATCCCATGCTTTGCTCAGACCTTCCTTCCCTGTGTGCCACTGACATGGTGGGCGTGTGTCTGGTCAGGACAACCAGGGGTTAAGCTGGCAGCGGCTGATATGTTCGCAGCAGGAAGGCTGTGGTCGGGTCTGGGCCAGCCTCCAAACAGATGTTGGTTTGTTTCAGGGCTGTGGTTAAATAGTTGGCCGGCGTTCCAGCTCACAGGGAGAGAGGAGGGATTAGATGTGAGCAGTGCAGCTGCACAGACAAGAGAGCCGGAGAAAGAGCCAGTGATGAAGAAAATGCTGGGTGAGCTGTGTGACCTCTAGCACTCAGCTACACTGATGCAAACCAAGGAATGAAAATGTCAGCTGAATACACTAACACAGCCAACACTGCCTGTTTTAATTGTCATTATCTGTGTTGGACTTTGCACAGACCAAACAAGTACATGCCTTTTGAAAAAGGTTAGTGACCTCTGGCTTGCAGGAAGTGATGCGTTCAGAATTGAGCCTACTGTTTGTCGTGCTCCAACAGATGTGGCTTACATGACAGCATACTTTGGAAAGCAATTTGAGGTAAGGTTTATTACAATTCAGCCTGGTTCTCCCAGCTTGTTTTGTTGGAATCAGAGATGGTGGATCAGGACAGCTGTGAGTTTTACCTGCAGAGACAGCAACGACAGAGGAACTGTCATCTGAGCTAAAACTAAAACATGTGTCTCATTGTTTGAATTGGGTGGGTTAGAAACAACCAGGTGTAATGTAGCTTGTCTTTGCCTGCCATGACATGGAGAGCCAGACGTCAGTGCAGCAGACACGACGGCGAAGGTGTGAGCTGTTGATAAAGTGGAGTGATTGTGGAATGATAGTTTATGTGAAGGCGTTGGAGGGAAGGGTTGAGGGTGGGTACCCCTATCCAGCTGCGCTGTCTGGCTTACACCTGGACCCGCTGTCTAAACAAGCAGGCCGCCAAAAACCCGGGTGCTCACATGAGCGTGCATAAACTAACCTCACCTGCATTTGCAAAACACTATTAACCAGCTCAACGGACGATGCCACTTGAACCACCTGAGAGGACGACACTAACATTTCCAACAAAAACAGAACGCGACTTTACAGGCAATTAAAAAGAGACACCTTATCATCACATTCACATTCCTAACGCACCGAATAGCGACTATTTCCAAGTGAATTTTTGTGTTCTTGAGTGAGTCAAACAAAGCCTTAAATGTCTCCAGAAACATTTCTAAGCTATCCTTCCTCTTTCAACTCCATTCAGGTCTGCTGCTCAGAAAATCTTCACAGCTACGTCAAGGGATTTTCCCCTGGATGGATTTTCAACTGCATGTTTTATTGTTCAATGCTCACAGCTCAGAATGAGAAGTTTACCAAGGTGGAATTAGCTCAGTCATCCTTATGCAAGTTGTAAAGGTATATATATGCATCAGTAAGCAACTGGAAATTGCTAATTACAGACATGAACAGAGAAGAAACATATACCAAAATATATGATGACACAGTGTGAACGTTGTGTTAGGCTAACAGCATCAAAGCCTTCATCATTTCTGAACACAGTTTGAATTGTTGAAGTACAGTCCCCTTTTCAGACATAAAATTCCTCTTTGCTCTGTTGTTCCTGTGTCAATGGTTTTCACGCTCTCTGAATTGTAGCCCGACATTTTTCCTCCAAACATTTCATCTCTTCTTGAAGAGGCAAGGCCTTGACTTAAACATACAGAACAATATATCTTTCTATTCCAGAGAGACACTACGGGAGTCAGCAGAAGCCTACCACGTCCCTGAATATAATTGTATTGCCCTTAATAGCCTCATCTCAACATGACTGTCACATTTGAATTTACTTCTGAAAGAAAGAGTCCTGTCTGTCTGGTCTGGGCAACTGTTCGTATTGATTCATAATTCCCAGACAAATGGAACCACATCACGACCTGAGATTTTTTTTCCTTTAGTAGCCAGAGTGACCCGGATTGAAGTGTATAACTGACTTTTTTTTATCCAAATCAATTAAGGATGTGGCATAGGCTAACACAGGCGACCTCACATGGCTGTAACTTGCCTCTCAGTGTGCCAACTTCCATCAACATCAGCCACAGCTACTATTTGAAATTCTCTTTGCTGGCAAAGCTCTTTTGCACTCACAACGCCTGGCACTGCCATGTGAAGGCCATGAAGGATCAGAGTACCAAGATAAACCAGTGAACCATGTGAGTACAAGTCTAGCTTTGCAGATGCAGGTGAGAATTCCCGCTCGCCTTCTCTTGTTACATGACATATACAGTCAGTCATTGTCTGGGACTGTAGTCTAAGGAAATGGCTATAGCATATTACACAATGGAACCCAAAACCAGGTGCATTGTAAGTCAGCGCCAGTGAACTGTGAGTGACTCATAACAAAAAAAGAATATGGCCTGAGGTGTTTGACAAAGACGAGGCAACATGAGAGAGTTCATGCTGTTGTTCTCACTTTCTCAACGGTCAATGAAAGGTCAGGCGACAACACAGAGTTGAATGGAGTATTGTGAAGATGTCATGTTATGTGTTGAGAACTTTGACATGGCTCCAGCTCGATCGTTTTTTAGGGGGTACACTTTACCTCTGCACTTGAAAACAAGAAGCCAGGACACACCTGGTTTATCCAAATTTATGGCTTACGTTCTGAAACTTTAACAACTCCGCAAACATATTTACAGCAAAAACAGCAGTCTTGTACACCAAAGTCATAATTAGTGTCGAGGCGGCGCCGCAGATGGCACCAATGGCAGTTTAATAACAGAACTTTTTAAGCGTCTTCCAAGCCATGTCCACACGGAACAAATTTGTTATTCATTTTTAAAAAGTTAAAAACGGACTTGTACTTCTCGGGGTGCAGACATCCTTCACCATCAGTCGCCGTACTGCTGTGCCAAACACCTTGCACTTGTCCCAGAGACATCTGGGAAGTGCCCTGAGTGCACACGATGAATATTGAGCAGATGTGTCTCAAGTCAAATTGAATTCCTGAGGAGGAGGGTTTGTGAGTCACAGAGAGGGATCTATCAAAGACCTGGCCTCTTGTCTTCTCACTCTGTCCTCCTCCTCAGATCACGCTCTTCGTCAGGGGCCTCGGAGTGAGCTAGCGCTGCTAGCACTAATTAAGTCAGCGCAGACAGCGCGGGCTCTGACACCGTCAGCGGGCTGGGGATGAAAGCCTCATGAATGAATCACAATAACGTGACAACACTGATAATTACCTCCATGGGCAAGGAGATAAAAGATGCGGTTTAGGAAAGAGATATCGGAGCTTTACACAGCTGAGGAATACCCAAGTGAGGTGCCAGTTGAAAAGACACTTTGGTCCCGCACACGTCAGCGTTCACACTTGCCACCCTCAGGTCAAATGACTGCACTATAATATTAAATGAGACGTGAATGATTACATTCTATTAACCCTGCAAAACCTACAAGCAGTTGGCAAGAGGCTTTCTATATAATGAAGTCACATGAGCTTCAGTCAGGAGAGGCAGAATTTCTCTTAAGCACAGCACCAGAATAAACAGAAAGTATTTTTTGTGTGGTGGGGACCAAATGACGCTTGGCCTATGCTAGCAGTACGATACAAGACCGTCCACTTCCTATGACTCTCTACCTCACCTCACCTGGCTGGGGCCCAAAACAGAGACCCTTGGTTCACCTGGCCTCCAATCTGCGCTCATCCAGACTTTGCAGAGACAGAGACGGCCTCTGTTTCAACTCCAAATGAGGAGTGTAAAACTCCACACCTGGAGAGGCTAATTGGAGCCAGACCTGACGTCTCTCCAAACACAAACAATGAAGTTTGAGCTACACAGATGTGCGACTGTACAGCGGAGAGAACTGCTGGATCGTTTCACGTTGAGCTGGACTCAGTGATGGATGTAATTTGACTTGAAGGTTTCCTAATTACCGCCTGTTGCAGATGATTCATCCTTCTCCGGTTTAAGTATTGTTTTCCTGCTGCGCAAATGTTTCCCATCTAACATATCAAAGCAGACACTGAGGAAGGAGTCAAACAGTCTTACTTCCCTCTTGACCTCAAGTCACCTAATTGAAGTGACATGAAACAGCACTGGCTGACTCCAAAATAAAGTTAAAGGTGGTTTATAATGATATGCGCTAAATAAATCTTATTTAAAGCCTGTGCTTTGTGCCGTAGATGTCTTCAATTAATTGCACATTTTGCTGCAACCTCAAGTCTTCAATAAATGTTGCACTTTTGCTGCCCACTGAATAAGCAGCTAGCCGGATTTGGTCAATGATAATTGCGACTCATTTTCTTTGCGAACCGCCAGAGCATTGAAGAGTCCATTCCATGAGTCATTTCCTTTCTAACAACTGGAGTCTCAGAGGCTGAAACTGGAACATGTCCTGTTCAGTTTCAGGAGCTGTGACTGAGAAACACCTCCTGTCCGGCGTCGCTCATTCATCTGGGCACATGAAACCAGAGAGACAAACAAAACGGCCTTTACACTATTTTATAGCAAACCCTTTTCACCACCGAGATGGAATTCTATAGATCTCAATTATGCTAACGGATGGAACGCACTGAAATAGTCTGGTTCTGGTTAAAATCCTTTGTTGTTCCCAAATACCACAGGAGTTAAATCGCTCCCCCAACTGCTGGGATATAGCGCTAGAATTTCACATCGCTGACCAGAAGCTTTGTAGGAAGATAAAAGTAGTCATCTTTTTTTCTATCTCTCCGTAATTCTAGCCTTTTGTCTACTATATATCATTACAGCAGGCTGTCTGTAGTTATTTGTGTCCTGTGGTTGGATGCTCTAGCACAGAGGGAGCTCATTTGGCTGGGAGGGGTATCACAAAAGTGAGCTACATTTTCCCATCTGGAGGTCTTGGCTGTAGGTTTGGCTGCAGGCAGAACACTGTTTAGTTTCCCACCACTGTAAAGAAGGCCTGTGGACTGGATGAAAATGTACAAGTATGACCTACAAAACCTGCCACATGGATTGTACACACACAAAACAGTTATTTGGAGGTTAAGATCGACAGATTCTTCGAGAGATGGTTTGAAAATGAAGTTGAGTTCCACGTATTCTGACGTTATGTTTCTTCCTTCAGGATATTCAGTTGAGGTTTGTTGTAACCATCCAGAATGGCTGTGGGTCTCCACATTTGATATTGAGGCCCAAAACAGGCAATAGCTATTAGCATTTGACCTTCATAACTTCACACAAAATGAAAATTTAAAACTGTCCAGCAGTCTATGAAAACAGCAACAGCTTGAGATTGTGAACTGTCAGTTAGGATTTAAGTCTTTTGCACAGGGCAGGATGTACAGTACAGTCTACAGAGGCTGGACTTATTTCTGCCTCTCCAACCATCTTTTTCCACTTCAGAGCAGCGAAACCTGTTTCAGCGTCGCCCTTCATGAACTGCTTGATCCCTGAGGTCCTTGCAGTAATGATTCGTATTGACATTTCTCCGAGGCCGTCAAACCGACAGACAGACAAAATCAATTACTAAATGCCTTTATGACTACATCACAACAAGGTGTGCCCTGTGTTTGTTTCTTCAGGTGCTTCTCGTGAAAGGACGTGCCAAATTGATGTTAACAGCTGCACTTCCACTGAAACTTGGCAGGACCTTCACCCCGAGTCTCAGCACACTGAGCACCGCCTTTTTATATGGAACACAGAGCCCTGGCTACTTGTTTGATTAATGTGCTTAACATGGGAACTGCACAGTGCAGTTCAGAGGATGGTCACCAGGAGAGTAGCCGTGCGTTGCATCCCATCCCATATGATGACACTGAGGAATGACTTTTATTGTTGCCTGGGAAATCCAGATAGTTATGGTCCCAGCATGAAAACATTCACATTTTCTCCTTGTATAGCCTATTCTCTAGGGCATAAACAAAGGTAGAAAATATCGAATGGCAGCTGAAAAAAATATTTTTGTTCTGGTGCTTTCAATTTCCATCACTGTGAAGCTAAGGTGCATGATTCTCACAGTCACGTGGCATATTAAAACGTTTAAATAGGTCAAGAGGAGTGTGAATGAGAACTCGGAGTATCTGGGCGTGGATTTTTGAATGGAGTGTGGAGTGTCAATTGACATGCAACTGTGTGATGGATTGAAAGCATATCTTAGAACAGGTTTTTACATTTGTTGTCTTAAGCAATGTAGTAGCTGCTGTCTGGTTACAGTTTCCCCAAATCTCTGATCAAAGAGAACGTCTTTTGTTTATGAATTTAACCCATTGTACGCCATTCTAACGTTCTTAAGTATTTCAAAAAACTTCCTTAACTCTGTTCAGTAACAGTTCAACTAAACTCAATCTGCAAAGCTCCAAAATAACCAAGCAAGTAAAAGAAGTAAACGTTTGAAACTGAGCTGCTGTTCTCTTCAATGGGATGGATAGTCACTGTCACACTAGTTTGTAGTCGCATTCATATTCAGAACAATAAACAGCATCATATAGTCGAAACGTCACACGTTGTTCAGCCTCATCTTTGGACTAGATATTCTCAGTCATTTAACCGTGCAAATCATCAGGGTTACTTGCTCACAAGTGTAGGTTGGAAGCTCTTCCTAGGAGACCAACTATTTCCTGCCCAGGTGACAGATTCGTAGTCAGCAAACCTCTGATATCATCAAGGGAAAATAGTTCGGCATCTCCCAGCGCGGCTGTACTTGACAAGGTTAATGAGCTGCAGAATCTTAGCGCATGTTCTGCTGCTCCATCCCTTCCGCTGTCACCAGAGACCAGATCAAGTGCAATCCAAACCCCAATGACCCAGAGAACATCTTGAGAGAAATTTCAGCGACCAACAGCCAGACAGACGTGTCTGAAAGCAAAAGTAATGCAGCAGAGTGTTGTTTGGCCTGTCGTCCAGTTGGGGACAGGATTGATGAGCGGAGGTGTTGGGTGAAACTGTCATAACATGCCCTCTCAGTTAATAGCTGAGACACGAGGAGGAGAGGGTAATGATGCCATGGTGTGTGCGTGTTTGCAGATTTGGGAGGATGAAGGGGAGAGAGGTAGCCACAAAGTGTTCCCACAGGAGATGATTATTCCCACTCCTGCTTTATGAGACGAGGGGGTGGGAGGTGGGACGTGGGCATGAGGCAGGGATGGAGGTCGGGCTGGTGCGCCTGTGAACTGCAGGCTAATTAATTACATCTAGGCTTGTGGGAATATTCACCATAAATGTCTTTTGATTCCACGAGAGGCGACACACTTAACTGCTGTTGTGCATATGAGGGCATAAAACAAACACGAAGCAATTCAGAAACAGGCATGCAAACAATGCAGCTGAGCAAAGCCACGACCAGCCAGCAGCGAGGTGTTCCTCATGCTCTTGTTAGCAAACATTCTCTTTCCTGACCACAAATACATCATCACGTATAACTGAGGTTGTGACCCAGCTGGGGAGATCTGGCGGATCAACGTGTACCCAGAGCGTCCAACAAGTCAGGGGCAAGTGCAGGTTATGGCGCAGTCCACTCAAAAGGAGGCACAATAATTTGTTTTGGGAATTTTCCATAGTTACAGAAAAAACTTTGGCCCAAACTAGTTCGTATGGGGAGTGAACTTCAAGCTTTTTACACACTATAATTGCACAACATGCTGGCAAGCAAATATCCTGGGGACCCCAGCAGAGATTCGGAGACCATCACGATCGGAAGGGCAATTTGAATTTCTTCTTCATTGTTTGCTAAACCACATTAGCTTGCCTCATGCCTCACTTGTCAAATAAAAGTAATCTTGACCAGATTTATCATGACACTGCTCGTACACAATGAGTTCTGCAATTGTTCTTCTGGTTGTTATTAGAGAGTTTAATGTTACTTTTAGCGTCCAACAATTCTGGTTAAACCAAACCCTGGCAGCATGAGTCGCCCCTACTACCTGTACTGTCCACTGACTTTTCCAGCCACCGCAGCAGAAGGGACCATATCAACTGAATAAAGTGTGTATCTAAACGTCACTGAGGCGAGCAGCTTTCGTACTGTGAGGCAAATTGTTCGCACATACAGGAACGAGCCAACCCTTGTACGGTAGTATAGACTTAGTTGGAACAAAGACACAACAGCAGTGCATGGGTGTTGGCTGTTACGCAGCGACCAACTGTGTTACTCTGTTGTGCTCCTGGCATGCCAGAAGGCAGCTGTTTACCACTAGCAGAATGGTTTAAAACACAAGTGTCTGCCAAATATTCGCACGCAAATTCACCTCAGGCGTACAGCATATTACAGCAGATTGTGGAGCTTGATTAAAATACACAGGAAAAACAGTGATGGAATCAGAGCACTTGTGAAGAGTTTCCTAACAGAAGGATGTGAGAAGCACATTTCTGGGGACCCCAAATAGAGAGGTTTACAGAGGCTACAGGGTACCATCCTGGTTAATCACAACCTTCATATGAACCTCATTGGTTGCCTCTTTTTCTAGTTAACTCCATCTCCAATATTCTTTGGTGAGCACCTCTAAAAGGAGTTGTTGGCGGTACAGAAAAAACATAGATGGTGCACCATTCTCCTCGTTCTAACGGGACAGAATAGAAAGACATATGTGCTGGTCACATCTTATGCTTTCAAGACTGGGGAGTACAAGAGTCCAGCTCAAATTTTGTTCAATCTCACCCATCGTTTTAACAAAGAAAGCACAAATATAGCATCAACCCCCACAAAGCTGCATCAAAATCTTCACCAGTCTCTGAAGCAATACATATCTGCCCATCCAAGATAATTCATTTTAACATTTTCACAGTTCCGTAATCGTACCACGGACGCTGATCATTTTTAAAGGTATTTTCTGAGTTGGGTGGTGATTCACACTCTCGGAGGCGAATAATTTAGATGTCAGAGAAGAAAGAGTGCTCTTCCTGCTCGTGCAGCAAGGGGCTTTCAGGAAGGATGTTGTTACTTAATTGTATAGAATTATGTATGAAGGAAGCTTTTGTGGGTTCCTCCATGTCAGCCGTCGTGCTGGAGACAGCGAAAAAAGATATCTCCGAAAGCCAGTTCCTGTTAAATTCCTCCACGGATGAGTCACTTCACACAGGCCCCCTAATTCTAACTATAATTCTCAAATCCTGCTCAATACTTGTTTTTTCTGGTGCCCACTGACTTCTTTGGAATCAAATACCTCCAGCCTGTAGGCACTGTGGTGCTGTGCCACCCCGCCATCCTATGTTGTTTGCTCTGTACTCAGGGATGACAAAAGGACCCTCCTCCACTGTCCTGCTGCGGCACCTCACAGCAAGCTAACATTAAAGCTCAGCATGTGACGGCGAGTGTGCATGGAAAAATTATACACCATCTCAATCTGGAGTCAAGTGTGTACATTGCAATTTCCCAGTGCATAAATACGTAATATTTCTGATGTCCGAGTCAGAATATTTATATTGCTAAGGGTACTCTAGGATGCTTTCCTGTACATACATCTGGCAAGGTCAGAAAGAAGGCAATTTCTTTGGCCAGCCCAGACGACATTGTTGGGTTTATCGTCAGTTGGTTCGAGATGAAACAGGAAGACTGGCGCACATCTCAATTAGTTATCTTAAACAGTGAAGGCCTGGTAGGTTTTTTTTTTATTTCCATTTGATCTCTGAGAGTTGGATTTCCACCACAGAAGGTCTTTGATATCCACAAAGTGGACTTCTCAGCAGAGTCTTTTAATGATCAGCCAAGTCAGGTCGACCCTGGGAGTCACTGACATGAAAGTCCTCATTTTCACACCCTGCCTTCCAAAAAGGAAGGACTAAGCTCTTGTCTTTTCATCTCACGGGTTTTGTGACTCGAGTTATGCAACATCCTACTATCCCCTCATCTTCCTTTGCATGCCTATTCTGTTGTCTAAACATATGTCTCTCCACCATCTTCATGCACTGCAGACCAGATCACGTTCTTCTCTTCTTATTTCTTGTTTGACTATGCTACACTCTGAGTGAAAACATCAGGCATGCACTGAGGAACTGAGTCAAAATTACACACAAATATTGCATGGTGTAGAGAGATCTCAAATGCAAAAACAGTGATGATGCCACCGTCATGTGCAGGTAGCTGTGGGGCGAGGCCCCTTGGACCAATTCCATAACTTTCTATGATTCAATACTGTCATTGTACGCACAGCAAAATGGTATAGTTGTAGCACCAGGCCTAACCTCGAGTGGCAGCAGCTCACAATTCCGTCTTAAATATAACATTTATAAACATGTCATATTTAGAAAAGGCGATATTCACCCTGGTGTCTTCAGAAGTGAGACCCTGAGGTCACCAAACGGAAGACCACCAAGTGAAATCCAACCCATAAAAATTAGAGAAACCCTACTGGACCCTATTCTGCACCAAAAGCACACGTGAACTTTCACAAACCTTCAAAGACCCAGCTGATAACTGTCGTTATTGTTTTTTCTAAATTGTTTTCTGGCCTGTGTAACCGTGGGGAGGAATGAATAAAATGACTTGCAGTCCATCTACAAAACTGTCAGCACCGTTCTGCAACATCTCACACAATCTGCTACCTGTTTGGGACGGGACAGGTGTTTTGGCCGAGATAAGATAAAGCTGAAATTTGACAAGAAGAGACCAACTCGGCGAATAGAGCAAGAAATATTATTTTAGGATGTGCCCAGCAAGCTTGACTCCAAATGCTCAATCTGTTGACTCATATCTAGGTACAGAGCGTCCTCGTGTCAACATTGAGGGCTGGAGATTAAAACGATTGACTTCAAGTTTCATGTGAACAGCAAACTGGACGCATAGTGCAACATGAATGACAGACACAATTCAGACTGTTCTTCGTGGACTAAATAATCGTGAGACTCTTAAGCTCTTTGCTCTGTCGTGGCCATCACAATGATGGACATTTAAGGAGCGCCATCTGTCATCTATGCTTCAGCTCCACGATCAACACTTGTGTGAGCTTTGGTCTGAGAACGTGACACTCAGTTTATGCAACAGCTTTTTCGCACTGTAGAGTCCCTTGTTTCAAACTGACCAACTTCGCTTTGATTTGTGCTGTAACTAACACAGAGATATTTGTGGCCTGTAGCCTGTACTGTCACACCCTTGCATCACATCGTCACGTTGTGTAACGTGTCTTTTGAGGAGTGAATTTTCCTTGCAGATTAGTGAAGTTGTATTGTCCCGACTCATTACAGTCTTCGTTGGTGTGGTGCACACATGCACTCAAAAACGTGTTGTTTCATCGGAACAAAGACCTCGAGAGCTAAGGGGAAACTAGTGTTGTTGACTCTTCCTGAGTCGGGTTCAAAGCTAGGCTAACAATTTAGTCTTGGACTGCCCTGAAGCTCTTTCAAAGCAGTTACATTGCTGTTGGATTCCAGTGTTTGTTTGCCTCCAGCGAGGCTCAGCGTACGCTTCAGTCTGGATGTTGAACTCAGCAAACATGGCTCCGTGACCGCAGGCGCTCCAGTGGCACAAGGATTAATACATTTTGTAATCGCTCTCAAAATATGCCTTGTCATTCTTAAAAGGAGACTTAAGAATTGTGACCGCACCCATTTGATTTCAACGAAGGATGGGCTGCAAACAGCGACGTCACATTTGTTTTTAATAAGACTGTGTCATTTCTCTTTGACCAAGATGCCGTGCCATTAAACACGGCACTATTCAGCGAATATAAAGCACCGCTTGAATGGAATAAAACATTTTCAAAAGTAATTTAATCTGTTCCTTAAATAATAGAGGTAAGACATCGATGCAGTTCACCAGACCTCGTGCATATCATGGCATAAGATCAAACGTTCGTCACCTTATAGACAGAGACTTTCCCAGCAGGGTTTTATGACAGACGTAGCCCTGTTGTCTTTGACCCACAAATCACTGGGACAGGGCCTGGAGACATGTGATAGTCCTGCCAAAGAGTGTTGGAAAAAGTCTAAAGGCACCACATGTAGAAGACGAGACTCTGTGCATACAATAATGACCTATTTTACATCACAATAAAAGCAAGCATAAACAAAGCATAAATCACATCCCGATCTGCAATTGCGGAAAAAAGAATGCCGGATTGGTGTGAGCCAGTGGTTCTCAAATGGGAGTACATGCAGCCCTAGGGGTACGTGAGGGTAATGCAGGAGGTGCATGAGATAAGAAAAGAAAAAAGAACCAGCACAGCCGACATGGCATGTGACATTACCAGCTCCATTATCTCCAAATCTACACATGGTCCATTATCAATTTGTTCGTACATACATGTTTTAGATTTAGTATATACTTATAGTTTTTAATTTATTAATAATGATCATAAGAAACTTGTGTACAAGGGAATAAATTTTTTGTATTAGGGAATTCTGTTAAAAAAATAACAATATACACATATATATATATATATATACAAATATTTTATGGGAAGATATTTAGGGCTTTATCGTAAACATCAAATTAACTTTAAATTAGAAGTATGACAGTACATTACTGGACATGAAAGACTCAAAGTCAGAAGTGGCTGAGTTTGAGACTTTTGAGACAATTACCCTTAAATTTTCTGACTGTCGAAGGCAAAAACACAAGTTCCTGATAAAAAATGAATAATATATAAGAGTTAGTAGACTCCAGCTGACACTCGGCAAGTCGCACAGCAACAGCCAGATGAGCAGACCTCGACACACTTGCACATTATTGAGAGCTTTTCTGGTGGCACAGTGGAAGCTGCAGATAATAGCTGTTTGTTGACGTGCACACCAGCAGCACCAGCTACAAACCGGAGGAAGCCTTGAAGAAAAACTCTCCCCTGTGATCCAGCCAGCTGCATATCACCGAATCAAAAACACTCACACACACCATCTCCCCCGTTTCCGTCCCTCAGTGTGCCTGTCTGCCTGCCCGTCACCGTTTACATCCTCTTATCTGGTTCCACAGTGGAGGCCCTCTCTCGTCCTCTCTTATCTGTACCAATCTGTCTCTAGTGGTAAGTGCGTTCGCTTCATGGATATATCAGCATGAGAAAATGTGGACGGGAAAAAAAAAAAAACTACCTCTAGCCTGCATCTGCTTACATAGTCACCAAGGAAACAGTCAGAGGTCAACGCTTTATGAACACAGTCACAGTGCAGCTGATGAGCACTCCGGCTGCTTCATGTATGTAAGGTGTGAATCATTTCAGATACTCTTACTTCACTTCCTCAGGCTGATAAATGGAAATAATGAGCTTCAGTAAGTGAAACTAAAAGTCAAGCACCTGTGTTGTATGATTCTAATTGGACAGGGAATTCATGACAAAATACATTTCCTTGTCTGTATTTAAATTTAGCGACGTTACAGTCATCTAGTCTGCGGCAGTGGTTTGTGTGCCTCATGATTTGATTAGATTTTTCCAACGATGCTCTTGTTAAACATTCAATCTCTTTCGGCTCATCTGAGAACATGAAAAATAGTTTTATGTAAATGTTGCACCATTTCCTTTCTAAACCCTCCTCTGTAAAAAAAACATTTGATCATTTGTTCCAAGGTTTTATTACATAATACGAATAGAATTTGTCTTTTCTAAAACAAAATCAATGGAACAACTTTTTGCAGGTATCTCAACTTCACACACATAATTGTATTTCGACACAGCGGACTCAAAAATGGAGATAGTGAAGAAGGTCCTGCTTTCTTTACCATATGAGCAGATGATGTTGCTATTCATCATCATTGGCGTATTAAAAAAAATCAAAAATTGGCAGACCTCTGTGATTCTCTTCCTAAATTACGATAAACAAATAGCCTCAAACACAATTTTACCTGGCACCACAGGGAAAGGCAGCCACATCGAGTGCAGCTAAACAATGGTGTATGGACTGAATGGGTGGTGATTCTTAAACAATAAGTCATAGGATGCTGAAGGCCATGCGCTTGAGACCCAAACAATTTTGTATATTATGGTACTTATTTACAGATTATTTGAACTATGAACGTGAATTAAAAAAAAAAAAAAAAAAAAAAAAAAAAACAAGTCGACTGCTGTTAAGTTTACAAGGTCAGAGTGCCTGGAAAAGCATGCATGTGTTTCTCCCCCTCGCAGCTGTGTAAAGTCATCGGTACACACACACAAAAGGCCGACGAGTCTAAATATAAACGCACGAGTACAAACAAACATGCATCATTTATGCCCTCATTCACCATTTTCATACAGGAACAACAGGATTCCATCCGTGAAACGACCGTGAACAATCTGCGAGCCGCTTTCAGACGCGGGTGCTGGCTTCTAAAAATACTCAACGAGACGGTGTTGTGCTTTGTCTGCTGCACAGCGATGAAGTGATGAATACACATCATTATTCACTCACTGTAGGTACAACACACACTCAATGATTTATATGGAATTTAAAAAAGCTGTCATTAGCTGTCAGTATAACAAACCACCTGAAAACAAATGAAGTGCCATGAATAGAAATTAACTTCACGATGAATAAAAGAAGCAACCTTTGCCAGAAAGAATAAATACAGATGTAAAATGGTGGGATTGAAAATGTGTCAGAAATGCAGTTACGTCTCTTGTCTACATAATTAGACACTTTTGTATTTGAAATATCAGAAAACAAAGACGAAAACTGACCACCAAAATCAGTTTGTCAACATTTTCTGAAAATTTCATTGAAATCCTTTCAATCAAGTTTTTGTTATTTCGGTAGTACACAGTCCAAGAGTCTGAAAAAAATGCAACCCAAGCCATAGAAAATTATCAGGAAGGATCAGGAAGCTTGACAAACTTCAAGACAAAATTGAAGAGTCTCCAAGGTTTCTGCTGTTCTTAAATGCTCATCATTAAAAACTATTAACTAACATTAAAGTCCACCTATCAGAACAACACATCTTTTAGGAATGAAAACCAACAGTCACATGAATGTATTAGTCTAGATCACACCATTTCAAGTTCAAAACATTTCAAGATACAATGGAGTTTCCATGAGATGACTGCAGGCTTATAATATGGTGAGCGGTCCAATCACCTGCCACCCGCCTGACTTCCATGACCTCCTGTTCCTCCATCCATCTCTGCCTCATTTCACTGTTTACTGCTCCAATGACCTTTTTTACAGGTGAGTCTCTCCAGGTCGTCATCGGAGCCACTCAGCTGCTCACTTAGCAACTCGCTCTCTCTCTCCCTCTCTCATGCTTGATGGAGGGAGCCCTTATGAAGGCAGCAATTCCATCTACATGCAGACTAAGAGCATCACATCAGCCTCCTTTGAGACAGAGGATGAAGGCGGCGCCGATAAATCAGCATAGCTGAGATATTTGCAGCCAACTTGGGGAAAGATTTATGCCAACTGGATATTGGAGAGCATCACTCACCCTCCCTCATGTAGAAGGGCTGCAGGCTGATGGGCTTGAAGAGGAGTTTCAGGGGGAGGGTCATAGCTGAGGGTCTGATCTTGTCATAAAGATAGAAAGATTCCCACAGTGGGGGAAATGTAAAATAACTAATCAGTGATCCCACAACAGGGCTGAGGGGAAGATGGATGGAGAAAGGGTTGCAGGAGAGTAAAAAAGGCGGTCCCAGGTTATTACACGGAGCCGTAAATTAACACCAGCTGTCATATATAGATAACCCGGCAACAACCTCACACACATCATCCCCCTGCCAGAACCGGCACATCTTCAAGGATGTCGCTTCAGTAAATCCACAGATATGGCGACGTCTCTGCACCAGACAACATGCGGGACTTGTTTGTAGATAAACATACAAACAGAGAGTGAAAACAGGCCCGCGTTTATAGTTCTATAACACCGAGGGGAAATACATTTGTTTTTATTGGCAAACACAGCAGGTCTCGTCATCCACCACACCCTGTTGTGAACAAGCCAAAGGGGACTTCTCTGAGAGTTGCTTCTCTTTATTGTCGAAGAGGTCACATCCAGCCAATCTGTGTTACGCTGAGCAGTTTTTACTACAGACCCCGGGAGGCAGCAAGGCCAAGGCTTTGACCAGCCAGAGAAGGTCGCTTTAATTGACCAGCACAGCGGGTGAAGAGAGTCATTTTAGAGTGCAAGCGTGTAGGTCCGACAAATTTGAGGGAAGTGAAAAATGACAAAGCCAGGTATGGAATAGCCACAAAATCTCATGACTAATTCCCCATCTGTTTCAGTGCCACAGCACTTTAATGGACAAGTACCTGAGTGGAAAAGTGTAGCATGGCTGATCTTGCTTCAGTCTTGTACAGATCATTACATACCTATAACTGAATTGAAAAGTGTTTCTCCTGCTTCATGTGTCCGGCGCCACACCTGTATTTATTGTCTTAATTTTCTTCATTCTCCTCTCCAACGTCCCCAAACTTCTCCACATGAGCTGTCCCTCAAGTACACTCATCTCAGATCTTGTCCCTCCTCGTCACTCCCAATGACAACCTCATCATCTTCGACTCATCTAACTCTGCTTCCAGGGTCTCTGAACCATACATCCAGTCAGAGGCCAAGAGCCACATTATTTTACTGTGTTGCTGAAAAGAGCCACATCCTACAAACAAGTATGGCCGTAAGGCTCACCTGAACAGCTGGTCACATGACTTAGCAGCAGTATAGCGGTTAAAGCACATCCCTGTGTGTCACTAGGTAGCTGGTTCGCGTCCGGCGAATGTCTCTTCTGCATGCATTTTTAAAATTCATACATTTTACTGTGATCCTCCTCAAGATATCAAGCAGCGTAGATAGAAATGTTTGCGCCATTTATTTTACATGTATATATATTTTTACATGGCTCATGCCACCAATAACATGGCCCCGGTCTGTGAATGGAACGTCTCATCTTCACTCCACTGAATTAAATGGACTTCACCATGCTCAACAATGAATATCAGGTGAAACACATGCCTTACCTATAGTTTAGGGAATGACAAAGTGAAACGTGGAACTAAGTCATGTAAATCATGTTGATCGTGGCTCTGATGAAGGTCATGTGAGTCTTAGGACCACGACTCACATTGCATTGAACGTGCGGCGAGGTTTATTGTTTATGTTTCAAAGTTAAATGTAAGTCAAAGTCTTTGAACAATATTTTGACATTTCGATAGCGCTTACTTTTTCATCTTATTTCCTGTACAAACGATCATCTCAACAGCAACTTGACCAAAATCTCAGCCAGTTCAGCGGCTCATTTGGTGAAGAGCTGCATGAAACTGGGGACAGAGCCGCAGGTTGGCCAGGCCTGCCACACATCACGACAGCTCTCACAGCCCTTCTACATCGCCTCCTTTTCACTCAAGCTCTACTGTCACAGGTCAATAGATCAATAAAGGTGAATAGAATTTTAGCTAAAGCAAGAAACCCACTTTCAACTGCAGACTGTTTCATAACGTGCCATTGAACGGACTGAGCCTCAGGTGAGGAAGAATCAGCATATAAACAGTAGACAGCTATAATTATTGAAGCAACATTTGAGGAGTTATGCAACCACTCTTTGTTTTCCGCTGCTGTTTTAAAAACTCCAATACAAAGTCGTCCATTGCGAGCGTGCACAGAGTAGACTTTGGCCCAGTTTGGGAAGTGGGTCTGTCCATGTCCCGCAGCATCGCGTCTCCTTCACTGCTTCTAGCAGACAAGAGTCCTGCATTAATCATGTGCAGACTGACGGACTCCCCTGCTGGTGGTCACTAAACACATGCCAGCTGGAGGACAGTTTTTAAAGCAACGCTGCCTTCCTGGTTCTGCATCAGTTTCGTTGCATAGACAGCCTCAGTGCTAATTTTAGAAGTGCTGTTGCGATGACATGTGTCACGCTGTTCAGGAAGTCTACAGTCTGAGCAAGCGAAGTCACTGAACCACCCAATACAATCTCACTCACAAGCAGCGACTCTGTACATGACATGGCCCTGTGTTCATTTTGGGGAGTCCGCCATGGAAACAGCAAGGGTTTTGTAATAAGGGCGTAATAAGCGACTGGAAGTATCATACTTCAAGAGTGATGAAACCCAGTGGAGGTTTGAGCTCAGTCAGCTGTGAAGTCCGACCATCAGAGAGAGCGTGTGCTGTCGATAATCTGTCGAACCTCAGCGTCTCCACATATGTGGGTGAGTGAACCGCCAGAAACTGCTCATTTGCTGGTGGAGTGTCTTTTTCAAAAAAGCTCCCCAGAGACACAGTCAGTGGGAAGGAGCGCAGGTCCACCTCGTTTTAGTAGCGGTCAACTGAACGGGGCCGCTCTCCAAGCCACTCACTGCTTCTTTGCCAAGTAGTGATACAGCACTACACCGCCTACACGTATACACACACACACACACGCTCGCACATGCCGCACACAGCTGCACAAACAAGACCATACAGCTCTGCAAATTAATTACTGCTCATGTGACCATCGTGGAGTGAGACGCAGTGATTTGCCAGAGCTGTACTACTTGACAAATTCAAGAGACTCCATTATCTGCGTTTCAGTCCCACAGCAGCAGGAAAAATCGTAAAGGTGTCGACGGACTGACAGCTACGTAGTGATTACATGGTTTCAAAAATATTTTTTGCAAGAAATATGGGTAGATGAGCTAACAGAAAATGCACCGTTTCAGAAATTCTGTTCACTACTTATTGTTAATAATGTGCCGTTGGAGAAGGAGATACAAAAAGGGGGTCAAAGGGATGCAGAATGGTGAAGACAGAAGGTCACAACTGCGTCAGAAGTTCCCCTACAGGACAGTCTGGATGAGATATCACCCTCCCTGAGGTTCAGCTATGGCTGTCCATCAAGTCATTTCCAGTAGGTAACCTCTGAAAAAACATTGACACTGGCCAGGCTCTCATCCAAACTGAGGCCTTCCCACCAAACGCACACAGAAGCCTGCTTTTTTTTTTTAGATTTTACTGAATTAATAACACCAATAACGCATATGAGAAGCTGTGAACAGATAGGTGGTCGCTCATTCCTTTCTATCATAGAGTCTGCAGGACCTCACAGGGTGAAAACGCACAGACAAAAAGTAGCTCTTACAAGGAACGTGGCACCATCAGCAGGTGGAGCATGACCACAGAGGTGTTGAGTCACAGATCAATGGCTCAAACCCGGGTCTAGGTGAAACTGCCAGGACAGCTGTGCCAGGCTGACATATTCAGCCCTCCACCTCTCCCGATTTTAACCAAATAAGTCTACATTTTCATCATGAATTCCAACTCAAAATTGGGCAACAGGTCAGAAAACAACAGCGGAGAATGAGTAAATAAAACAGGCGGCGATAAAGAAAAGAGGATGCCTATTTTGTATTTGAGGCCCGACCGGATTCTCCACCTCAGCAACACATCACTGATGATCGCTGCCAGAGACTCATTGATTTCTCCTCCACAGGCCCAGAGGCTACTGGTTCCCGTCCTTCAAACGCTCGCTGGTATTCCAGGCCCGCTCTCCGGCCCGGAGCGGCCTGCTGTCATAGCCAGTGCTCAGGGACTATCTGACGAATGCTCCTGTCGCTTTAATTATGCAGCCCTTCACTCACTGACTCACTCTTTTTTCACTCACTGTCTCTTTGTGTGTCCGTAGTTTACAGCTCAAGGACCGCATTGGGGGACGGCAACCGCCAAGGTAACAGAGCAGCCTTTCGGTCGATCGACCCGGGTCCCTGAAGTCAAAGAGTCCCGTCTCAAAGAGGTAGAAGTGTGAACATAAAAAAAATACTTGATATGTTTTGCTCTCATTTAGGGCAGTTTTGGGTCATTAGAAAATTATTTATACTCTCATTACTTATAGAAAGATAAAGTAAAATCCATGACGAAAAAAAGAAATAATTATATATGTAAAACAGTCATATAAAAATCTTTTAAATATATGTTACAACAGAAAAATACTGTGTGGAATATGTGGACTGCTGTGTTAAAAGGTCAACACAAGACTGAAGACTCGAGTTTCCTGTTTATGCAACCTGATTAGAGTTAAACTACAATGCCAGTAAGCATTAGAGGAATTACAGGAATCATTTGTCTGTGAAAAGTGAGTTAAAGCAGGTTAAGAAAGTTCTTCGGATCAAGAGGTTAAACATCCAAACTGCTGCTGAGGAACATAATTGAGTGAGTCCGCCCACCACCGAGCCCAGATCGCTGCATCTTTAACACCAGTGTTTACCTGGCAGGACTTTTTGACTCCGTTGCAGTCCAAAAGTCAAGCGGCTGTATATTTTTTGAGCCGAGATATTTAACGAATCTTGCCAGTTGTAAAGCTGCAGGACATTACTGATGACTTTTTGTGATTCCACCTGGCACGACTAAACAACTGCCTGTCAGAAGCCATGTTTCTGACCGTTTGGATGTGCGTGTGTGGGCAGCAGCCACGGAGGATGAGAAAAAAGTGGATGTTGGCAGAGCTCCAGGTGGATGGAGGCAGAGTGGGGGCCTCTGCACACTGAAATATTGATCGTGAAGCCTGAAGCACCTGCAGGGTACAGGCTGAGTTTGGACAATGTAAGCAGAACGCTATAAAAGTTCTGCACGATCCAGCGGTGGTGGTTCGGCTGCAGTGGCACTTTTTACACTGCTTATGACACGTGATCGTCTCATAGCGCTTCAGCTGACAGTTGATATCTTTGTGTGAGTTAAACAAAGTTGTTGGTTTACTCAAGCCGCAGGTAAACGTTAAATACTGTCACATGCTATTCATTGAGCTTGTAGGGTTTTTTTTTTTGACAATTTCAAAACCTCATTCCAACAATAACTGCAGTATTACATCAGGTTCAGGGGAAATTTACTATTAGTTCCATATATTATACTTCCCATTTTTCATTAAAAAAATATGAATTGATTGAAATAACAGCTGAATCATACATGAAGCTTCTTACAGCAGATACACCACATCATACAATGGCATAACAAAAACATTCAAGGAGGGAGAGTAAATGAGATTAAATGCAATTAATTCATTACAAAACCATAAATAACCAAAGACAAATGTCTTTGAGTCCGTCCTCTTGTTTATATATTAATGTCTTTCTGTTGTGATAAAAATTTTTTATTAAAATATATATATATATATATTCTTGATAATCATTTTTAATTTATTCTATTATTTATTTTATAATTTATGATACAAATTTGATTTATAAAATCAGGAGAAAAAAGTGAACACTACGGTGAAAGTGATTTAATATTTTATAGAGCTGATATAGTAAATACATCTCTATGGATGCATTCATCTCATGACACTATTAACTACAAAGAGAAAGCATGAATGTTGTAGACTGGGACACGGCCAGTCTGCATCGAGTCAATCACACGCTAGCATGATCATTCAGCACTCTAAAGTAGGTGACCTGCAACCAGAAGGCTGCCATCGATGTGCAGCACTGGAGACCACTAGGGTGGAATCCTAACTTTAAGCTCACACAGCTCTTGAGTTCTACTCCTCTGGTGAGGTGGAGCAAAGCCAGCTCAGGGTCTGCTGGAGTTTTTCCGCCTCAGCAGAAGAACAGTGCGCGAGGAACTCGTCTTTCTTTGGGAAATCCAGCGCCCTTTGATTCATTTTTAAAGAGGCCTGAGCAGCTCCAGCAGCTCTGCTCTTCTTCTCTGTGTGCTTTCAGTTGCCTCCCTCTCCTTCTCTCAGCTCATTGAAGTCGCTCCATTCTCTTCCTCCGCTCCTTCGCTGCCCCGCCATGTGAGCAGACGTGTAGGCCAAGTCTTTGCATCGATGCATGTACATCAAACTGAATAGTTCCATCTTGTCTCGCTGCTCTTTGGGAGGCTCCCAAAGGAGAGATGGTGGGGCAGAGGATTGGCAGCAGTCACTTCATCTCTGTGTATGCAAGGCACCGTCCCGCTCTCCTATCCCTCCATCATCAGTCCGAGACAGGAAGAGGAGGAGGCGGTGGAAGACAGCCGGTCCGTCATGTCCCACTTGTCCTATTTCCTCACCCTTCCCCCCCAATCTTCTCCTTCCTTTCTGTCTTCCGCCCACACCGGCAGCCCTTCCTCCTCATGAGCTCCACGCTGTCAGCCATGCATGTAAACAAACGCTCACATCCGAGGTACATTATAGAAAGTGTACGGCTCGCTCACATGCTGGCAGCCCGCTGTGCGTCGTGCAACTGGCGGGCTCATCACACCAGTTCGGCCTCATTAGAGCGACGGCAGCGTCTCACCACCTTCCTGCCTCGACTACGTCTCTCTGCACTTGAGGCCACAACATGACTTTCTTTGCTTCTTAATTACTAGTTTTTTTTTTTAACTCCTGAAGTTGATTTTCAAATTTCACCACCAGCCTCAGAAGTCGCTCTTTTTTATTTTTAACTTCATTTAGGTAAAATACTCGCAGATAGATGAAGTATTTGTATTGCTGAACATGTATGAGTATAGCTGTAAACTTACATGAGTTTTAAGCCATGAACAAACAACACGACTGAGCTGAGTTCCTGCACAGGCATGTTCACTGCTCATCTGAACTGATGTGGTCCTGCGTAGATGCAAACTCTGCTTTATGGGATGACAAGTTTTAAGCCAAAAACATCCCCCTTTTCAAAATTTATGAGCCAGCACATCTTCCAAATTATTATTTCAACATCCAAATAGAATAGGGTTTTTTTTCAAACCTCTTCTTCTTTCTTTTCATCTCTTCCTTCAGGGGTGGCCACATCATCTTCCTCCATCTCACCCTGTCCTCTGCTTCCTCTTCTCTCAAACCTACAAACCTCATGTCCTCCTTCACCACCTCCATCAACCTCCTCTTTGGCCTTCCTCAACACCTTCTGCCTGGCAGTTCCAATCTCAACATCCTCCTACCAATGTACTCACTATGTCTCCTCTGTACATGTCCAAATCATCTCAATCTATTTTTTCAACATGTGCAATATGTGGCTGCTTTTTGTCTATAGTTAATGTTCAGTGTGACAATCCAAACTTCCCTATTGTGGGACGTGTGCGTGTCTGCGTTCTACATGAGGACGGTCTGCACATTATTAGTCTTCCTCCTCACGTCAGACGGGAACACATTGAGTGGCTAATCCGGGACGACTGGGGAAGCCTTATTTGCCATGAGGAGGTGACACGCTGCAGGGCGAAGCGGTGACAGCTGACGTGACGTACAGATCCGCTGGATCGACAGGCCAGAGACGCTGATCATTTTTGTCAAGCTGAGACGGTAAAACGCTGCAGCGACCCATAAATATTGAACCTGCCTAGAGGCCAATGACCTGCCTGGGCCAAATGTGGTCTTTCTGGCAAGTGTGAGTGTGTGTGTGTGTGTGTCTGAAGGAGATGAGTCCATTAGGCTGCAGGGAAGTGAGCATGCAGATAGAAGGGCAAAGTTCAGGCCTTCAGTATTCCTAGAGCTGCCTTCCCAGTGGAATAATACGCATGGAATAGAATCGTTCAAACTTACTAACATTTCAAATAAGAAGCAGAAGTATTCGATGGAACTTTAGATGACGTCAACACAGCTGTTCCCATGTGAATTCTACAGTGGAGGTCAAGATCGTTTTAATGCTCAGCTAAGGTCATATGTCTTTTTGTTCACACATCACATACCTACCATACCAAGTTCATTTCCAAACGAAATCCATGTGGCCTAGTTGCATATGCCGACATCTACATTTTAGTAGTTTGGACGTAGTTAGATTCCTTACTCATATTTCCACAGCATATATAATACATAACCAAACATTAATATAATAACCAAACATTCTGACAACACTGGGATGCACTATGTTGAAAACAGGAGTGAATTCAGCGGAATAATTTTTATTCTAGTAATTAAAAACTGTCTAGATTTACAGAAAAAAAACATTTCAGATGATCTCCCCCAGAACTGTTTTCCTCCGGCACCGTTCAGAGTAGTCTCTGGGATGCTCTCAAAGTTTCCATACAAGCTTATGACACAAAACTCCCTAATTTCCAGAAGGTATTGCGTGAACACATATACGTCATTACCTAGTTATAGACTGTGATATTAAGTATATGCTGAATGAAGGAACATTTTGACCCATGTTATGGAAAAAAAAGTTTAAATTCAGTGTTGGTGCGTGAGTCGACGTGTCCTACCTCAGACCTGGGACCTGTCGCAGTCCCCCTCTCTCCTCATGCAGCTCCATTTTCTCCATGAGACTCTGAAAATGAGCGAGCCTCAGTTTGTGTCTGTCAAAAATAAAGTGCCGAACACGAACATTTTAAAGAACAAAATCCCTAATTTCCAGAAGTTATTGTGTGAACACATATACGTCATTACCTAGTTATAGACTGTGATATTAAGTATATGCTGAATGAAGGAACATTTTGAACCCATGTTATGGAAAAAAAACTTTAAATTCCGTGTTGGTGCGTGAGTCGACGTGTCCTACCTCAGACCTGGGACCTGTCGCAGTCCCCCTCTCTCCTCATGCAGCTCCATTTTCTCCATGAGACTCTGAAAACGAGCGAGCCTCAGTTTGTGTCTGTCAAAAATGAAGTGCCGAACACGAACATTTTAAAGAACAAAATGGTGTTGCGTCAACTCTATCGCGCGAAGCTCAATAACGACAGACCACATTACCGCCAATAAGTAAAAACTCTCCGAAACACGCGTTCTTAAGTTTAAATTCAGACTCACCAGCTGTTGACATCGATTCAATTAGATGCCGCCGTTCGTCTGACCGGAAGTTGTGGGGTATTTATAGGAAGCTCGTCATTTTCCCTTTCATTTGCCGATATGCGTGAAATTATACGGTAATACGTAAAACGTAAAAGCACGTAGTAAGCGTATATTTCCCGCAAAGCTGCTAATTCCCACGCATATTATGGCTTTCACTCAATATTATTGGCCAACATGGATTTTTTAAATTAAGACGGATGTGGACAGCAGGTGGCAGTAGCGTTCCAGAGCTTGCCCTGACAACACAAACAGTCAACGAGGAAGAAGGTTGCTCCAAGTGACCAGTAACTGCCACTCATCTTCCAGAAGCATGAGTGACATTGTAAATATCGCTGCCGATCATGTTTTCTGACGCTGTAGATCAAGCTGGTTCCACATCCATGGCATCAAAGCAGACAGCCGTGGTAAACATGGCTGCGCACTCTGACGTTCCTCTCCAGCGTGCAGCAGAGGACTCCTCAAACGCGGCAGATGAATTAAACATGACTGCGTAATTGACTGTACATTATGAAACAGCAGGAGACACGCAGGCAGAGGGAGACGCGCACAGACTCGGGAGACTAATGAGCTAACTGCGGGGCGTTCTTCCTCATGTGACTGCCGTAATTGGGTCAGTCAATAGCCCCGTGCCACGCTGTGCTGCTGGTGCAGACCGGCTCGCAGCCGTCTGATAGGCCCGGTCCGGATATGGACCACATCAGCTGCAGAAGCGCCTCCAACCATCCAAGCGTCTGTTCAATGAGTGGGCAGCTGGATAATACATAATAAACAGGGCCGGGACGATGCACTGATGCGTCCTGGACACCCTGGGTAGCTGGGATAGGCTCGAGTCATGGTGGCCTTTTTAAGGGAATAAACAGGGGGAAACAAAAGGAGAACTGTAACGTGTTTGGACCAATAGTTGTGGTGTTACAAGTACAATTCCTGGGCAGTTCACTGCGAGCTAAGCCCCCACTACTTTGACATGGCAGCAGCCCACCAAAATCATGTGTGTGGAAACGTGTTGAAAGGTTCCCCCTCACCCTGAGGGCCAGAGAGTGAAGTTCCTCCTTTAATCTTGATGTTTCTGTTGACTTGAGTGCGCCTGCTGTCTGTGTGTGTACAGTAATGAATGTTTACTGGAGCTGCTGTCAGGCTGAGTGGGCGTGAACTCGAGACATTCTCGAGAGTTTCCATCTATTCTCTCTAGTTTTCTCCCTAATTACGAGATTTCTCTTCTGCCAGCGCGACAATTGTCTGTTTTTAACTGGTCTTTTGTCTTGATGCTCGAACAGTTGAGTTTAGTTTTTTATTATAAATATAATTTATGTTGTTGCACTTGTATTTTTTTCGACATTGGCTTTTGCTAGGTAATATTTGTCCTTAAGGTCCTATGCAGAGCTCATTTCAGTATAGCAGTACAATAAAATACTCAGGATACAGGACTCTCCCACTTCATGCCAAATACTGAAGATACACACACGTCTGAGCAGCAATATCTCTTGCACATCAATCGTTCAGTCTCATTACTTTGACTAAAATGAGCCTTTAAAAATGCATGTAAACACCTCGACTATAAACTATCTAAATGATCTAGTAGCTCATTTATTCCTGTGTATGTCACAGATTGTCTTGGCATTTGCTTTGAGCTGCATCAAAAACAGCTCCTATTAGTGCCAGGAATATAATTATACTCCTAGGAAAAATGCAAATAAAATACTAACAGAAACGGAAGCAGAGCACAATGCTCAAGTGGCTACAGAAATATACAAAAAACAAGTAGAAATATGTGCGTGGGTGGTCAGATATCTGTATTTTTTGTATTGTTTATCAGTCAGTACACATCAAAAAGGACAATTACAGACTTTAAAAATATGTTTGTCATCCAAAATGACTCATGATGTTAACTTCACAAAAATAAAAAAATAATCATATAAATATTCAAAATTTTGTCTTAGTTCATTCATGTTTCCTTACACGCTAGAATTCTTCTGAAATTTGGAGCTATGGCTTTTTTGTTTTGCATGAGGAACTGCTGATGTTTTAGTTCAGTTTATATAAGCTATGAACTGTACTGTACCGTATCTGTATGAGTGTGACATCATAGTCGTGCAAGACTATTGTTGCAATTCTAAATAAGAGAAAACCCAAGAAGGTAGCTTCAAGAGTCAACAAGCCGTTCATTGAAATAGAGGAGGAACATTGTCGCTTAGTTTTACCCCAAAACCTGTGGCTATTTTCTCTAACAATGGTGTTTTAATCTTGAATATCTTCAGTTCAACCAAGTCAATCACTGGTCAAGTTGCCTCTGCTCTGCCTCTTGTTATTGATAGGAGGAACCAGAGGAACTCCAGAAGGCACTTTGCCACCGAGTCCGACTGTTCCTGTAAACTTCCTGCAACATGACTGCTGAGGTACCTGAGAACCAAAATAAGGAACAGAGACGGTGAGGTGAGTTTTGCTTTGTATGTGGACGGACAGCGGAAGAACAGAGAGGACAGCAGGGCGGTCAATCTTGGACAAACAACTTTAATTCTGGTAATGCATCTATACACTGTACATTCAGTCACTGTTGTATATAAGCATAGCTATTTTCAAACATAATCTCATAAAGTCCTTTACTTTACAATAATGTCCGTGTGCAGGGGGGGTGGCAGGGCCAGGGGGAAGGAGAGGGGGGGCGACGGAGGCGTGAGCAGATGAGGGAGACACGGGGAGTCGATGAAGAAGCCGAGCTTGTTGTCTTGCTGTTTATGTTGCGTTAATAAAGGAGAAAGCTTACATTAACCTCTTACATAAAAATAGACTGTAAAGTTTATATGTATTAGCAGCAGCACAGGGCTAAATGGAGACATGAGGACGACAATCCGAGCAGTCTGTTAAAAATATATATGAACCGGTGAAAAAGTAATTCAATAAAAAGACTCTACAGTAAAAAATAAAATATGGATTAACGTGGACGTGGGGGGTGTTTTCTTACACACTGCAGTTAAAACATTTTTAAAAAGGAAGAAAAAGAAACCTCTATTGTAAGAAAAAACCTTTTTGAAAAAGGAAACACCATGTACATATATTATACAACTGTGTAAATGAAAAACATATTTACATTTGGAAATTCAAATCTTCACACTGGCAAGTATCGATCTACTCATCTGGACTCTTATTGCTGCATCTCTCAAAAAAGTTTAGAAAACAACTTGGTTAAAATCTCTTTTTTTTTCTGGAGGAAAACCACCAGCGAAGTAGAACAAGAAGAGAAAAACAAGGTGTACCAATTTTCGGTCAAAGATTTTCAGCATTAAGAAATGGGCATCCGACGTAATGCCCCCTGTGAGACGCACCTTTATTTACAAAGTAACAATTCACAAAAGTGGCTCTTCATAACTATAAAAATGGAACATGCATATTGTCGATTTGAACTGATTTTTTTTTAAAAAAGCACTCATTCAGACAGAAAAGCGTCTCACATTTGTTCAATTGGTTTGTAAACTGAGTGCTTTCGGGGAGCGCTGAGCCGCGGCATCAGCACCTCTGGAAACCTTCGCCCACCGCAGGCACTTGAGGTTGTCCAGCATAATTATGCCTCCTTTTGTTTTGTCGCAATTAATTTCACAAGTTTCGTTTCCTCCTTATAAGAAAAAAATGCTTAATATTGCAATAAAAACATGTACAGTATCAATGCCCCATAGCTGACTATATGAATGGCAATTTTTTTTATTTTCATGCATAAAGAAAATATGAGTTTTCTATTAAAAAGTGAACATAACAGACGAGCAATAAAATATCTCCACCATCAAAACATCGACAACCGAAAAAGGAAGAGAAAACACCTACATTCTGATTGCATTGTACCCACAGAGCGACGGCCGCCAGACGTGATTTGTGCGAGTCTCCCGACGCCTCTCCAGCTGATCATGTGACATTTCTGTATATTACAAAAACAGGTGTTGCGGAGTAACAGACGGCGCTTCATCGCTCCACACTCCGATATTGTTTTTCCCGGAGAGAAGCTGGGGGGAGTACGACAGTTGTTTGTTCGGACAAAAGTGCGATTCATTATCGTAAAATTAAAAAAAACAAAACATATATTCATATTTACAATCCTTAATTTAATTAGAAGAGAACGGCTCGTGGTGATCGTAGATGAGCCCCAGAACAACCGGCGCTTTAGATATGAGTGTGTGTGTGTGTGTTAGCATCGTGACAGAGAGCAAGAATTTCACAAAAGCAAGTGCTCGCTTTTAAAAAAAAATGGCGCCAAGGTCGCACCATGTGTCCCCGAAACGCACAGCACGGCGTGACTAAAACACTGAGAGGAGTGAGGCGGCACCATTTGTTCACTTGTGGTCCGGTAACTTTACACGTCCAGTCTGTTGTGTAGCTTATAATGTCTTCTGCTCTCCGGAGTCCAGGACCTATAGCACCCCTGAAGCGTGTCCTGTGATGCTGCGCCGCTGATTTGTCCAGGACGAACTGCTCTGGTGGACGGAGGCGCAGCAGGGGTGCGGGGGGCGGGGTCAAGGATGGGGACGTTAGTTCTTCGCAGGCGTCTCCTTGGCTGTCAGCTCCTCCTCGCTGCCGGACTTGGGCCACAGCTGCTGCTGCAGCTCCTTCACCACCCTCTCCAGGTGCTCCCTGGCTTCCCGCTCGTGCAACAGGTCCGCCCTGAGCTGCTCGCGGTCGGCCTCCGCGTGCTGCAGCTTCATCTGGAGGTCTTCAATCTGGAAAGGCAAATGACTATTTCAGAATCCACAGTCGGTTTTAATGTGACGGAGAACTGCACAAGAGACTTCCTTCTTCTGACGGTTTTTCAAAAGCACACGCTGCTCCAACATGAAAGAATTCAGGGGCGAGAGTACGACGCCGCTTTTGTGAGAAAGACCTCCATTCATAAAACAATTTTCCAAGCTCTAAATTTGGGATGTGTGCAGCTCGGCGCAACACTGAGAGCCTGTGTGTTAATGAGCTTGGCGTCCCAGCTGGAGAGACAAAACTCCCTCATGTTTTGTCTAATCTGTCTTTCCCATGATGCCCCAGGAAAGCCGGGGCGCTTCCTGTTTTCTAGGGAAGGGGAGGGGCACTCTACGCTCCATTTATTTTCCTCGGAGAAGCAGGAAGTGCTCTTGTGTCGTGCGTAGCGGCTGGTTCAAATCCCATTACATTATGTTTTTGAGAGAAACACACTTCTAGATTAAAAATACATATTAATATATTAAAAATCTTTATTTTAATAAAATACTGAGAAGGTGAATATGAAAAACGGAGGAAGGAAACAAGATGTTAACTCAAGGATGGGAAGACGGAAAAAGACTGGCTCTTTTAATATGAAATATGGCGGCACTAAGTGCTTTCAAACGTGAGTGTGTGTTACTGACCAGTGCGGAGTACTTGGCGCGCAGACGTCCGGCCTCGCAGCCTTTATCACACACCCTCAGCTGCCGCGCCTGCTCCAGCTCCCGCTTCAGACGGATGCGCGACTCGTTGGCTTCCTTCATCTTCTTCTCGCTCTCGGCTCGCAGGCGCTCGATTTCCTTCCTCAGATTGCGCTTGGCCTCCGTGGCCTCCCGCAGCTTCTCCTTTTTGGCCACCCGTAAGAACTCCAGCTCCTGAAACGAAGGTCCGAGTTAGAGGTCGGGAAACGAGCGCGGCGGTGTCCATGTCACTGTTTACGTTCCCTACAGTCGGGGGGGGGGGGGGAGTGCCGCGTGCCAGTTAGCTTTCCTTCCTCTCTAATGTGTGTGAGTGTGTGTGTCCTCGTGGGAATCCTGCAGTTCGCACAAACACATCTGTCATCAAACTTTGTACTTAGTACAACTCCGACTTATATAACAGCTCTCTCATCACCAGCATGGCCGCCGTCCAATCGGACACCGACTCTCACCCTGAGAGGAACGGCGCCACCGCGCTGTGGCAAACACACACACTCTTTCCTCTCCATGTTCTTGTTCCCGGTCCAAAAATAAAATTGGAAGTCGGGTCTCCGCAGTAACATCCTCTCCCTATTGTTATCAAGGACTCACGCAAACACTGATGCCTCTAGTCTCAACTGAATTGGAACTCAGAGTGAAGTCTTATTATGTGTCTGCGCCCGGCTCTCGGTGGGTGGCGGGGCGTGTTCTCTACCTGTTGAAGGCTGCGCTTGGCCTGCAGGGCCGACCCCAGCTTCTCCTCCTGCTTCACCCTCATCTTCACGATCTCGTGCAGGAACTTCTCCTTGGACTCTTTGGAGTCCAGTCCACTGTCCAGCGCCTGCCTCAGACTCTCCAGCTCGGACTCCAGACCCTGTTCTGGGCTGGGGTTGGAGGGCGGGGGAGCTGCGGCCGTGCTGACTTCAGCTGTGGTCACGGTGCAGTTGGGACCCTGGGCTCCTGGAGAACTCAGGTCCTTCGCGGAGCTGCTGGATGAGGTGAAGGACGGCGAGGAGAGCGAGGAGACCGACGAGGTGACTGTAGCAGAAAGAGCGAGGAGGTGAGCCCAACAAACTAGTCATAATAATCATAATCCAACTTACATTCGTCCCTGCTCTCCACTTCGATTTCCACCTCTGAATCCTTGTCTTCCGGTGGAGGTGCTGGCTTGCTGGCTGACTTGGGGCTGGGACCCTCTGGGGGCTGCTGCTCTTCAGTCGTCCTCCTCTTGCGTGACTTGCTGGCGCTCTCGGCGGCAGGCTCGCCAGGGCTTTGGTGAGACACACTGGGAACCGAGGGAGACATGGGGCCCGCCTTGGTGAGAGGGAGCGGAGTGAGGGCCACGTTCGGGGCCACGGCGTTCTCCAGGCTCTTGTAGTTGTAGAAACTAAACAGACAGACATGAGTCAGCCTCCATTTGAGGATTTCATCTTGAGAGAAACAGGAGATTTGGGAGCGAGCGCCACCGCTGCCCTGCTGTGTGTTAAATAGAAAGGATTGAAAGAGAAACGCTGGCAGCTCTATCCTCCCACTGCAGCGGAAACTTGGCCAGATCAGCTGTGATATTGGCAGCGCAAGGACAAGTGGGTGCTGGCGGTACGAGTGTGTGAATAATGGCAGTGTAGGAGGCAGCGGTACAGTCAGACATGACCCCTGCAGCTCCAGCCCACCCAGACATGTGAAAGAGCGTGAAGAAGCGGCACAGCTCTCACGCAGATCTCCCTGCCGAGCCGCGTCTCACCTGTCTCTCAGCAGCGCCAGCGGGTGATTGGACGGCTCCTTGTCGCCGGCGGAGATGTGCGGGGACCAGGGTCTGAAGGCCGAGGCCCTCTGTCGGGGCTGGATGCAGTTAAGAGCCTGAAAGGGACAGACAAAAGCGTTGACCAACGGCACCATGGAGTTCACTGATTCAAAGACGGTGATGCCGGCGCAGAGGTCAAAGTGCTGATTGGGTTTTGTCCGCCAGCGCAGCACCGAGGGGGTGAAGCTTAAATTTACATCAGAGCGCGGTTATTACCGGCTGATTGTCCCTGAAATCACTGACCTACAACCTGGAGTGACCGCAGCTGTGAGTGAGCGCAGCCGTGCCAGCGCCACATTAATCTGCCGGCTGCTCAACAGGCAGATAATGACAGACCTCGGCATCGATCGCCGTCCACTTCAAGTGTCCACTTTATTGAGCAGGTTCCTTCACATGCTCGCTGCTCCTAAACTTCTATATGTCAAAAATTCAAACTATTTTTTTCTTAAACGTGTCAAACATGCTGCTTTTTCCATGTATATGTTCCCTTCCTTCCCTACAGATCAAATAACATAATGTCTCCTATTTCGTATTATAACCAGTCAATATTTTTCAATATTCAATATTTTTTCTTCTCTGGAGTACAACACTTTATATTTATACATTTTACTTAAATATTAAGGAATTATAAAGGAGTAAGGTGGTAAAATGCATTAAAATGGATCAACAAACCTAATAAAATATAAAGAACGATCCAAACAATTGATGCGCCAATAATAAATATGCACTGTAGTTTTTCTCTCCTAATGTCATAAAGCTTGAACTGAACAGTTTTATAAGAAAAGAGCTGAACCAAGTGACTCGACACCAGTTTACGGCAACAACTCATTTGTAAATGAAATCGGTTTAAAATCAAAATTCCATGTAAATCTCATTGCTCCCTGGCAGCAGGAGCTTCAGCTTCCTCTGCTGTTGACGGCGCTTCACGCACTTGGTGTGAAGATAAATGGCCCGGGTTGTTTGGAGGTGTCAGTAACTGGACCTCCTTCAGGAACGTTTTAGGGAAGATTGACCTCCGCGGGGACATCCATCATTAGATTCCGTTACAGCCATGCCTCAAACTTCCATCCCAGTCAGGGAATCATTGCGGTCTTCAGTTACCCAACGATTTGATAGCATCACTCAGCTGCTCTAAATTTAAGCTCCAGCATCATCTGAAAAGTTGGCTGTGATATCGCGTGACATCAAGTCTCTCGTGGACGGAGCTCTGCCCGCTGCGCCCTCGGCAACACTCACCTTATTGGAGGAGGACAGAGACTGCAGCCAGTCGTGATGCTTCTCCTTGTCGGCCAGCGGCGACTGCAGAGGGAAGTCTTCATGTTTGGACTTTTTGGTGGGGAGCGGGTCGGACGCCTGAAACAGAAACGTGGAGACGCTCATGAGTAAAACTGTACACTTGAATCTGTCAAACCGAGGACGAGAAATGAAGTGGACTGAGTCGGCAGAATCTCTAAGGAAGTCACATGACCTTTAGTTTTCAATAAAATCTTGCAGCAGTGACTCGAGGACAGCTGTCATGTCCTCGGAGGTATTCGCGCGTCTAGCCGTGCTATGTTTCCTCAGAGAGCAGCTCGCCTTACACACACACACACAGGCTTGTTCCTGACACACTGGCACCATGGCCCAGTGGATTAGAAACCAATATTCCCAACCATCACAACTTCAGAAAACTGGACGGCGCAGTTGTTATCAAGCTAACATGAAGGACGCCGGGGTCCGCCGGCGACATCTCCATCCAGCATGATGTCATAGCAGAAGGGAAGGGAAACAAACCCCTGCTTGTCTCTTTGTGTGTGACAGACAAACACACATGCACGCTCGCACACACGGCCCGGTCACCTCCTGCCTCCTCCCTTGGCAGCCTGTGAGCAAACACAAGCTGCTGGATTTGTGCGGCTGGCGAACTGTGGGCGTGTGTAGGTGAATCCTGTCTTTCATCGCTCAACTTTCCTCCCTCATTCACATCAATGTGTCATCACTGACACCGCTTCTCAGTCCAGTTCTGAACAGGACGAGTGGTTATCTGGAGCAAGTGCGGACGGAGGATATGAGCTTAAAAAAACAAATACTTCAAAAGCTCTGGCGCGAAGTAGAAATGACGGAATGAAAAACAGATTAGTGGAGACGTGTCTGCAGTTGGCAGAGACGAGGGGACCGTGTCCTACATATCGGGCCAGCAAAGCCGGGCTGTAGGTCTGTGCCTGCAGAGAGGCCCAGAGACGGCTGATCTCCCTCACACACACACACACACACACACACACTCGACTGCCCTGTGGGCGAAGGCGCACTGCCACGTGCTCGCCCTCGTCTCGTGGATTACTTGCTGCCAGGGGTGCAGCGCTGCATCCGGCTCTCGGGACGGAAGAGATCGTCCGGGAGGTCGGGGCAAAGAACTCAAGTGGGTCACTCTAGCTAAAGCTGCTTTTTAAAAAAAAAAAAAAAATCTTGAGTCACATGACCAGCAAATCAGTAGCTTCTAAGCTTCAATTACCCATAAATAAGCCAAATATCTTTCAAGTTCATTTGATAGTTTACTCATGCAGTAAACTTCCACACTGTGTTGTCACTACCTGAGTGGCACACAGGACATTTACAAGTCATTTTTCAACATCAGAAACCAGCGTATTATGCTAGTTGTCTTCAGCTAAAGTCGCTAATAACTGTCTGAACATGAGGAGTTCCCCTGAGGCGTGAAACTCAGTTCTTCAATAGCTTGGTTTATTTATACATTGCAAGTTTCATTTCTTCTTCCGTCAACACCTCATCCTCTCAGATCAAGGCGTGGAGAACCTGGCTTCCACTCTGCCTTTGGACCTTGGATCTTGGTCCACTTAACCGCATGAAAAAAAGCTGACAAATTGTAATCTGATGGACACGTGACCCCGACCCAAGGCTGAGTCGTTTACTGGAAACTGCTACGATAAGTGTCGGAGACTCAGGGCTGCTGTTGTGTGTGTGTGTGTGTGTGTGTACTTTGTCTCTCTTTATTATGTGGTATAGATTACACAGCATAGACAGGATGTCACACTTGTGAGATAAGAGTTTCAGATTAGCACAGTGTGTTAGACGTGCCCAGACTGCGCGGCAACACCTTGCGCTGCTTCCCTCACACCTCGCGGTGCGTGAACACGACACGCCGTCCCTGCTTTCTGAGAAGAGACGCGTCTGAACAGAAGTGGCTGGTCGTGTACGGGCTGACTTCCTGTCTAGCCCCCCGCATATCAAACAGCGTGGGCTTTCATGTCAGAAGGCACTGAGCGGCGGTGAGATACCAACTCAGGGGCCCCGGCGAACACGTGCGTGCGTGTGTGTGTGTGTGTGTGAGGGACAGGATGGGTGGAGTGACAACAGTCCACTCTAGAAGCGGTTGCACAACACTTCCTCACTGGTGTTTGACACACTGAGCCGTGTTGACTCACTAACATTGTTTTGCTTTCACGCGCGGCGACTTTGCGGTCAGCTTCAATTGGCCTGACCAATAGTCCGAATGTATCATGTTTTCCCTTCAAATAAATCACATTTTACAGGAACAACAAGAGGGAAGCGGGAGAAGAGTAAGAGTAAGTCACAGTAATTTGAGTAGCTTCATATGTCAGGGTTGTTAAGTTGGACAGGGGGCGCCAGAGCGGCCGGTGTAGATGTTGCAACATGGGGGTCTGACCCGGGGTCACCTCAGGTGAGGAAACTGACCAGCTAAAGAGCTGTGGAGCACCGACAAGCTCTTCACCAGATTCGTGGTACGAGAGGTTGCTCGGTGCATCAGAAGAGAGGTTTCCGAAATGACAACCTTCTGAAGACTTGATCTATGAGATTAGAAGCTGAAAGTCAAAATGAAGAAGTTCTTGTTTCTGAACTTTCCCTGCCTCCACGGTGAACAAATCCAGGGGCTTCTGCCGTGACAGACAGTCTCTGGTGAGATTAGCGAGACTCTCTCCGCCCTCCTTCTTCCTCCATCGCCCGACACGCCTCTTCCCCTGCTTTCTTACTGGTGTCTGTCTGAGAGCGTTTCCTGTGTCATAGATTACCGGATGTCCTCTGAGAACAGGGAGAGACGCTGAGGCCCGAATGAAACGTCGAATACTTCCCTCTCATCATCCACAAATGAATGTTTGACAGCGCCAGCTGAGGAGGACATGCAGCACACTTTTGATGAGTTCACTGGTGTCGGACTTGCTCTGCATATAGATCAATGTGCAGCAAAATATGAGGCTAATGATGGAGGTAATCACTTTAGTCAAACAGGAAGTGGCACATTTAGTGAAATAATCTAGACAAATTTTCGTCTCAACTTTACATCCATTTATTTCACTTTGATATATTCTTTTTTTATTATTTATTTTTGAAAGTTTCTATGAAGAAATATAAGCATTCAAAATAAATCTATTATTATTATTATTAATATAATAAATAATAAATCATTATGAAAATACAAGCTAAAAGTGAGATTTAGCAATAAAATTTAGGCTTTTTAAAAAAATTTGTTTCAATAATATCCAGAAAAAATACAATTAGAAAATACATCATAAACTTCTGATGTAATTTCAGTTTGACATTGAGGCTGCAGGGGCCAGACAGAAGCTGCCAGAAGGCCCCATGTGGCCCCTGAGTCGCGCATCGCCTTGAACTTTTCAGCATGTGACTGCATGTAAAGCGTTGACCTAACACACACGCGCTCACTCACACAAACAGGACTAGACAAAGATGAAAGGGCCAACAACCTGTTTTCTTTGCTCTCTCTCTTTCCACTCTGCAGTGGGGAACTGAGCCGCACCCTGACTTTGACCTCACCCTGGCCTCCCTGCTAGTCGTGCTCAGGGGCCCACGGCGAGGGCCGAGGGAGGGGCCCCCACCAACAAGAGATAAAGGGAGAGCTTTGGTTACCTCCGACACGTAAGCTGAGGAACAAACAGGTGTCAACAAACATGAAGGTCTTGAGTTTGCTCAAAAACTGTCCCGCCTGCGGTGAGACACTGGCTGTCAACTTTGGACCTAAGACTCCAGTGTGAGTGACAGCCCACATATTTGTTCACCTCACCTGCAGTTGATCTTTTGGACTCATCTCTTCCGTTTTCACCTCTTACAGCACATAAATGCTCTGCTGTGTTGCAACATGAAGACCACAAGTCTGTCATGTGCAGGAGAATTGTAGACATATGTGTCGAGCAGATGAAGATATATAAATAAGGATTACACGTGTCGGCACGAGGAATCACAATGTCAACATGGACGTAAAAGCTCTACAGACGACGGAGCACGAGTTCACAGCAGAATGTCTGACAAGTGCTGAGCTCACAGCCGAGCATGTTTGTGAGTCTCTTCTGTCGACTCCTGAGAAATGAAATCAGCTCTCCAGAGTATGATTCTTGTGTTTTTGGGTCACACAGTTTTGGCTGACATCTTCCAGGCTGCAAAGAACGACGAGCGTCTGTGCTTAGCAGCTGAAATGAGTGTGATAAGGAGAAGAGATGAGGCGGGCGGCATATTAAATATTCACTGGAAAACAGAGAGACGATCGAGCACTTCAGCTCCACCAGGTGGCCGTACGAACACAGGGGGCCCGTGCCCGCACCGGCTCTCCCTGCAGAACCCCACTATTCACCCCAAACAGGGAACCATCTCCAACATTCCATCCAACTTCAAAATCCACAAAAGCCTCAAAAACAAAAGAACACTTTGTGTCGGCAAAAACAACTTTTATGAATGGCGTGATGAACGAACACTCCGGTTGCCTCTCAACCTCCCTCGCAACCCTCCGACTTCCACATTCCTGCTGGACGTCTGCTGTGTCTCAGGCCCGTCCTCTTCAAGGAAGAGTCCACCGGGACACTTGACCAAACAGAAAGAGAAACCAGAGCCGCTGGTAAAAGGTTAAACGCTTATTACTGCTCATGAAACGCAAACATGACCTTTGGAGTAATGGGGTCCATTACGGTCCTTCAACTATCACATGTGTGATATACAGTTTCTCTTGATGGTGATCCTCTAAAGCAGCACTTAGCTGGCTACTTCCAAACGTTGGTCCTTGAAACACCAGAAGGTGTGAAATTATCGTCTTATTTTCAAATCTAAAATTCGGGTTTTGACTTAATGAGGCGCAACAAAGCCACTGCAAAGGTCAGCTTCCGCGTCCGCAGACAGCCTCCTGTAGGGGGTGCAAATCTGTCTGAAGACACAAACCTAAAGAAATATATCTATATTATTTCCTGTGAACAGCCACAGACAAACTCGCATGTCGGTTAGTTTACTGTGCTATTCAAAAAACCGGGGCCAAAAACGTCCTCACAAAGTACTAGTTCCTAAAATGCTCCCACAGTCCCAAAAGGAAAGCAGGTCAAGTCCCAGCAACTCAAAACCCAGGAGGGGGAAAAAAGGAAATGGAGGACAGAAAGGAAGCGGTGTGAAAAGCTGCTGGACCACCAGTCAGTGTGAATCTGAGAAGTTTCCTGACTTGTTTTCAGCCGCAGAACCATCAAATATGTCTCCCTGACATGGAGACTGACTAATGAGGGCAGGCGACGACTGCCGGAGTGAAGACGCGTACGAGCCTCGCCAGTACTCGCACACAAAGACTGAAGGGAAGCGGAGTTTTGGGAAGAAAAGATGGCCGTGCCAAATTTGCTTTGGCAGCTCTCGCCGTGGGAATGGTGAGTGACCGGCTCCGTATGAGGACAGTGGCCACGCCCACTGAGGAAAAGGAGCGTGAAGATTACAGGGGTGCGGGGGGTGTAAGTAAATACAGCTGGACGCCAAAATGCTGGACTGGAAATGTACATGTTTAGAGGTAGTGCTTGGAGAAGAATAGGAGCCAGAACCAACTGGCTTTTGGTGTCCAAAGATGGTTCTGTTTTTGTGATGAGAAACAGTTTTGTCGTTTGAAATAAAGCCACTGCATCATGCTAAATAACAAAACTGGATATTGTCTGAAATAATATACGTAGTCCTCAGAAATATTGTCCTTCAATGAAGGTGAAATGGAGGAAGCTCGACGCTGATCTGCCGGAATTGAGAGCTAATTCCAGGTGAAATTAACACAGTTCCGAAGAAGCTTAGGGTGGAAGTCTGTTTTCAATCAGAGGAACAAAGCCGGGAGAATCGCCTCGCGTCGCCGCTATCGTCCGAGACAGGGAATGTTTGCGAGGCATCTAAAAGCAGGGTAATTGAATTTGGCCCATTATGTAGTCAGAGTTGCTGCTGGTGGACTAATGGATGTTGGCATTGATCTGGGCGTGGGAGCGACGCAGACTCGGCGGCTGCTGCTCACAGAGAGGCGCACAAACTCAGCTTCTGAAGTGCTGTTTGTATTAATCTTAGTTATAATGGGAGGCGAATCACGTGGCACGGGACCAAACGTTGAGCAAAAAGCGATGCGTTGCATTTCTGCTCTTATGTTTATGAACATAAAAATGATCGAGATCATTCAGAAACACGTGCATTTATAAGAGCCAGATGTGAAATATGGCAGGAGTGTGGGTGGAGGTGTCGAGGTGTGGCAGAGGACACATTTCTGCCTGGTGTGTAGCATGCCCTGAGGTCGAGCTTGCTGGGGAAAGGGTTAAGTCGCATGGCTGAGCAAACGCATAAATAGCACCAGGGGGTGAATGAGGGGGCATGGAGGTGGCTGCCAGCTGTGGCATGGAGAGAAGTTGCATGCCCACTAACACAAGCAGAACCTGCTAGCTCCATTTAGAGGGCAGCGGAGCGCCGGCGCACACACTGCCACGTCGAAACACATCATTCAGCCGAGTTATGAAAGTGTCATACAATGTCTTTAAAGTTGGCAACAAATGTGTGATACGCAATCCTAAAGGAACACACTACTTTCAGTTGCAGTAATTCCTCACATCCCATAATGATAGATCACAACCCTGCACTCCAGAGAGGAACACAAAACCGATGAGTTGATGTTTTCTTAATCCCCTGTGGGCGTCAAAAAGACACACTTCCTGTATAACTAAGGTTTAATCTGATGGGATTAGGTGTGGAGTGACATCACTGGTGTGGACCGGAGCGTGTCACCGGCCTGCAGGTTCTGACCGGGCCGTGTCAGAACGTCGTTCCCAGCTCAGAGAGCATCAAGTGTCCTCGCAGCGGCGCTTCGCCTGAATCCCGCCGTCAAAGAGGAAGACGAGGGGGGGATTTAAGCCGGGGCAGGGGCTCGTCGTCAAATCCCCTCTCATCTTACAGGCATCATTACGCCGGCTAAAGCTCATCCCTGAAGCACTCTACGAGCAGGGACCAGGACACACCGCCAATTACAGTCTTAACCCCTGCCACGACCTTTGTGAGTCTGTGTCACCGCGGCTGAGGAGGATGAGCAGCCGGCTGTTCACCTGCCGCTCCACAGGCTCACGTTCAGACCGCCGGATTATCTTTACAGTCAATGTTGACTAGAGAGGGATGGCACTGTTTGTTGACGGTTGATATTAGAACGAAGACAACCCACCTCCATCCTGACTCCTCTGCCATCCATCTGACTCAACAATGTCACCTTATTCTGAGTTGGTTGAATTGGAAAGGCTCGATATAAAGCATGAAGGAGAGGAGGGTGGTTCATTGATTTTAAAGCAGGAAAGACCAGTTCCTGTTATGACGGCGAGCAGAGGGACAGCGGATGACGCGTCTCCGGCAGAATCGCTTGAAAGCTTCACAGATGGAGTGGTGTGCCGTGACTCAGCGCCGCCAAATGAGTGGCTGAGAACATGGGCCAGCGGGCAGCGCTTGAGACGGTGAAGGTGAAACAAGCCTTGATCGGATAATAGAAGGTGTACGAGGCAGACGGGAGGAGAGCTCTCTGGCGGGAGACCCTCCGTACGCAGGGCAGGTCACGGGCGGATAAATATCCTGGAGGACTGTCCAAGCAATGCTTCCGCTTATAGATCATACAGGCAGACAGGAAGTGCACGAGGAGAGAAACTGTCTTGCCTCTCTTGAACACGGATAACATTTTTAGTTAGGGTTAGGAGAGTACAGAGCAAAGTGACGGGGGACTGGATGCGTCTGCAGAGTATGCTGCAACACAGGGGTGTCTTCTGCAAGCTTTCACACATCAGCAGGTCTCAGCTGACAGGAAAGGTGACTGAAAAAAAAACGACGATAAACACAGTAGGGACGTCACGATTAGCCAGGTAGAATCCAGAATCAAGTCCCTGCAGAAGTGGACTCCATATTGTGACGGCGGGGAAAGAACAGCGGGGCACTACATGTCACGAGCACTGTAGTCCCATCTCCATGTCTGCGGGCTCCAGTCTGCTGGCTGACTGCGGCCTTGTTAGCGAGCGCCACGGTGACGGGAAGGCTTTTGACAGCTCGGCACTAATGATGCTCTGCATGCCCCGCGGCCACTTTTATTTTCTTCACCTTTCAATCTGACGTCCGACTACTTAACCAGCAGACGCGCAGAGAACTGTCAGGCCTGCGAAGTCTCTTCTGGTCCGGGGAGCTTTTCTCCGTGAGTCTACTTCTTGAACGGAACAATGAATATAAGTGCTAATATTTGAAAATGAAGTGAATTTTCAATTTGACTCAAAATATACACCTAAATATTGTTGTCCGCAGAGGATAAAATGAAAAACATAGGTCAAAAAGACAAAAGTTGTAGCTTAGAACCGTAGAAAATACAGCGCAATAGCAGAAATATGATCTGTGGTCTCTTGCAGCTTTGAAAATAAACAACTATTTCAGTTATTTATTCTGCATTTTTATTGTTTCTTCTTGCATAACTGATTATTTATTTTATTTTATAGATTTTTTAAATTATTTTTTATATAGACTGAAGGTATCAAAACTACCTGTCAATTCTCTGAAATATTAATAACATAACTTCAACAGAAAAACTGAAAATAAGCAGAAACTATAGGTATCATTGGAAACATGTCATCAATTTTGGCTCCAGCTCGAACGGGGAGTATCCTTACTTACTTACTTAAGATGGGAGCAGCTCGACTCTCTGTCACTGAGACCGTGAGGAGCTTTTCTGATATGAAACAACTTGTGATAAAGAGTACGATCGCGAACCAGCCTCCGGAAGGTGCAGCCTTGTTAGAGCCAGTCAGACATAGTGGACAGGGGGAACCAATCAATGAGCACTCCAGGCTCCCTGGGGCCCAGCGGAGAGCAGGGCAAGGTTATTGTAAATCAATGGCCAGCAATTCATTTCCATTGATAGCATCAGAATAATGACACGGCATAATAAAATGGTAATGAGGGTGTTTAACTGCAGGCGACGGAGGGTCGTCTGCGCGGCCCACGTTCCCCGCTCCAGCGACACATGACGTTGGTGGACGCGTCTGCGTGCACATCCGCTCGTGTGTGTGTGTGTGTGGGAGCGCCTCACGTGCCGCGCTGCATCTTTATTTAATCCCGGAGACGTGCAATCAGACGTCAGCGGCAGATGGTGGAGTGAGCAGATTAAAATCTCAGCAGCGAGCCTCGCACCAGCCCAAACACACTTTTAAAGTGTGTCAGTGTAAGCGAGTCAATGACTCGACTTTTTCACCGCGGAGCAGGAGCGGTGCCACGAATTGAAGCGGATGCTGTGAGAATATATATTATTATTGTGGATTATTTGATGAGGGGGTCAAAAACAAGGAGGGTATTTTTGGCAGGAGGAAGGTACGAAGATGAAGCGCTGCAGGCAGCAGTTGTGTAAGAGGAAAAGGCCTGGTTTGGTTGGACTCATCCAAAGGGCACGGTGGCAGGGTGAAGTTGAGGCCACGTTGTTGTTTGAGGGGACAGCGGTGTCTGTTGCCGGAGTTCAGCGAGAGGTGAGTGAGCAGACCCGGGCCGTAAACAAGTCTGAAGTTTATAGCCACTATTTGGTTGTGTTGTTCCGCTGGAGATACCACTTTGACGGCCGGGGAGGGGCTGAGCGAGGACACCGTAAAAAACAAAGGGAAGTTTGGGGAAAAGAAAACATGTGGATGACCGGGAGGCCAACTGGACAGTAAAATCTGGGGTCATCCAGAGAGCAGCTCCTGGTCTGACTCCTCAGAGTGTCAGTCGCCTCTGTTCCCACCACGGCCAGACGGCGGTGAGAAGGACAAGCGGAAACAAAGAGGGAAAGATCATCCTCTTTCCGTCTCCCAAACACACCACATCATCACTAATCCAAATGTCAGAGCACATTCAAATGAAGTGATCACTGAGCATCACGAAATATTTGAGGCAAAGCCGGTATTTACAGTCCATTGCGTCGACACCTAATTTGCAAATATTTCCAAACACAAGCCTTTTGTTTCTTATTCAAGCAGCGCCGTTTCCCTGACGAATCACAGTCACAAGCTTTTCTGTGTGTAAAGAAAACTAGAGTGGGATCGACCATCATTCAAAAGGCCTGGAAATGACACAACGATATTTAACGCGGTGCCTCTGGAGGACTGTTTGGGAGAGAGTGGCTCCAGCCGCACATTCTGTGCTCGAGAGTTGCGCATCTTGTTTGAGTTCGTGTCGGGCGAGATGTCTGTGAGATGCAAAACAAGAGGAATCGCAAGTAAATACTGCGATATGAATATTTAAACTGGGGTCAGGGTCGTAGCCAAAGACTCACAGACCGCATCATTTGTGCTGTAGACAAACAGATTTAGTTTGAAGTCATTTGCAGCCACTTAGTATTCAAGGCTTTCCAAGGGGCTGTTGAAAGTCCCAGCTAGACTGGGCAAGAGGCAGGGGCACCCAGGTCTCCTGGATGAGGCGGCTTTATAGGGCAGGAATTCTCTCGTAAAAAATAGAGTCAAGAGGTCAATGTTCGGCTCAAGGCTGAGGGTGCGTGAATTGGGAAGGACAGCCGTTACCGTGGCAACTAAGGGGTTTGTGGCCAAATGAAGACTAAACTGTTGATGCAAAGTCAAAGCAGACCTTGGTGTTCGCACTCTCCCATGAACCCCCCCCCTCCCCTGTCCTCTCCTCCACTTCACACACACGCCGGCCGTGCATGCCCAAAAACACAGACATGGGATCAGCGTGGCCTGCCAGAAACAAGCTTCAGAGCTGGTGCTGGTTTTTTTCCTGGTCAAAGTGACATCTGTTTGCTCATGGATTTGGCTCCGTGCGTATGTGTGACTGCGAGTGTGGGCTGACTGCACGCACACACACACACACACGCACACACACACACACACAGTGAAGGACCAAAAGTGGCTTGTCTTGTTTGCAGACAGGCAATGATAGGCCAAAAAAAAACACACACACACACACACAAGTGTGCCACTGAACTCACAAACTCGGACGTGCCAAAACACACACAATAGGTGTGTTAGTTGGCAGTGTGAGAGCGTGTGTGCATTCCAAGTTCCTCAACAGCAGGTGAGCTACATTCCTCAAGGGAGGCAGCGGAAAGATCCACTGACAACGGAACACACACACACACACACACACGATGAGGAGTGAATGTTTTGATGCAGCTGTGCGTACCACAGTGAAAGGGATGATTTAGTCTAAACAATCGCTCTCGCGCACCTGCAGACACACACACCGTGACACACACTCATCAAGGAAATGGCAGCATGGGTGCACTCACATCTGACCTTTCACTCACTTCAATCTGTTAAATAAAACGCACCTCATCAATCCTGCTCTGACATATCTCATCCCTCTTTCCCTCTCCGACTCACACACGTACACACACACATGCTAATGCACTTGAGAATGGAACTGCCTCAGCACAGCGTCAAAAGTCCAGGAAGCTGTTTGGCTACGAAAAGCTGCACATTCATATCTGAGTCACGACCTCATTCACTGTCTTATCATGAAACAATGAAAGGGAAACTGTGTTGTGACTTTTCTGTCAGCTCCTCTGCTCTGTTGTGTCTTGCTCGGTGTGATTCCATACTCCAAAAATTCTTGGATTCAAGTTCCCCTCCTTCGACCCCCACCCCTCCTCCCTCCCTCCATCCTCGCACATGTCTTCAAAAAAATTCCTTGTACGAGTCAGCGTCTGGCAGCGTTGCTGTTTTTCACCATAGAAACCGACATAACACGGCCCGGCCTGAGCAAACAGAGACCAAATAAAATCCATCACTCAGCCCGGCTGTGCGAGAACGTCTTCCACCGTCGCGGCTTGTTTCAACTCGGACGGCCGCTGACGTCACCTTGAAAGGCTTTAGGGGTTTCAGAGTGACACAGCTGGCGAACACCGATTCTGTAATCTCATCACATCTGCAGAGGATTTTTGGAAGCTTGTTTTTTATTTACCTCAACGGAGAGCAACATTTAATACTTTCATCAGGATACTGGCCAACACAATGCAAATCGCTGAACCCGGCGACTTCAAACCCTTTCTAATGACGTAATCCACTAAAATATTGAATGTTTTTTTTAAGTTATGTAACCCCCTCCCCTCCACTCCACTCCCTCCCAAAACGCTGGGCTGGCTCTGCCAGATGGAGAGAATGACGAAGCTCAGACGTTTCCAGGCCAGAGAGGCGACTTCCAAATCGTTTCCTCGGATTTAAAGTGGAGCCGGCGAGTATCAGTGGGGAACAACAGAGTGAAAAGCTGCACTGACTTCTCCCCTCTGCAAGGAGAGCAACGTCCAGTGCAGTACAGTGAGTATAACTGTGGTCAGACACTGAGCAAAGGGACGATCAAGAGATGCGAAGATCGAGCTACTGTTTGGTATCAAAGGTGGGATGGCAACCACTCGTCCAAAGAAGGGGTGCGAGTCGCAGGTATATGCTTGATGTGGCACAGCCAACCGCCAAAACGACATGCCCTGCCTCTAACGCCGTGTTCTGCGTGCAGGTTTTTCCCACACAGAACAAGGTCAGGTCATCCCGCGACTGAGAATAGACCCGTTTCATTGCAGCACTTCAACGATATTGTGGAAAACAGCGGCCCTTCAACTCCCTGTGGTACAGTGTAAACACACCAGTGCGGACATGGACAGCGGACACGCTATCAGTTGACCGCACCAATCAGCCTCCACTGGCCTCATCCGTAGCAGTGGTCCTCTGGGATGTTTGAGATGAGAAACAGCCGAGGAGGGGGCGAGGCAGCGCCGGTGGTGGCTATGGGAAAGCGTACGTGACATGCAGACAAGAGCCAGAGAAACAGACTGTGGCGGAAGACGTCATAGACTCTATCGCCCGTCTCTGGACTCTGTCAGCTGTCTGACGCGACTCCCTGTCCCGTTCTTTCCTGCAACAGCCGCCGCTCCAGGGCGCTCTCTCTGCTCTCCATACACATTATTTAAGTCATGTACATTTGGGTAAAAATAGAAAGCCAGGACTGCTCACTGCCTTTCCATCCTCCTCATTTCCTTCACATTCATAACATGGTTACATAATTGTGTTAAGTCAACTATGTGACACTCCCGCAGCGCCTCCCCGGCCCACCATGTTATGTCTGAGGAGAAGAGATTCCCAGACTGACTTATCACACGTGCGGGTGCTGCAGCTTCATGTCATTCCAGTTATGATTTGCACACAGCTACTTCAGTATTGAGGGTCATCCTATCTAGAAAACACTATATGAAGGAGATGGTTTTGCACTCATTTAACTGTCATTACGGTAGTATCGCAGTGTAAGACTGAAAGTCAAAGGGTTATAATATATATGAGCACAAGTGTAACAAGCTTTGTCTGCCACATTTGTTCCATTTACTGGTGCCATTGAGAGAGATATATCAACATCATCACCTCAAGTCAACTGCAGTCATAACTCAGTCAGAACTGTCGAAGAACAGCCGGATATTAAAGCTAACTCATCTTGGGAAAGTGCCAACCCAACTTACAAGAGACTTTTTTTTTAAACAATTCTACGGCCATAAAATCAAAACCAACCCGGGCGACTGCTATATAAATGCAGTCATAAAAGGGTGAGGAAACCAGATCAAGTGTCTGTAAGTTGCGTTGACTGTAACACTCCATCAAAGCAGGTTTTTAACTGGGCACAATTCTCCAGTCAGATCATGAGAAGTTGGAAATAAAAGTGGAACATCTGTATTTGTGCTAACAGGGAGGAGGGAAAGAAGAGTCCAGAATGTTACAGTCTGCACTGGCAGGCCTGCACTTTTTCCACTGACTGCACTTCCATGAGGTTTCGCACTGTCCCTCTCCCCACTATCTGGAACAAGTTGTTTTATTTATTCACTGTACGAGTAAAAGAGAATGTGGGAACGAGGACGGTGCATGTGAACGCGACGTGGTTGTAAAAATAGGAAGTGGTCATTTCCTGCACTTCCCTTTTCCTATTATTTTGTCTGCTGTGCGCAGAGGGAGACTGCAGTTGTGAGGGAAAACAGAGGGGCAGGCGACAGAAAAAAAAAAAAAAAAAGGGGGCGGTGGAAGAAAAATAAAAAATGCATCAAGAGCTGAGCAGGCAGGAAGCTGCCTCTGGGCTTAAGTGCAGGGAAATTAACATCAAACTGTCTTTAGCTCCGCTTGCCATAAACAAGGGCCCAGCCTCTCCCCAGTGTCTCCACAAGCAATGAAAAATACATTTGAAGCAAGGGAAACTCACACACCGCCACGCACTGGCTTGAACTTCACAGAGAATATTAATCCAAGGGCCAAAGTTTAGCGGTGCGGAAGACGCGTCGGGAGCTAAGTGCACAAGACGACCGGCTAATTAGAAGGTGCTAATGGCCCAGGACTGATGTGGCCACTTAAGTCAATTAGGAGGAGTAGAACCATCGTTGCTCAGCTGCCTTCATCCTTTTACTCATCGAGTTTTATGGTCACTCAAGCGCGACGGCAGTAGCTCTTACTGGATCGCTCGTAAAAGTGTCTGGTGTGAAGGGTCGGGCACTAGTTATCGGCGGAGCTACCTGGCCGAGATGGACACGTAAAGGGACATAAATCTGTGTGTGTGTGTGTGTGTGTGCAGGGCTGAGTCCTCAACGTGATCTGCCCAAATCCCTCTGGGCGGGGGTTAAGCAGCCAGGAGCAGTGACGCAGGTCACTTTCCTTCATGACTTGGATCTGGGGATCATGTTTGGGGGGCTGTTGCCAACAAACCGTTGGTCCTCCGCTGGTGTGTGCCAGGGCCAACACACGCAGAAGCCAGGAGAGGCCGCTATCAGGGCTGGCTGGGGGGTAGACTGAGGCAGCTGTTAGCATTTTAGAAAAGATTAGCACCAGGTTCAACTGTAAACAATGAGCTCATTCTCTCTGATGGAGCCCAGCACACAGCACATCTGTTTTGGAACAGGCTGTTTTATTCAAGGCCCACACTGAGGTAATCCACACCCGCTTGTAAAAAAAAAAAAATGAAACTGGGAAAAGCACGGAAGAGGTTGGAGCCCATATCCGAGCTCAGCAATATTGCAATACATGGTGTCAATGGTCAATGGCTGACAAGGATCCTGGCAACAATCGGTTCTGGCAGGGCCAACGCACAGCAACTTCTGTCAACACCGTGTTTGGAGTTTGAATAGTGTAGGGACCGATAATGTTTCAGCATATTTGGTCCAAATCCAAGCTGAGGACTTTTGGAATAATGAGACACGGGCAGTGATGCGGGCGGCGCACACGCCAGAGTCTTGATGTCCAGTCATACTGTACATCAGCAAGAAATAATGGCGCAGAAGGACCGGTCAGAGATACGCCACTCAGAAACTTGGTTTTGTGAGTGGCATCCTAAAGGAGGCCAGCGTTGACTATGGGACTCGTACAGAATGACACAACCTGCTCGGGAGGAGCGAACCACGTGTATATAGGTCAGCCTCAGCCTCCTATAGAGCGCTGCAGCCTGTGTGGCGCTGGCAGCTGCACCCACTCCTCAACATCTTCAACCATCACAACAGCCTGCCAAGAGGAAGAGTCCAGCCTTTTGTGGGATTCTGTGTGTTCAGTGTTGTGTGGACGCTATGCTGCCTCGTATTGGGAGTTAAACCCTGTCCAGAGAGCGAGCAACTCACACCCGCTCGGTTTCCCAGCTGTGAATATAGTGTCACATGACCAAGCCCTACGGTCACATGACCACTCTGTCAGGGTGGTTACGGCGTTAAGAGTGTAAAGACACAGCATTAGCGAAACATGACATTTAAAAGTGAGTTTCACACGGCTGTTATCGCACGTATAATGGCGGCGGCTCCTCGAGCAGGGGGGTGTGCCGGCTAATGAGCCGCGGGCGACTGCGTCCACGCATTATTCGGAATTCCCCCGCTCGTCTGCTGGTCATCACCTGCATCACCACATGATCAAGCCACAGCTTCACGCTAATAATAGCGGAGCCTTAACTGGCCGAGAGGAGACACCCGTGCTTCCAGTTTGTGGCTCGCGCTAATTAAGCTAGTGTGTGTGTGTGTGTGTGTGTGAGAGAGAGGGAGGCAGCTGCAGAGATGGAGCAATGGTGCCGAGGCCAGCGGAGGGAGGGAGGGAGGGCAGGAGGAGGGAACAGCGAGAGTCTGGGCTTCCAGCCTCCTGGCTAGACTGTAAAGTTATAATTGAGCTTCTGACCAGCGACTCCGCCATCTCTCCATCGCAGGGAAGAAGGACAAAGATAGAAGGCGGAGACATTTAGATCACACACATATTTGTATCTAATAATTCTTCATCACGATTCACTCACATAATATTTAAAAAAAGTTGAGAATATAGTGTAAATATTTTTTCAGTATGTTTCAAATATAATGTTGATTTTTATTTTCTTAAAATTTTAGTGCAACTTCATCGCTGGAATAAACCGTGCCCCGAGTGTTCTCAACGACAGTATATAATATATATAATAATATATATATATAAAATATAATAGAAACATTATTAAATTGAATATATTTTTTGTCTTTAAAAACCTCGAAAACGATCAAAACTAAATATTGAGAAAAAAAAACAGCAACTATGGAGCTGTCGAAGCTGCAGCTTCATACTGCCAAAACCAGGCGATGAATAAATGTGATGATAAAAGATAGACATGTGGAGAAGGAGGAGGGAGACAGTTGGCCCCCTGCCATGCCCTCTCTTCGTGACCTTCCTCGTAAATAGCTCATATGACTCCCCCTGCACCTCCTCCCACACCCCCTCTCCTTGTTCCGTTCGGAGGAAGACGGAGATGAATTTATGCTCTTGGTAATTCTCTGTGATAATATCCACGTCGGAGGCGTTGCCATCGCAGGATTTATCGGCCCAGACTTGATAAAAAAAGGTTTACATATCGTGATATATGTTGGGGAATGCTAAGGCAAATTCCAAAAACAAGAGTATTTTGGGACGTTTTTGTCGTGTTTTGGTAATTAGACATGGCTCCCGATGGGGCCGACAAAGGGCCCCATGCGGCCCCGGGCTGCGATACAGATCACCAGCAGGGATTAAATTCATATTGATCTCCATTGGAAAATTTAGAGATGCATCAGATGGGCACACGGGAATCGATGGAACAGTGAAACCCTCCACGCAAACCTACATTTCCACCATGGAGCCGAGTCAAAGTTAGGACGAGTCTGAGGTCAGGAGGCAAGAGGATCTTCCTGACCTCATTTGAGTGTTAATTAGAGCGAGGTTGAAATTAACCGTCCCATAAAACAGAACGCTGGATTTCACATCTCAGCGGACGACAAGTCGACGTCCTACAAGAGGCGACGCTACTAGCCAGGTCGGCTTCCTACTTCTGTGGTCGACCTGATAGGCACTGACCACTGCGGAGGAGCTGACTCAAAAACAAGGATCCAAAATGGAAGCAAGGAGGGCGGCCATGTGAGTCAGTGTCAAAGCTGCTCACTTCTCCTCCCTCAGCGGGCACAGTCGTTGCCGGCTCGGGCAGATGGCACGTGGATCATGAAAGGGCAGCTCCCACCAATCCTCACCCACCACGCTCGCAGCACCCACCTGGCTGCCACCTGCTCCCCTTATTTGTTTGACCCCCGTACCAGACCGTTGCACCAAAGCAGCCCTCTGCTGTTAAAGAATCCATCTGCTTCCTTCAGCTCCATAAATAAACTCCGCAACTGACTGGTCTAACTTTGTCTTTCATGCAACCCCGAAACACTGACCTGAACATCCGAGGGGCAGGCAAAAGAGTGGCTTTCTCTCCAAGCGGAGGCTCATTTGAAGCCCCCGCCCCTCCGCCACACGGCAGCAGAGGAGGCTCAGGATGGTGTGAAATGCATTCTGCCACTTTCAAGCGAGGAAACAGCAGCGTGGCATTGCTGCTGAAGCGGACCAGAGCAGCGCCGAGGACTTTGATGTTTAATTTAGAGAGAGAGAGGGGAGGGAAGCAAGGTTTGTGGAGAGAGAGAGGTGGTGCTGGTGAGTGTGCTGAAATTCCACTGTTCGCCATCAAAGGCTCGGCATTTCTTCCCCTTTTCATTTATTCACCAGCAGTGATGAAGGCGAGCGAAGCAGGGAGGAGAGGAGGTGGAGGTTTGTCTTCAATCACGTGTGGCCAGTGGCAGCACTTCACCTCTCCCTTCCTCTTCTCCCCTTCTCCGCCGGTGAGTCCTTCCTACTCTCTGCCGGCTGAGTGAGCCAGAAGGAGGAAGCAATTAAAAATTAATGGGAGCTGAGTGATAGAGAACCCCCCCCCCCACCCCACCCCCTCGTCCCCCCGACAGGCACGCACGCTCCGCCGTCAGTGACTTTGTCGTCTGTGGCATCATCAGCGGATTCATCGGTGACGGACGACGGGAGCTTTTGAAGCATCCTTCCTCCATGACAAGGTCGACCCTCTCCCCACAATAGCAGGCAGGAGAAAATGTGCATTTCATCTCTTATGGGGGAAGTAAGAGGCTCACTGACGCCGTGACTTCTGCGGTTCTCACATTAGCGCCGGAGCTGAAGCCTTCAGTAAAAGTTGTTTTGGAATTGTTGCATTTATGCCGAGCCATTTCTGAGTCAGGGTTTCCTCGTGAGCCTGACCTTCTGGTCGTGTTATGATAGGCGAACTTCTCATGTAGTGAGGGCGCCAGGTGAAGGTTTGAGCTAGAGAACCGTTTTGGTTCTCCAACCGGCCACTGCTTTGTTCAGATAAGACGCTCACAGCTGATGAGCTTGTCAATAGTGTCAACGGCACTGGCGGGCCTGACCTTTCACCCCCCCCGCTCCAGAGGCCAGAGCTCATTTGCATTTTGAAGAGGTGGTTTTGCGCTGCAGCGCTCGCAGATGACCAACCTGACCCTTGGCCTCCCGAGCTCTCCTCCCCCAGGTCTTCTCCATCTCACAGATGCAACTGCTCCCCAGAGACGCAGCGCCCAGGCTTTGTGTCCAGTATGAGAGCGGTCAGAAAGTTCACACTGTGAACTTGAGTCTGGAGCGACCTAAACAAACCGACCGTAGCAGCTTGGTGAGCTCATCTTTGACCCCTTCTGGATCGCAGCCAGACCAGTCTGGACGGATCGGATATGATTTCAATGGAAAGCACAGGTTCTCCTGACACCATGTGCTTCAGCTTCACACAACCACGGAAAAGCTTTCCAATGAAACTCTATGACTTGATTGAACACAGCTCAGTGTTTTAAGACAAGACAACTCTTAAAAAATAGGTCGCTGTATCGATTTCCAAGAATCTTTGTGTCGCTGAGATGAAAAACAGACTATTATTGTGGGCTGTTGTGAGTGTGACACATGACAACAGCGCTGCGTCTCTGCACAGGCTGTGGCTTTGAGAAGCAGGCGGACCTGAACTGAACTGAAAGTTGGCGGTGGTTAAAAAGGGTGTAGGGTTGCAGGTCTGGCTGTGTGCGCCGCAGCGAAGATAGCAGAAGTATGCGGTTACACCCTCCTCCATCTTACCGAGGTAAACCCTGGTCTGAGGGGTTTCACTACCGCACCCTTCCTCTCCGCCCGCAGCTCCTCCCTCTCATAACTGCCAGACAAAATCTCAGTTTACAATGTTTGAGCGCTGCTCACGTCCAGGCAAACACCGCCGCCGCCGCCGCCGCCGCCTGCACGTGTAACGTGAGCAGACGGTGCGGCGGATGTGTTTTATTGCAGCTCCTGTGTAAACTCCGCGCCGGTGAAAGACGCCAGTGTTTCTGGAGGCATGTGTGTGCAACCGTGGTGAAAGTGGAGCGGCGTTGTGACATGTAGCGGATTGTTGAGACTGCAGCTATGCAGACCGGCATGAAGGGGACATGAGGGACACTCACCTACACCCCGGAGGAGACGGCAGAAGCAGGGGGCGGCCACATGCAAGGAGAGAAAACACAAGTTAGAAATGAGACGCTGAGGTCATTCCTGCTGTAGATGAGCAGCTTAATTTAGATCAAATTAACCCTCCAGACGCCAAAAGTGAGGAGCTCAGCAGACACACACTCGCGCCCTACTTTAGTTTCGCTCCTGAAGTGCTGTGTTACATTTCACCTCACCAGATTGGAGATATTGTCTCCTGGCATGTTCTCGTGGACTGTTTTTCCCCATCAGTATTCATTGATAAACGCTCTTAAAATGACAGCGACCCACAGGGCTTCCCGCTTCGTCTGCTTGACTCTGGACTTCAGTCTGACCCAAACCTGCTGACATGACTCTCTGCGCACACAGCCAGAGGCCTGCGGGGGAGAGAACGATGGCAGCTCCTCTTTCGTCGTGACTTCTAATGAGGAAAAGAGGAGTGAAAGTTCAGCAAATGTGTTGGTTTTTCACGCCCAGTTTGGCTAATTGCCTCTCCCTGCAGCTCTGCGTTTGCATAAGGGCTCGGATGCCGGCTGAGCCGTGGTTCACGCCGCCGTCTTTTGAGAAGCACTTTCACAACACGGGTTGGTGAAACACCTTTGATTTGTTTTTTTGTACGACTGAGAACACGACTGAGACGGGTTCAAGCAGAAGCAGGTGGACTTCATTTGGTTCAAAGAACTGCACATTTAATATGTTTTGGGGCTTGTTTGCTATTTTAAAACAAAGATCTTTATAACCACCAGCGTGTTGTGAAGCTCCTTCCCAGCTAAATATAGAGAGACAAGCGCTAAATAAAGGGGGCCGATATTTCGAGACGGATAAATCCCTCTCTATAGGTTTCACTTTCAAATGTTGATTAATCACTTAAGAAGATTGCACCCCCCTCCGTCAGCCCCTCCCACTGATGCTGGTAACAGGATTGGTCTGGCTAATATCTCCCAGCTTAGCATATCGGAGGCCCCGGCTGAGAAGTGGCACGTTTTCATGTGAAAAGACTGATGAATGGCAAAGACAAAAGGCAGATGATAGATCTTGACTTTCTCCTCTCATGTGTGTGAGTGCACCCCCACCCCCCCATTAGGCCTGGTTATCCCCTCCAGCCAGCGGGGGTCCCCACTTTCTCCGCAACTGAAGGGATTAGCTGTAATTGGGGCAAAAACACTGTTGCACTCGTGCTTTCCCTCCCCGCTGCGGGCCTCCTCTGCAGGAATCTTATCAATCCTGGTCACTGCTCCGGTCACTGGTGAAGCGCTCGCAGCAGAGTTGTGTTGAGATCTATCTGCGACCTTTTCCCTCAGGGGGCGACGGGGAGCCCCGTCTTGTCGGGGGGGGGGGGGGCGGCGGCGGCGGCGCTGAGAGCGCTCACATGTTTCCTTTCTCACTGGCTTATCTGACCTGAAATGACCACGTCGGCCACATCCCAGGCATGACACGGCCTCGCTCTGACCGGTGTTGGGTATGGACAAGTGCGTGATGTCATCACGCTAAGACGATTGGATGTGACACTAAGTGATGTGGACCTAATGATCGGCAACAACATCTGAGGGGCTGATTCAACTGGGTCATCGGTGAAGTGGCATCATCTTTTCCTCGACAGAGGCTGAAGCAGAACACCCCCCGGTGACAACACAGTCCTGAAGAAGAAAAACCCAGCGATGCCAGCCTTGAACTCCTGAACTCTCCAGCAGGGTATGAACAAGCACTGTGTTAAAGGTGAGGCCCACAAACAGAAGCCCTGTCCCACCTGAGCCCAACCCCACGGAGCCCCATTAAACAGGCCCACAGTCAGGATTACTGGCCTGACTTTATAGCTGCCAGATGGCAGGAGAAGGTCCCTGGCTGCGGATGAACTGGTCCCCCACCTCTATAAAACGCTCGACCCTCAGGCTGGATTAACCTGAAGAAGGCTGTGAGGAGGGAGTGTGATACCCCACTTTACTTCTGGATCATTCATTGAGGGGCAGTTCAGTGAGTTTAACCTCATGAGTGCGTTCTTTCGACTCTCTAGATGAGCGCCGGGCTCAGGTGTCACCAGGCAGCTATGACCCTTGCTGACCCCACTGAGGAATGGCCGAAGCCACCTCTTGAGTGACTTTACGGTCTGCACCACAGAGGGGAGGGTGGTGGTGGTGGTGGCTGTCCACTAACACTATCTTGAGAAGCCATCAAGGGAGGGACACTTACACCGCCGCTTTTGCCAAATGTGCTTTAATGGCCACAAGTCGAGGCTCGCATTATGTCGCCAATCTTGACAACTACAGAGGGGTCACACAGGGGTCGGGTGAGGAGAAAACAGCGACCACAGGTAAGAGCTGCTTTTGAAAAGAACATTTTTTTTCAATGAAAACATCTTTCACCGCAAGAATATGAATATATTTAACGCTGTTAAGAGAGTGGTTTCACTTGGCTTCTGTGGAGATTTGACAAATGTTGCAACATCTATCAACATTCACTGGGTTTGAAAGGGATTTGTGTTTGGAAAAGAAATCATGTTTGAGACCACATTTTTGCAGAAAAGAATCTGTCAAAGGATTCGCAGACTGGTCCTGTGTATTCCAACACACTTTCAGATCAGCAGACAAAACACGAGTGAGTGGAATTAGGAAACATGGGCTGTTTATAGAGTCGAGTTTGAAGTGTCAATAAAAGTGCTCAACACGACCAAATACTGGAAGCGGGAAGGAACTTTCAGTCACAAAATGTTTGGGTTTTTTTTTTTTTTTAATCGTCCCTCCTGTTCTCGCAATTTCCCTCCTTTTTCCTCTCACATCTGGAAGGCAGGGTTGGTTTTCCAGCCATTCCACACACACACACACACACACGCTGACGTCATGCAGCTGAGCCTGGACTGATGGGAAGCATATGAGCCGCAGAAAGCAACGCTGAAGAAAGAGAGGCTTGTCACCAGAACACACATGAAAGATGGTGAAGTTGCCTTCTTTCCTGGAATTTCTTGCGAGTTTTTTTGAAACTGACCACATAAGTCGACCGGCGGCTCCTCAAACGGCGAATCTTCAGGTGCTCCTCGGTTTAGCGGCGTAACAACTGGTTGGAGAGGATTTGTTGGCTGTGCAGATTTTTCCTCCCTCTTTCACAACTGCACTGGGGCTGCTGCTGGACTCAGAAGTCCTTGGCTCCAGCAGGACGATGTAATGCTAGCCTAAGCCAAAGCTGCACCCACATCTGGGCCAAAATAAACCTCCCGCGCCTCTCTGTGCTCCAGCTCTGCTCCGCTTGGGATAGAGCCATCGCAACTATGAGTCTGAAATCCAAAGCAAGGGGAGGCATGCTGGTGGATCAGCGCACAGGGGGTCATAATGTATTCAGATGACGATTGAAGAGCTTCACATGTGTTCGTTCTTGCATTAGAAAAGCACATTCTTGAATTTTTTTTTAGCATTTTGTGGCGTAAATACAAAAGAAAATTCAGATCTAAGGGAAAGCAATTCTTACAGGATACATCAACATCCTTAGCTCTCCTCAAAGTCAAACTGAAAACTAAAAGATTCCTTCTATTTGAATCAAATTCACTTTTTTGACATGTTGAATATCAAAAAACTAAGTGTGAGGGATATCCACATGAAATGTATAGGGGGCAGCAACTGGCCCCCAGATTCCCAACACATGTAAAAAAAATGTAAGTTTAGAAAAAGTAACTCAAAAAACAACTCACATTCTAGTGTTTAGAACTCAAAAAGCTTCCATGTTTGGCAAAAAAAATGAAAAACATGTAACACGTAACACGTAATTTGATATACACTTTCAAAAGTCGATAAAAGCAGAGTGACACTGATCTCCACGTTATGGTTTGTCACCTTCCTGCTCACCTCAAACCAGAATAAACAGTAAACAACAGCAACCGCCCACACAATAGTGTGAACAAAACATCCCAAACCAGAATCCGATTAAGGCGGCGAGCGCGGCGAGGTGGGGCTGGAAATGATTTGTGTGGACTTTGCAGTTGGTATATAAGCCCTTTCGTGCTGAGGGGCGATTACCTAGTTTGCAGCGCTGGTAATCTCAAAAGCAGCTTGGGTCGAGTTTTTAAAGACGCAGCAGCGGCGGCAGCCTGTCCTCTCTCCTCCCTGGCCGGCACGGGCCGCCATCGCCACGCTGCTCTACACAACGGCGGTGAAGGCGCGCCGCTTGATCTTGTTGTTGAGCCGTGTTAGGGGAGGTATGGACCTGCGGGGAATGTGTCCAAACAGTTCCGCGACAAGACTATTTTCAGCGCGCCGAAAGAAAAGGGCCATTTCATCCGTGACGGGTTGAGATGTCGTGAGTCAGTCACTCAACAAGCGACTCAGATATCATCAATCAGAATTAAAATAACGATGAGGCGACGACTGAGCGCTCACATCCCACTCTATATCTAGAACAAGTTGCGCCACACAACTCCTACGTACTTACAAAGCAAACGCTGGGTTACACCTGGTGTTGAAGCACACTTCTCGAGGCTTACTCATTGTCAACTCGTGGACTTCCTTGATTCCAGGAGTCATTTCTCGAGTTAAAACCACTTCCTGATGAGTTATTGGAACACACACCCTTACAATGGAACTGAAACAGCTCTGTTAAGAGCCGATTTAAAGCTGTGAAGGGACGTGTAAATCAACTCTGACACTACGAAACCGTTTTATTTGGAAAGGTGAGTCGAAATTTGCCACCCTTTGCCACGACCTACATAAATATGTTGTAGGTTGGAACACAGAAATTATGAGGAACAGTTCACCGTCCTCTGGCTGTGATACCTTCCTATTTTTACACAGCACAACAACAAGAAACCAAACCTATTGAACACGTTGAATAGTGAGCATTGTGGGTCTTAAAGAAAGATGCGACTGTGTTTCTTGTTGAGAAATAAAATTCACATTTCAAGGAGTCCTGTGGACTTCAATGCTCTTATCTATATGCACGGCGTATAAGGTGCATCCTGGAAATATGAGAGGGTGTAGCACCAACTCAGCAGGACATATGCAGTAAATACCTTAATAACTCTTGCATAAGAGCCTCAGACAATGGCCATGTCTTTTGTGTCCAAAGCAGAAGAATGGAAGGAGGGAGAGAAAGGGGGGATTAAGGAGAGCAATGGAAGCAGAGGCCCACATCTGGGTAATTGAGAATGACAGGCGTCAGATCATCCAGCACAACAGCAGGGTCTCAGTTGTGGGGTCAGAAAAGCGGGACTTCTCGCCGTCATACGCTGGTGAGGCTTCACTTGGACTTTGGTTTGGTGTTGTGCCGAACCCAATAACCCAAATAAATAGAGATTAGAATTTAGACACTGAGAAGTTTCTAGTATTTTAAAAAACACCACCGTGTTTGGCAGGCACAGATGCAGTAGCGAGTTTTCAGGGTAAAGCAAACAATATTCCCCCAGTTTGTCAGTGTTTTGGGGGCTTTCTGAGTAGAATTTATTTGTATTTAAAAGGGGCTTTTCCACCTTGCGATATTGCTCAACACCCGTGGGAATTTTGGTGTAATATAGTCACGAGGCCTTTTAAATTGTGATGCGTGCGTGCCTGAATGTCGTCAATCCACCTGCCCAGTGAAACCACCGTGCAGGCCAAGTATTGGTGCTGGCATGCTTCCACAACTTTTTTGCTCTTTAAAGCCGGAATGGTAGGTCATTACAACTCTGGTTGAGTCCCGCTGCTGGTTCATATTGGCACAGCACCTGAATCCATCTGGGGTCGATGGTCGGCGGGTTTGTCGGTGCGAGAGTGTGAGAATGTATTTTTGCGAGAGACGCAACGAGTGCGCGGCATGGGTGGTGAGTCACTCCGTAATGCAGGCGAAAATGGAGAGAGGGAGAGAGGGATGGATGGGAAAGAGAGAAAGAGAACAGAGAGACGCTCTGGTCAGGCACGCGATGCTTGGCTGGAATCAGGTCAGGCCCACATGAGGCCTCCCTCGCACACACTCTAAAAGGCTCCATAAAGAGAAGGCAGAGAGCACTTGAGCAGGCTTCTGCATCAAATGTTCCCATAGAGAAGCCAGGGACTGCTTCGGTCCGTGTTTGCTGGGGGGTCTCACCCCCGCTAGGTGAACCTGGACCCAGTGAAAATGTAAAAAAAAAAAAGGCTCAAATATCTCACCTGATCGGACCCAACAACAAAGGGGTGGCACGACTTGGTGTTGCGTGAAATGAAATGATCTACTGGTGCGAATCAGGTGATCCGTGCTTACTTTTTTAACAGGATAAAAGAGCCTCCAGTTCAGCGGAGTGTTTGCTTTGTGTCCTCCTCAGAAGTGTTAAAGTTCGCCCTGCTCCGTCTTCACCAAGAGGTGACGAAATGTGACACTCTCGCTAAAAGTAGATGACACCACGCTCTTACGTTCAGGCCCATATAGACGACACTTGCCACACCAAACATGTTTGAAAGTGGATCCCGGGGGCCGGCACCTCCGGCACCCTCCGCGCCACCTCTTGACTTCTTCGCCAGCTAATTGCTGACCCCCCGCGCCCACAGGTCTTCTGACAAGAATGTGCGGTGCACGCGGCTAACCCGACCGCCTTAATGAAAGCCGCGCCCCTTCCCCTCACCTCTGTCTCATTCTCTGACAGTTGACCCTTCAGCTGGAGTCTCAACTTACCGGAAACAAGAGCCGCCGGCTGGCGGGGCTGGCGGGTAACCGGAGACCAGGCTGCGGCTCGGACTAGACCGGTCAACGCGACACTATCGCCGCTGTTATCAGGCGTCGTAACACTAACTGTGTTCGCTACACGAGGTGAGAAGCTGATTAACTATTCGGCACTAACACAGGCTTGGAACCCGCTGACCTGTGCTTAAGAGAGAAGCGGAGGAAGCGGAACAGCCGCTCTTGTTCTTCAAACACAGCGGCATTGACTCGCCAACACACACAGTGCCATTATTACCTTCGCTGAAGACACCTATGAAGAAGGCCACTACTGACGCCGGACTGCGGAGGATGAGTCACGAGTGAATCATTGATAGAAGTTTGAATTTATTCCCGCACTTAGAATTAGTAACCACCGACAGCTGATGACGGTCGGTGCGAGGCAACCCACACAACAGCACTGTCCAACAGAGAAACCAAAAAAAAAACAAAATTTTAAGCCTCCATGAACAATGGTGACATTTTTCCTGCCACGCTGAAGCTTTTTCGCCAACATCATTTCACGACAATTACACAGAGGATCCTGCCTGTCTTTGCTAAGAGCGCGTTTTACGACTGACCATCTTATTTTAGAAAACTCTGCGGCCAAAACAAAGTCCTCTTTCTTTGACTTTCCAGACTAATACCTCCGGATGAGCGATCGCAGGCGTCTGTTTTTCTTAGTAAAACAACAGCATTTATCTTCTTCGCTTGACGGGTAGTCAGAGGGTGTTCTTGCCCTCAGCGGACAAGCTGTCAAGTCGTTTTTGGAAGACAGTTCACTCTTCACAGCGAGAAGAAGGCTATTTACTATTCATCGCAGCGGTCATGTGTGTCCTGGGACGGCACGTCCTCGCACGGTTTTAGGACTGGGTTGGCAGTAGGGGGCGCTCGCTGGCCCACAAGAGCATCAGCGGCGTGGCCCAGTGGGAACAATGGTGGATATTCCTATTGAAAGCGTTGCGTGCTGGTGACCTGCCCAGGTGCGACGTCACCCCAACACCAGCCAGGAAGCAGTCTTGCCTATTCCCACTGCATTTGCTTAGCAACCACATTACTGCTCCAATCACAGCCCAAGCATTTGGGATAATGTAGGGCCAGAGTGCTGTGCCGTGTGGAGGCGGTGCATTAGACACACACACACTGGTCTGCTGCCTGCTTCACTTAATGCTGCGGCTCTCTCCAAGCATGAAGGGAGAAGTTTTCTCTCCACACTGCCTCTCCTTAATGCTCCCGCCTCGCCCTCACGAGCCAGAGAGGGTGAGACGCTGTCTGGCACCTTGAAACACACACTAAAGTAAATCCATTATCGCTCTCCCCCTCTCCGCCACAAGGGTGTCTGACAGGCTGCAGCCCTACCGAAAGGTCCGCGCCGGTGACTGCGCCACATATTTACAAGAGGATCTTCTATAGAAGGCTGCAGTTCAGTGAACTTCAGGATGAGCCAAATTAACGCTCAATGGGACTTTGCACAACACACCCTTCGCTGCTCGTGGCAAACAGTCCTGTCAATAGGTGTGGCTCCGCCGACCTGCGCTGATAGAGAGGCTTTACTAGAAGAGGAAACCTGCTTCAGGGAGATTCTGAACTGAACATGTGCTCCGCTCCAAGTCTCCCACAGACGACGCACCTGCTCTCTTCACGAACAGTGTCATCTTCTTGGTGACTTCACACAAGAAAAACAAGCCCACAGTGAGCAGAAACTGGTTTTTGGACTGAAGCTGACAGTACCAACTGAAGAAGAGGATGACATGTCTGCAAATTGGCTGCATTTACGACCATCAGAGGTGCCGACAGTCATCGGCCTGTGTTTCCTCCACAAACAGAGGCTGTGTTTGCCAGTGTCGCCACTGAAAACTCTGTTTACACTTGACTTAGGGTCGTCTGCAATGTAAAGGCCTGTTTGAGAGGATTGTTGTTCAGGGCTTCATGACATGACGTAAGAACACTTTTCCAACTGAAGTTGTCACCGTGTTTTAAATGCTGTTTATTTCTTCTTTTAGGTTGATCGCAAACTCTGGTCTTCAAGTTCCACTGACTTGGTTGCAGGATCTAAAAGCACTCTGAACCATCATGACCTATCACGACCAACGGGAAACCCACGAAGCCAGGTCATGTGATCATTTTGGAGCATCGCAATACCGTTGTTTTAATTCCAGGACACCATACTTAGTTATTAGCATTAGCCTCTGGAAACGTCAACAACATACATGTTTGGGTGGTGTAGCTCGGCTACAGCGTGGGACCGGCTCTAAGGATTGGCGTACATTATTTGAAGTGATTCAGAAAGGTGGTTGTATCCAGAAGTGACCGCAGTGTTTGGTGACGCGCCGCGTCTGTGGGTTTGTTGTGGTTGACACAACATAGCTGTGCGAGGTAAAGGGGAAGTCACAGGAACAGCCAGAGAACATTTGACACTGCGTGTGGGTTCACAGTGCTTCTGGACTAACCACACAGTGTCACCCCACTCGGGTCATGTGACCCAAAGGGGAGGGGGCCTGCACTGGAGCAAACTCTGGTATCAGCAACCCCTTTAACCCCTGCCGACGAGTCCGTTTGAAAACATTTGCACAAAGACGGTGCCTCACAGGCCTATTGGGAGCGGGACAAAGATAAAACTCTGTGTCGTAGCGTGGCCTCTGAATGACATTCACCGAAAGGCTCACCTCGCTGAGGTGTCCCTGGTCCAGTAAAGCGCTGAATCAACACGGAGCTGCAGAATCCCTTCAAGAGACAGGGGAAACTGATGCAGACATTAGCCGCCGGCCCGTCCCTCTGCGGTGGTTCGGCGGCAGTGGGGTCATCACTTCACTTCTGCTTCCATGTCAACCACAGATCTATCATTTCATTACAGATAGAGTGGAAGAGGAGGAGGGGGGGGGGGGCGGATCAAGTAGACGCCTTCATGAATGTGTCCATCCATCCTGGCGACAGACTGAAGGAAGGCAGCCACGTAGGACGCACGCGGATGAAATGTTTTGTTGCAGTTTAGCGCAAAGATTCGACATTCCCTGCGGCCATTTCAAGCGCCTCAGTGTTGACTCACGTCCACAGTAAAGTGCTTAAAGACTCAACACGTTTGATTGACCCGAGACTGACAGCTCTTCATTAGATCATTACAAGGGCATCTGCTTCACTTAAAGGCTTTTAAAATAGACCCAAGCCAGGCGTGCAGTGGATTCACACCAGGTGTGTGTGTGTGTGTGTGTGGGACCTGAGATGTATCGATCGCAGCAGGAAGTGGAATCTGATGTTTCACAGCACTTCCTGAGCCCGAGTGGCTTTACAACTGACATTGAGTGAGAGGCTGAATTCGGGAGGATGGGGCTGGGGGGGGGGGAGCACGGTAGCTGCCTCAGGAAAACATAAAAGGTCAAGAGAGATAGAGAGGGAAGACAGGAAGACGGAGCAGCCGGAGCTCCGTCCTTGGGACGAGACTAAACATCGCCTCCCGTCTCAAGCTTCCTCTCGCAGAGCAAACATCAAACCTGCTCTGTGAAGAGTCTGGCACCTTCCGCTGCCAAAAACCGAGCTCGCAGCGCAGACTCCCACCTCCACCTGGCTGAGTCTGTGCGTGACCTACTTTGGTGCCTTCGCTTCCCAAGCCTGAGGATTTCATCAAAAAATGGAGAGGTCCATAACATTTGGTTTCACCCTCCTCCATACTGAATTTGGTGGCAGTTGGAGGAGAGCACCAGCCGCATGGATTCACACACACAGATGTGCAAACACACACACACACACGCACACGTCTGTCTGGCTTAATCCTCTGCAGAACACTGCAGACAAGAGAGCGAAGTGAGGGAGGGGTGGGGGGGATGGGAGGGTGGTCTTGAAATGGTGCGGCAGAGTTCAGATGCTGCTTTGACCTTTGGGTGTGTGCGCTGGTTGTGTGTGTGTGAGAGAGAAAAGATAATTAAACAGGGCAGACAGATGAGCTCAGCTAGGAGACTCGAGGTCACATGGGATAACTGGCCTGACCGACGCTCGTGTGCGCGCAGTGACGGCAGTGGGCTTCCCACAAACAGATGTCCTACTTTTCAAGACGCTTCTAAGCTCATGACACGGCAGCCTCTTGCGCTGTGTGCACGGGAGGGAGAACCTGTTTGTGTAAGGCGATGCCACTCCACGCACAAGCACGTGCGCGGCTTCATCATAATGCTGTTGAGAAGTGAATGAAGAAAGTCTGAGCCCAGTGAAGCTCCCTGAACCTGAGTCGCAGGCCAAGCGTGCCAGAAGGAGGGATCTCCTTTCAGCATATTGTTTTATTTAGCATCTGCATGGCTGCTTCATTTCCCAGAGTGCAGCTGGGACACATTAATTCAAGAGATGGGCGACTTTTGAGAGGAGGCATGGCTGGAGGAGGGATGTTTCAATCGCACATGGAGAGAGAAACTCCCACTGAGAAACTTTCAAGCAGTGAGCTGAGCTAACAGACTGGGAGGGGTGAGAATACCGGGCGAGGAAAAGACCTCTCAAGGTCCTCCATAGATTTGTGAGTTTGCTTTCACGTTTATGTAACATTGCATTCAAGAGTCTATTGTGCAACGGCGATGAAAGAAGCAGTCTTTGAGGAAGCGAAAGGTCAGATCATGCTTCTTCACTCTGTTCTCTTTTGCTCATGAGTGAAAGAACCTTATTTAAAGTGCGTGGCACCAGAGGAGTCTGGTCCTGAGCGCGAGCCAAGAGAGTCGCTGGTGCCCCGACAGTGTGACTCCGATAACAACAAGCTGTCTGCCAGCAGCGCCGGTGCCTAGGGGAGCAGAAGGAAGGCAAAGTTTGCTGTTCTGCCTCTGACCTGCGTGAAGGAGCGTTTGACCCCCGTGTGGTGGGTTTAGCGGCAAGTGTGAGGGGAACTGGAGTGCGAGGAGAAGCGAGGAAAGATGTGTGAAAGAGGAGTGGATGTGTGAAGTGGGAAGGGGGTGAAGCGGGGGGGGGGGGGGGGGGGGGGGTCTTCACCAGCCTGATGGGAACTGGTTTTCAAAGTCATCTGAGGTAGGACAGGCAACTCAAAAATGGAGTCCTACTCTGCTTCCCACCTTCCCTGAGTCCTTCCCTGAGGGTTACTGTTACTTCAGCACTTGATCTCCAAAGTAACAGGAGCCCCCATTAACATGGTATTTTCGACGCTCTCCCCAGCTAAGCCCTGCATTGATCTCTTGACATGTTTGTAGCCCCTCAAAGGCCGACGCACTACATATAACTACGCAAATGAATAGGTGGTGTTCATCACACTACGGTGGGAGGAAGGGAAGGCAAGTGTCAAGTCAAAACCTGGTTTTACGTTGAACACAGGGACAGCAGTCACTGCTGGGATGGTCAGTCAAAGTTCAGCAGGAGTTGTCGGCTCAATAGGAAAGAGAGGGCTGCTTCGCCGGACGTAAACGCGAGTCACTGCAGTAAAGACCTGGAAGGAGGAAGGCAAAAACAGCCGACGCCGGCAGAATTGAGGTATTCACTGTCGAAGCAGGGACAGTGGAACAGAACGGCGGCGGAGAAGTGGGTTTTCTTTTCTATTTGCTTGGGTGCTTCAGTTCTTCAAACGGGGCGCAGTTCCAGGCAGGATTGTGAAACGCAGCGCATCTGAAGGCAGGAAAGTGCTGACACTTGTTTTGAAAGTCAAAGGGAAGCAGCGAACCCCGCCGAGCCTTTGTAGCGGCGTCACAAAGACGCGCAGATGGACCCACGCTCCAGACTCCACTGTACACATGTGGCTCTGAAGAGTTTCAGCGGCTGTCAGCGGTGTTTGCTGACGACTCTATGAACACAGCGGGAAGCGTCTTCTCCAAATATTCTGACAAATAGACGTTTGACGGGGTGTTTGTCGAACGGCAGCGTGGTGTCGTCTCTGTCAACAGAGACTAGAGTCGGCAGCGCGTCTTTATTTGCCCACAAGCGTCAGAATATTTGAGGCGCTGGTTGCTGCTGGTCATGTTTGAAGGTACGGGGCTCGATGGTTCATACTGTAACCTCCCGCTGGACTGTGATGCTCAGGAGAGCAAACAAGAGCGGGGGAAGGAGGGCGTTGCACAATGCTGGTCCATGACTCAGGAGCTTTTGGGAGCACCCAATGGAGGAGGGGGAAGCGGTGGTTCATGTGGGGGACCAGAGGTCGGGGTCGCCACCTCTATCTGTCTCACTTGCAGCTGATACCCCGCACAAAGGAGGCTGCGATGGGTTGGACGGGGAGCATCCAGCGATCAGAACAATGAGCGGCGGAGCTCCTGACCACAGAGAAGCAAGCAGGACCCCTCCCCACTCTCTCCCTTGAAGAGTCAATGCAAAGCAACAGCACAACAAAGGAGCTTTCCCGAGTCGTGAGGCAGCATTTAGAGCGACCCATGTTGCGACGCAGACCACCCCAACACTGGGGGGGAACCGTCCCACCACAACACGAGCAGACGTGCACGAGCACATGGGAAGAAAGAGCCACTGGAGTGGCGCCTTCACGCCGACGCCACACTGAATCAGCCGCCCTGTCCTGCTAGAGCTTTAGCAAAGCTGTTCAGTTGACTTGGCTGCTCTCCTCAGAGGAATCATGCCATCCAATCGGAAAGCAGATTACCGGCGATATTATTAACTTGAAAAAGCGCCCCGTCTGTCTTTACGTCTCCGGCCGCAGCATCTCGATGACTTAAATTTCGTCTGTAGCACACGTGTTTGGCCGCGGGGGGAGGAGAGGAGGGCTCTACCTGCCTGTGTGTGGATGGGGGTGGGGGTGGGGGTGGCGTCACTGTGGGAGACAGGCAGATGGGGATGGAAATGAGGAGGCTGTGAGCTCATGCTAATCTCTTCCTACAGCTGATCCACACACACACACCACACACACACACCACACATCGCACAACTTGGTGCACCAAATGAAGCAGATGCCTCCACAGCAGCGCCGGCCCAGTTTGGGCCGTTTTGCAAGGTAATCCCAAAATCTCTCCATGAAACTGGAGCAGTTCCGGGTTCACCTTAATGAAGCAAACACCCATTACATCACACAGCAGGGTGCCGTGTCAGACTGCCATCTGCCCCGGTGGGAGTGAGCCGGCGTCACGCCATTGGTGAAGTGTGTTCAGCCCGGACTGAGGGCTGAGGCAGGTCACCGCCCCCTTTTTTGTTTTGTTGTTGGGATGGTGGTCACTCCAGATGCAGAGAGGTAAAGTGGCGGGGGGAGGGGCCGGAGGGTTGAAAGGTCGACTCGGACACTGACCCTAAACAATTGCTATTCGGGGCTGACTAAGCAAGGACGGTCCAACCACAGATGACATAACGGTCTGTTCCAGGGCGAAAACCTCTTTTATCCTTTCATGAATAAAACTCCGATCAGAAGGTCAACCTCCGGATACACATCCAGTACTTTAAAACAGTTGATTTAGGGAATATGTGAGGGTGTCAAATACATAAATATCGATGTACATAAAAACCATAAATTCAAAAGAAGCCGCAGAAGTCGCTGGGCTGATACTGGGTGATAAGTGTTATGCAATAGATGCTCGGCAGGGTAAAGAAGACGTGTTTCCGTTGGGGACATATCCACCAGCCGTTTGTTTTCTTGCAGACCAACTCCACAAATGGCAAATAGAAACGCGCCACTGTCCACAGCCAGCGCGACAAATCCATCGGGCTGTCAACACCCAATGGCGAAGGACGTACGAAGACAAACGTTAGATATGAAGACACCCTGTCATGGAAACACTGCGAGATGTTGTCAGATAATAAATGTGTCTGTGTGTAACTTGAGCTGCGCAAATGCTTAAGAGCAGCCAGAGCAGAGGGCGGAGGTCGATGCCTTGGAGACACATTCTGCTTTTTTTAAATAAATATCTTTTTATTTTATAAATATATATATGCTTCTTGTCCTTTTAATATAATTAAATTAATATTTTTAATATAATTATTTATACATATAGTTTATCTTTATTTCTAATTTTTTGATTTTAATAAATTACATTTAAACAGCAAATGTGTGTGTTTTTTTTTCATCCCGAGTCACTGATTTTATTGTTGAAATGTTTATATTTGGAAATTTATTTTTATCTCATTTTGTATTTTTATTTTTTCTTAAGCACAGGACACGTTTTCTGAGCTACTTTCCCACATTTTTATTCATCATCGTTTTAGATTGAATTATTCACTTTCCCCCTCATGACACACATTAATCTTGCAACCTTTTTTCGGAAGAAAGCGTCTTTTCTCCTCCATAGATCATCATTGCTTATCATCCCTGGTTAAAACTTGGTGTCGAAAGATATGGAAAATGATCGTCTTCCCTCAAAAAACAAGTTCTGCAAGTGGATGTTTAAGATAACCCCGAATATTGAAGCAGAATGTTTGAATGCTGAACTCCGGAGGAAGGGTGACCAACCTCCCGTCTTTCATGCAGATAACTTGGAGTCGACGCTCAGCAGGAAGCAGCCAGTCAGACAGTAAAGGTCTGTATGTTGGAGGATGCATATTCAACGCGCTGCCGGTCTTATACGTGAGCGATGCGGCGGTGGTTGGCGGCGCCGCAGGGCAGGTTAGAGGAGGTGAGAGGTTGGAGGATGGTGCAGCCAGATCCGCTAAAGCTCTGGTTGGCCTCACAGAGCCATGTGTGTGCCGATGAATATTTCAAAGAAGATCTCATTAAATAAACACGCTGGACCTCGACGCCTACGAGCATCAATATTGAATGCACACAAAAATTGACAGTGTCTTCCAGCAGGCCACGTCCAGAGCGGTCACTGAACCACACCATCTGATGTGGCTGGTTCACGCAACACCTGGAGGAGGTGACTGAGTTCTTCCTTCCGTGCCGCCTGGACAATAATCCCAGTGAGACAGGTCCTGCTTAGACTTAAGAATAGCCTGGGTGAGCTGAGTGTGCTAGTTAGTTTCACGCTATATCAAAGGCCTATGAATATGCACCTAGTGGGCGGAACCGCTTCACTTCTTGCTCGTGTGCTCCCAGCTTTGCGTGCACCACTCTTCCTGCTCGCATGCATCGATGCGTGGAGCGTCACTGGCCGCTCTCTTTTCACAGGAGCTCCTTTCTGTTTCCCCCTCTTTTTGTCCGGACAAAGGGCAGGAGAGGAGAACTTTTAGCCGAGTCATCATCTTAAAATAGGCTGGCTGCAACCGTCCCAAAGATAGCGGCTGTTTTCTCGCATTTACATTTTTTCCCCAAATAATCCAGAAAGATCTTTTCAACAATTACAGCATATTAACACATTAATCTCACTGCTCTTTTGCCGCACACAAAAGGAGCGCGACTCGATGGTCTCCATTTTCAACTCCGTCTCAAGTGAACCACGTTGTCTGCTCTTGAGCTGATAAGGCAATAATCTGATCACAAGCGGGACGTTTTAAGTACAGGATCACCCGAGGCGCAGTGAAATCCGATCATTGGGATCCCACTTCAGCCGCATATGGTCGCAACCAGTGTGAAATTTGGAATGTAGACCCGGTCCGGGAGACGCCCAGCAGCAGAGTGAAAGTTTTGCAGATTATCTGCGAATCACAGGGGCCCGGAACCACACACTTCAGATGTATGTGTCAGTCAAAAGCAAGTCAGGGACCATCAGATGACAGTCAGTGCTTCATGCATCTTAGTGCCTTAACCTTCACTCTAACTTGTGCAACTATCGTTCACCCCTTCAGAAACTAAAGTTCCCAATTTATTTGAATAAAAAAATTCAGGCAACAGCACACGGAACAGTTTGCTGGTGTTTGTTATTCCACAAGACAAAGAGTCACCAAGAACAGCGCCACCATGTTGTTGCACCCCGGCGAACGCTTTCTTACCAGATATATTTCATGTGTACAATCCAACAGCAACTGTGAAAATCCCCCTTTGAAACAAACAGCCACCAGCAAGGAGACATACAGTACGAGAGCATCACTGCTCTCAATTCATTTTCTGCTACTACACAGGCCGTAATCTATAAAAAAAAACCCAGACAACACAACAACTATCTTTAACTCGCTGTCTTTCCCACCTGCTGTGGCAGACTCTTCCGCTTTGCCTCTTCCCAGAAAGTCAAAGTTTGAGTAAAGAGCCTGAGAGAAGAGTGTTTTAGGAAGATAAACGAGTGTTTTTTGTGGCTGGTTTCCTGCTGAGGGGGTAGAATTTAGAACAGAATCTCTTTGCCCAAGTCAGCAGCATAAAAACAGAAAATAATTAGCGAAAACGTGGTTCTATGCACACAGATGTTACGGAAATGCCCTGGTTTTAATTGACTTTCATTTGCATTTCATTTCCATTAAGACCTTCAAGTGTGTATTGATCATTGGACGAATTTTACGGCTGTGAGTGGAGCCATTGTCACAGCAACATGCATGATATATCACATGGTGTTTCAGGTCACACACGCTTTTTGATGCCAAATGAGTTGATGTGGAGAATGTCATTTTCATGCTGTCCTCAGAAAAGTTGCCAAACTGTGTGGATGTTTTTGTGTCTGCAAAGCAGCGGCAACCACGCTTGACTTTTATTTAGAACCAGTCACAGACATAGTAATTCTGAGAGCTTGCTTTCATCATATCCTGTGACCCTGGATTGCTGGGACAAGCTGTGCTGCTGGGCTGTAAGATAAGATGCTGGTTTACCTCATAAAGTAAGACTCCGGCATCAAAAAGGAAGAGCAAATACTTCACTAGAATTCACAGACTTTCCAGCACAGAGCTGAGGTCACGGGGGCAGCAGCTCAAGTTAAGAGGCCCGGACTCGGAAGCTGCCTTGTGCACTTCACAGCAGCTCAAGTGGCTTCTCTCAAAGCAAAAAGCAGCTGTCTAGTCTCTCCCAAAAGATCCGCATCCAAGTCTAAGACTTTTGATTTTTTTGTTTTGTTTTTATGTAGAAAATGTTTTTTTAAATGGCTTCAGTCTGTAATGATGTGAGTGACAAAACAAACCTCCAGGATCATCCATACTAAGCAACTTAGCTTTGTCCTATTGATTATATCAACCTGGGGGAAAAAGAGGAAAAGGAGGGGCACAGCCAACCATGTGACTGACTCTTAAACAGATCAGCGCTAGACAAAAAGGGGCTCTGTGCTGCGGCAGTGCTTGCACCCTGAGATTTAAGACTGGGTGTCACGGCAGCCCGTTGTGATCTGGGAGTTAACTGGCGGCGCAATAAGGCGGTCATCCACAGCGACGGAATGACAGCGATAAACCTCGCTCAGCCACTCCGGCTTAATTGAGCCTGAGAAGTGATGGAGGTTTCCAATCACTCTCCACATAAAGACACTTGACCTGTCGATGCGGCATTGATCTTGGGCGCCTCCAGTCGCGCTCAGAGCCGTCCGACAGCCACAAAGTGTCGGCACAACCCCGCCGTCAGGCTGAAAACTTACAGAGCAAACGCCGCTCTGTTGAAAACATTCACACCCGCGCGCAAAAATAATCTCCACACCAGACTTTGGAAACGGTGACAGTTTGCCAAACAGCCATTAAAAAGAGAACGGAACGATTCCCTCAGCAGCCATTGAGACTCACAGCGAGCAGCTGTTGTGCTGTCTACCGCGTGGACATGGCTGGCTGTCAGCAGGCCCAGCCAACACTGCGCTCTGCATACGAAACAGGACATGGGCCCATATCCCCTCGGGGAGTTCACTTCCTCTGCGCCCCCACCGACACCACAACCCCTCCTTCCTCCCAAACAAGCGGCCCCTTCAGCTGGAGGCCAGATATCCTGAGGAGCGGCGGAGGGGAGGGGGGCGGCAGTGGAAGTGAGAGGGGAAATTTTAGCTTGTGGAAAGGATGGAATGGCAGGAAAATAACTGGGTGCAAAAGTAGGGCAAAGTTTTCACAAGTCCTCTTAAGCTTGTGGCACATGATCGCAGATGTCTGCCGGAGAAGCCGACCTTCACTGCTTCTGTCTCTGCAGTCGGATGTTCTGTTTTTAAACGCGCGTACAAGAGCGCTTTCATACGGTTGAGTAAGACGTCTGGCCAGCGTCGGAGGAGTGGTGCCCCTGGAATGTCGCCTAATTTTAGCCTGCCTCCCGGTGAATCAGCAAAACAATCCAAACACGTCTGTAACAGCGACAAAGGGCCTCCCATCTCATGATATGCCGCCGCAAGATGCAAGCTTGTGATTTTGGAAGGCAGGTTTGAACTTCGGGGAAACGATTATTAAATCAGCAACCTGCTGCGTCAGCAGCTTCCTTCTCCAAACATCCCGACGCTGAACTGCCATTGACTGCGCGAGCGCTGGCGGCCGCTGCTTCTGATTCGACTGAAACCTTCCCGCAGCCACGAAGCGACATCATTCAGCCTACAGATCTTTGACACATCTCTAACGGAAGAATGTCTACAAGGAGGGAAGTGGAGCAATATCACTTCCTGTGTCTGTCTGCATGCGAGACTCCAGTAACAGCCTCATTAATATGAGCAGCGCCGCCCTGTTCCTCTGCTGACGCCGCACACTTTGCTTGCTGGAGACCGAGGAGTCGGTCAAAGAAGTGCTGACAAAAAGAAAGTTGCCTTTCGTTTAGCAATATTCCTCAACTCCTAGCGTGTTTTCGCTCATTAGCATTTCTTAACGCAAAGTACTCCAAGAAAAAGTCGAATTAAAAAGCAGCCACAAAAGCTTAAATGGGCCTCGGGCATAAGACTCGGGTGCCCTGCCGGCGCGTACAGAAATGGAAGAGGGCCCCCGACAAGTGAGGGTTCTTGAGGTGTGCCCACTTTAAATCAAAGTGTGTGCCAAGAGTGGGTATTCACTATGCATGGCAGGACTTTGGCACCCTCCAGGACTTCAAGGGTCTCCCAGAGTCCTCATTCTAAGGCGGAGAGGAGGATGCTGGAAAACACTTCTGCGCTTTCAGCCGGAGCCTCATCAACAACTCCGCTCTTGTGTCCATCAAATTAGGAGGAAAAAGTAGGTAACAGGGGGGATATGTGTGTGTGTGTGTGTGTGTGTGTGTTTCAGAGGTGGGTGGTTGGCCCGGAGTAGGTGGATGTTTGGGGGAGGGTGGACCTGATGTTTGCTGAATGCGCCCCTTTGTTGGGATCATATTATGTTTCCACCACAATACTTCTAAACCCTGCTTCATCAACTCCATTCATGTGTAACAGTTCATGCAAATGGAAGCACTAGCCATTTTTCCAAGGGGCGGCGATGGTGTGGGGGGGGTTGCTTTTATCTGCATCCCACCCAAACTTCTCACTCTCTGCTCGCAGTCTTAGCCTAAAATGATCCCCGTTTGATGATGCAAAAGGATGCATCTAGTTCATTTTGACACGCATGGTGCTTCAGCAGTACGGGGCCCCACAAACTCTGGGGTTTTGACCGCCCCGTTCAGGAAAAAGTTCCGCTTTTTTTGCCACAAAAGTAGTGAAATATGACTGTAACATCTCTTTTGAGGTAAGGCAACCGATATATCGGCCCTGTGACTGGAGATACCCTTTGAAACTCCCCGGTGCTTCAGCAGTATAGCCCCCCCTAAACACTGGGGTTTTGACCCCCCCCTTCATTCAGGGAAAACGTCAGTGTTTTTTGTCACAAAAGCAGTGAAATACGACAGTAACATCAGTGCTCTCTTTTGAGGTAATGCAACCGATATATATCGGCCCTGGGGATTGGAGATTCCCCCCACAAACTGGCAGGGAGAACACGTCATGCCTTGACAAATAAACCCACAATTGTGTGCCATTTGTCGGTGGACCAGACAGTATTTACAGTACAGGCCAATAAAAGCCGGTGTTTGCCTGGCAAATAATGGTTTTACAGCCAGCACAAGTGTTTTACGGTCGCTGGTGGCTTCAGGAGTAATTAGTAACAATATGGTAATGACTGACGGGGTCAATCAAGCAGAGCACATTCTTGAGTTTGAGTCTAGAGAAGGTGCCATGACTGAGGGCGCGACTGTTGCCGTACATTATGGAGCTCTTTTAGAGGCGTTGGATGAGAAAGGGGCGATTGGCTGACTCACCCTGGACGACGCTTTCCTCTTGTACTTGTTGGCGAAGTCGAATTTCTCCTTAAGTTCGTCCAGCAGCTGCTCCAGGCGACTCTTCTCCTCCTTGCCCGTGTAATCCTGGCCCAGGAGGATGTACGCCCTCCAGTTGGCGGAGTCGAAGCCCCAGTGGCAAGTCCTGTTCTCCTGCGACTTGTGACTGTGCACCACGAACTTGTGCGTCGGGTACATGAGTCTGCAGTCCATGCACTGGATGCAGGCTGCGTTGGGGCTGCTGTACAGCTCCGGCACGAACAGGCCCTTGCACTTGCCGAAGCACTCGTGGTAGACTTTGAAGCTCCTCTCCGTCAGCTCCAGCTCCAGGGCAGCGCCGCTCGCCTCCTTCTTGCACCGCGGCGGATAGGCGCCTCCGTAGATGAGCGCGTTGCACAGGCGCTCCGCGTCCGTCTTGGTGATGAGGCCGCAGGAGGGCGCCGAGAAGGGCAGGATCCCCATGACTTTGAGGATCTCCAGCTGGTCCGCCGTGCACCGGGAGCAGTAGATGTGCAGCTCGTCGCAGACGGAGTTGATCTGCTGCAGGGAGAAGTCGCGCAGCACCGTGTTGAGGATCTGCGGGAGGCACAGCCGCTTCTCCCCGCCGACCACGAAGCACGAGATGGTCTCGCTCTCCAGCACCGTCTCGCAGCGCTCCGTGGAGCGATCGGAGGGGATGAAGAGCGGGCCGGCCATCACCGGCGGCGGCAGATGCTGCAGGACCGGCTCCGGCTCCGGATCCTTGCCGTCCTTCTTGAAGAGGAGCCCATGTTGCCACCGGGCAGAGAAGGCCGCCGGGCCGCCCAGCGAGCTCATAGAGCTGAGGTGAAACTGCTTGAGAGTTTGTTGCAGTCCCGGGTGAGGCTGGAAGCTCTGCCGACTTACAGTCTCCATGTTTTCCCAACTACTTCAGAAGCCAAAACGCCTGATCTACAAAACAGCCTCGGTTCCCGACTCCACGACGTCCCGGGTGGAAACGCCAAGCGCGTCATCAAACATCCACGTCGGAGTCTCCTCTGCCCGTGACTTACTGAGCGCACGCCGGGCAGTCGCTCCCTGACTCGGGTCGCCGACTGTCCATGTCCGACGGACGAGAAAGAAACGCCGCAAACTCCGCAAAGTTCCGTCGGTGGGATTCCAGAGCGTGGTAGGTGGGAAGAAAACAAAAGCGGTGTTGTGAATCGATATAGAAAATCCTTATTAGCTGTGGAGGAGCGGCGCGGTCCGCTCCGTCTGCCCCCGCAGTTCAATCTGACTGTATGGAGATGAGAAGTCTGCGAGGCAGCCTCCGCCTCTCTCGCTCGCTCGCTCGCTCGCTCGCTCCCTTCCTCTGCGCCTCCCCTCCCTCCGTGTTTGTGTGTCTGGCTCAGTCATTGAATCCCGGCCAGGAATGTGAGCGACTCTACAGGCAGACTCGGCTCTTCCAGGAACACCACCCAGCCGCCCCGCTGAGAGGCGCGCGGGAGAGGAAGGAGTCGAACCCGACACTGCTGCTGCTGCTGCTGCGTTCACGGTCCACGGACTGTCTTGAGGAAAAAAAAAAAAAAAATCAACGGAAGTGTTGCGAGAATATAATAAGTCATTCATCAACAGCGGAGTCATTCCAGTCACACTAGAATTTGTTTATGAACTACTAATAATATAACTCAAAGAAATTTCAATGGTAACAATGGTAGTAAATAATAGTTAAATGCACAGTCAGCATTCATATTGACTTAAATGTAATTGTCTAAAATACGTTAATATTCTCGGTAAATTTTCACCGCTCAGCAGAGACTGGGTCGCGGGGGCAGCAGCAGAAGCAAACAGCCCAGGAGTGGCCTCTCCTGAGACGCTCCGCGGGTGCCACAAGCTATTTCTGGGTGTGGTGAGTGAGTACACAAGGATAGGTGTATTCAGCATTCAGGATACAGCGACAGCTTGTGACCACACACCATTTAACAGCAGTGTTCTAATCCGTCTTCAGTGGAGCAGCAGTGGCAAGAAACAGGCGCATTTGTGTGGCAGTGTTTCTGCCCGGCATCGCTGACACGTGTATTCTTGACTGTGTCATGAGTGTGTGGCTAAACTTGCAACATCAGATGAAAATGTACTTCAAAGTCAGATGGCGAGAAATTGAATTAATTCATAAAAATCCTTCATTTTGTATACAGCATTTTCTCAAGGATGTTTAGAAATGGAAGTCTGGTGACTCCAGAGGTCATGTGCCCAGGCCAAGTTCAACAGCAGACACGAGTCAGTTAGCTGCTCCTGTGGCGGCCCCTAGCCGAGCCTCGCTGTAACTGCAGCCTCAAACGGCCCCTCAAGCAGTCGCGTTTGTGACCGGCAAACTGGATTTTAGGATTTAATTAGATTTATTTCTGGAAGGAAAACCTTGCGAACACAAACAAACATCTTAAAGACACATATATGAGCGAGGCTTTAAGAAGCTTTCCTCATACCTGACACTGAATTATCCGTTGTTTTCAACCGGAGAACAGAAAAAACACATTATACAGGGACATAATTCTTAGATTTATTATGATCACCTCTGTTGTCAGTCAACATGTATGACAACATTCAATATTAAAGTGGACTGGACCCGCTGAAACTGCTCCATCACTGTGATGAGACATGTAACAATGTTCGCCTGGTAATGGGCGGCAGGATTTGCTGACTCGGCACGTCTCCATCCGCGGAGCAAAGGCAGCGACGGCAGATGAGACTGACGTCGAAATGATGAGATTCCTCCGGGCGTCCTGCGATATCAAGGCCAAAGCTGCGAGACAGCCGAGGGAGTTCGCCGAGCCTCTCTTTCAATGATTCATGTTGTTAGCACGCATCGCTTCAGCCTTCAGCCTCTTTCTGCTCGTCATGGCTTTGCATTTTTCATTCCTTTCTGCGCGCGTTCTCCCGCTTGGTCTTGGGCGGCCTTGTCAACCACGGCGTCTAACCTTAACTGACCTTGGCCTCAGCAGGCGTCACCCTTCAGTGTTGTGCCGGTGAGTCAGAGTAGCTCCATCCAAGCCTTTTCTCTCAAGGTTTTCAGATCATCTCCTCACTGCAGATGCATCATGTTCCCCAGCAAGAGCCAGGAGAATCCCAACAAACGTGGCGTCCCCAAAACCTTGACATGTGCTGCTCCATCACTTCAACTCTCCGCATCATCGCCATGACAACAGATCACAAAAACACACCAGCGCAGGTCCTGTATGACATAACGATTCTTTCCAGGCGCCGAGTTGCTTTTTCCCAGAGTAGCACAGCGCACCGCGGCTCTGGCAACCCGCTCCGGTGTTGTGTGTTCCCGCTCTCTGCGGCTGGAGGAGGCAACACAGATTAATGTCAGTAATTCAACGACGCTCCATCTGGATTCTCTATCTTGGGATGTCGGTTTCCTTGCAAAATGTGTCCTTTTCTCTCCAAGGCTTTCCAGCATTACTGTTTTCCATATTTCCTCAAGAACATCCCCCTCTTTGTTCCTTCCCTTGTCCATTTCCATTGCATAATGGCAGCCGCTCTGCATTGGTCCTTGTCTCCGGGCCAAAAGCTTAGAGGGCTCAGAAAGTCCCACCATCATTATGACCTCAACTTTCCACTGTCTGTGTGTGTGTGTCCTCGGGAGGAAGACAGTGCTCTATGATGTCACCTGTGACAGTTCAGAGACGCCGCCAGTGACTCATCACCCTGACTTTCAGAGTTAAGTAACACCATTAGTGCCTTCATGTGGAGCGCAGTTGAATGGAAATAGAAGTGATCTTTTGTGCAGCAATTGCATTGGCTTGCAGGTCACCTTTGCAGGTGTAGAATACAATTTAATGGACTTTCTATTGATTCACATATTTCCTGTATTCAAAATCCATTGTTTAGACATGTTTAACTTACAAATATTTTAAAAATGATCAGTCTATAAACTGGAGGGGCGACAAAATATGTATCTATATTTAATGAAAAAAGGCAGTTTATAGAGAACATATCAATGAAAGTAAAATGAACCTTTGAGTTAAGAATAAACTGAGGAAAAAGCAATTTATACATTTTATCGCCCTTTCATATGCTGCATATTTATACTGGTATATTTTATATTTTGTATTTTCCACCTAAATAACATATTTTCCTTTCTAATATCAATCCTATCGAGTTATTTTATTTTTCTTGTATGTTATGCATGTCAAAAATCCAAAATTTTCAATACAATTTTGTGTCTTTTACACATTTTTGGTCATTATACTGACGCTCTTTTCCACCTTCTACTACTTTCTCTTTTTCACACTGCTAACTAGCTACTTCTGAGAGGAGTACGGAAGAAACCCAGACGAGTGTACCATTTTTAATAAATACGCGTATTTACAAAGATATCTATAAGCTGGAGGGGCGATAAAATATGTTTATTTTTTTTGTTTTGATCTCAGAAAAGGGCGTTAAGGACAACACGTGACCTCGCTTACTTCCATTCGATTGGACAAAAGAAGTGTCTGACGTCACTTACCAGGAAGTATGAATGCTTGTGGCGGGAGTAGCGAGTCCTCGTCGAGAAGTCTTGACCAGAAATGGCTCAAAACGAATCGAAATCCAAACTTAAGAGGGAAAAGCTTTCTGCGAGGGGAAACTCGCCGAAGATACGGACAGGTTCCGTGCTGAGTAAACCAGCGGAGACCCAGGGGTACGTGTCTTCTTCACGAATGTCCGAGCCGGAGCTTAGAGTCTCGCGAGATCGCTTCTGTACGTGAATTTGCAGCTCGATATAAATAAAGAGCGATATTTTGAACCTGGAAAATATGAAATAACGCGTCGTTGCTTGGGATCATACTTAAAGTAGACCGATGTTTTTAGTCACAAAGGGGGCACAAGCATTGTTAGATCAGTTTGCCTTTAAAACAGCTGAGAAATAAACTGAAATGCTTCCTCCAAATAAGTTGTGGTGATCTGAAGGTGCAATGTTGACGTTTTATCACGTAGAAAAGCAGGTCATGTCGGTCGTGTGGAGAGATTTTCATTTGACACTGGGCTCCTCATCAAAGAACAGAGCCATCAATAATTCGATGTGCGATTAAAATGCACGAGCGTGAAATAAATGGAGAAGAAATGCGCCAAAAAAACATGCGTTGAAGCCATTAAGACATGTAGGTCATCGTGTTTTTTAACTTTCAATGACTTAATATGGTTTCGTTTTTCAGACAGTTGTGGTGGAAGCGACGAGATCTGCCGGCGGTGGAGCAACTGTGGGCTTCAGCACTGGAGTGGATGGGGCCAGAGGAGAGCGGCAGGTTCCTGGTTCCTGAGCTGCCACTTCCTGTTGTAGAGGTTGGTCACTGACAGGTTTTCAGTTGCGACGTCTGTGAGATGCAACCGTCCTTTCTCTTCTCACACGTGAAAACCAGCAGTCTGGGAGAGGATTTAGAGAAGAATCCCAGAGCAACATCACACAGGAAGCGCCCCCAGTTCCAGCAGTGCCCCACCAGGTTGATCTCCGCCCCTCCAGTTCCAGCCTTGCGCCACCCCTGATAGCCTCCCCCGAACGTTTGGAGGTGGAAACTCCTCAGCTGCAGGATGGTGAGGAGAAAAAGAATGTCAGTGAAGAACAGCAGGGCTGTCCTCTGTGTCTGCTGGTGTTTCCTCCCAGGTACGTTCATACATCCCCTGCAGTCCTCTTCTGATTTATCCAGGTGATGTTCTCCACAAGTGTCAAAACAATAGATGATGCCGTGTTTTTGTCTAGCTTTACTCAACTGGACCGTGACGGACACTTGGCTGAGTGTCTGTCAGAGATGAACGAGGACATAACCTGGTGAAGCTGCTGCTCCATCCCACGGTGACGGTGGACATTTCTGGGATTGATACTGAACCACCTGCTGCATAGTTTCAGAAACATCGCGGTATTCATCATTAAAAAAACAGATGTAAGCAATGGAGTGGTCTTTCTCATCTTTTTGTTTTGTTAAATCTGACACTGCAGTACTTACTGTTGAAACACCAGCTTACATGTTGTATGCATGGATAAAATTACACGTCGTCCACTCAAAGACATTTGAGAAGACACATTCAACTTGTCGAAATAATGGAAAAAAGGCAGTTTATTGAGAACAGGTTAAAGAAAGTAAGTCTAGTCAATAAATTTTTCTTGTATGTTATGCATGTGAAAAATCTACAATTTATTGGTCATTATAACGTTTTCTCATTATACTGCGACTATTTTCCACCTTCCACGACTTACCCTTATAACCACCACTAACTAGCTACATCTGAGAGGAGTCCGGAAGAAACCAAGACGAGTGTTGACGGAAAACCAGAATCATTTTTAATAATTACACGTATTTACAAAGATGTTGGTGAAGCCAAACAAACAAAAAAAAGAAAACAAGCACATCCAACCAGAAGCGTTGTCCAGTCCATCGGTTCGAGGACGTGAGTCACCGGTGACGTGTCAGTGACTCACCGTCATCTGTTGGTCCAGCAGGGGGGAGCAGGCGTTTACATCAGAGATGGAGGAAGTTCCCTCTGATGGGATTCTGCTATCTCCCCGCTCTTTATCTCCCTCCCTGCAGCTCAGTGGCAACCTCTGACTCGGGATCAGCTAATTAATCCTATTAAGCTGGTTATCAAAAGATGGCGGGTCAGATATCATCCGTCTGTGGCCAATGAAGAGCGCTTCCTGGGGAGCTGCTTTTCGGAGATTAGTTTCCCCGGCTGATTGATTCTCTGGTTTCCAACGCCACACGTGCTCTCCAAGCGTGAACGCCACTGTACCACAGAGCGAGGAGTCAGATGTGGAGAAGCTGGGTCTGGCTGACCTGACTCCGGAGACTTCACCAGGGGCAGGGTGAACATTCCCCTCTTGGACCTTAAACTCCATTATCAAAATGTTCCAGCGTCACGAGGGGCTGGAGTCTATCCCAGCTACTTGGAGTGAGAGTTGGAAACGCATATAAACAACCGCTCACACACACACACACACACACACACACACAGACAATTTAGAGTCATCAATTGACCTCTGTTTTCAGACAGTGGGAGGAACCTGGAGTGCTCAGAGGAATCGGAAAGTAGGGGATGAAGGAAGGCTATTGGTTTCTTGTCATGAGATGCTACGCTGGATTCAGCCGCCTCACTTTGGTCCTTCACAAGCTAATGTCAGATTCGTCTTGTGCCCAGATCTGGCCGCAGGTGTCTGCACACCAATGCTACATAAAGCTGCATGACCGGAGCACCACAATATGTTCATATATTTTCACTACTTCTTTATATATCTGTGTATATATGAAGAAGAAAAGCAAAGAATTTCTGTTGTTCTTCTGAAAATGCAATGCCGCTCAGGTGATTCACTTTGCTGAATGAATAGTAAACTGAAGAGACTCCATTCATTTCACGATGAAGCCGTGAACCAGAAATCAATCGGTTCTTATTCATGACAAGTTGTCCCTGAACAAATGTACTCAAACGCTGTAAAGCACACTTCAAATGACATTCAGGAGGGATCCAAAGAGTATGGAGCTTTCATCATCTGTGAATGATGCTTTTGTCAATGGGCAAACTCAGCAGCTGAAGCTTAACAGAGCACCCTCGCCTGGTGGTCTCTCAGGTCTGAAGTCTCGGCATGTCAAGTCAGCCAGAGCGCAGCGAGGTGAGTCCACTTGGACCGCAGACACACGAGGTGTCTTCTGGAGCGGTCACAGATGGCGGCAGCTGGTATGGAGGAACTGGAGCTCGGCCAGCGAGCCGTGGAGGCAGACGAGCTGAGGGGAGGGTCAGTGAGTGTGTCCTGTTGACAGTCCTTTCAGTCAAGTGTCCGAGCAAACATGCTCGTTTCTATCATCGTTGAAGTCCTCCCTGACCTGCTCGCTCCAGCTCCAGCTGGAAGAGATGTCTGTTTAGGAGGAATTATCACTTTGTAGCGATTGTTTTGGAGCTTATTCCCAGCATCTAATATTGGACACCATGGACTGAGACCAGCTGCACAGACAAGCAGGACCAATAAGGGAGGAAACTGGAGTGCCTACAGACAGACAGGGCTGTTGGTTGGTTTCTTTGAGCGTCCAGGGCGTCGGTCAGTAGTGGGTACCAGGAGTGAGTAAAGACACTAGGGAGAGCTGCAGAACCCTGTCCCAGGAGGAGCCGGACCCCAAGACCAAGCTCAATATGGCAAAGCTAGGCTCTACTGTTAAAGCTAGGCGCTACTCACCCTTCCTGTAGAGGGAGACACGTGTACATTCAGTCACGACAGTACAGTAGAGAGGCGGCTTCTGAGCTCTTTCAGGGTGCAGGAACGGAACCTCAGCTCCGGCTGCTCACTTGCAAACCCTCCGGATGAGCTGGGAGCTGAAGACGTCGGTGCGGGAGAGTTCGGGTGCTGGAGCGCGTGCGCTTCGAGCCCGGCTTGTGAACCAGGCGGTGATTCATCAGATCCTTGAGGCACTTCTTAAATAACGACTCTGCTGTCGACATCCCTCTGTGAGCATCCGCACATCAAAGTGGCTCTTCTGATAGAAAGGCAGCGTCAAATTTGGGTTTAATACCTACATGACGTTACACAGTAATAACTTATTTGTGTCCATCAACATACATCCCCCAATCCGTTTAAAAATCAACCTAAAAAAAGTGCACGATAAATTTCAAGTTCTTGGTCATATTGATCCAGGGAAGTGAGGCGAAGGGGACTTGAACCGGCGCGCCTGCCGCAGCACCAGGGCAGACATTCTGACAGTGGGGAGGAAATCAAACACAGATAACTGAAGGAATGTTTGCGTGCGTCGAGTGTGAAGAGTTCTTTTTCTCGCAGTCCAAACTTGACAATCGTGGTCGCTCAGGACGGAACTCCGCCCCCCTCACACACACACACACCCTCCCACCCCCTCACCTCAACCCCTCCAGCTCATGTGCCTGGTGTCCAGAGGGCGCGGCGTCGCCTCCTCCACTCTGAGTGTGCTTACGAGTCAGTTTTGGCTGAGATGGCAGCTCGGACAGACAGTTGGTGGGCGAAGGAGGAAGCTGCTCTCCTTCATACAGACTCTTCTGTGGACAGCAACAGTGGGTTGATGTATTCGAACCCCTCGAACTCCGACTGGTCTATTCTCTTGATGACGTCCCTGAAGAGGAGAGAGAGAGAGGGGGAGTCACAATCACAAATGCGCTGAGTCATGATTAACATGGACTGTTAAAAAACCCAAAAGTTATCTTGTAATCAACAGCTGACAAGCTCACTTAAAGAACGAGTCAGCACTCATCTCCATCCAGTTTGTTTGAGAGCAGCCGAATGGTGTTTCTAAAAAGACATTATCTCCGTATCATCAAAAACATTTTGAGTTGAGAACTGCTTCAAATATTGTGGTGACATTTTCTTTTTTGCAAAGAGAAAATAATGACTAAGCAAAAAAGGGTCAGAGCACTTAAACCCAACAGTGACAGAGAGAGGAAAAAAGATAAAAAGGTCTATGACTGGGACGCGGGATCGTCATCACTATGAGGTGCAAACGTGGGCTCTACCGAGTGGACCCCACACCCCCAGCAGAAAAGGGATCCAAAATAACACACTGACTTTTTGTCTCCCGAGTGTGCTGCCAACACTACAAACATAAAGCAGAGGTTGAAGGGACTAGTATTCTCGGAGTGGCTAAGTAAAAAATAAACACACAAGCAAGGCCATTTCTCTTTCAGAAGTGTGTGTTTCTGCGAGTGTGTGTGTGTGCAACAATGAGCTGTAGACCACTTCTAGTAGAGCTGGCAAGGTTTTCTTTCAAGCAGAAAGGCTTTCAAGTTAAAACAATAGGTGTGTTCGCAGACCTTCCCGTGGAGCATCAGGTGGGTGAGGGTCTCGCCGCACCACCCACGCTCTCAAAGTCACCCGGCACCACACTTGAGACAAATAAAAGCCTTTTTTTTGGCTGCCTTGTATGAAGGTCCAACCAGCGCTTCAGAAAATGGTGGTTTTTCTATTTTGGACTTTCGTTGAGAGGAGCGGGACTGAGGGAAGGACCGCAGCGAGGGAAGCCCAGAAGAGAGCAGGAGGTTTTGGGAAGTGACCAAAACAAACAGTGTGTCCACCAACGCGCCACTTTTATTTTTTATTTTTTTTCCTGGCATGACTCGAAAACCATTTGGAGATGACGAAGAAGAGAGAAGAAGGGGAGTCGTGGGAGCGATGGCGCAGTAACACAGAGAGAAACTACATTCTGGACACTGACAAAAGCACCTTTTCAAGGCGGCATCAGTTTCACTGTAGTATTAGCATTTGAAATGGAAGTAGCATAAGCTGTTGTAATATTAGTAGTGACACCAGCATCAGTTAAAGAATTTCTAGTAGTAGTTGAAGAAATTGAATCGGTGAGAGCGGAAGTGGTAGTAGTAGTTTCAGTGGTATTCCAGGCAGTGGCAGTTGTAGAAAGTAGTAGTAGATGAAGTATGTGCAGCAGTGATTGTACAGTAGACGCATCGGGTGAAGTACAGTATGAGTAGTATGTGTGGCAGTTGAAAATTCACAGTAGTAGCAGTACTGTAATAGTAGTGGCATCAGTACAATACTGTCAATAATAGCATCAGAAGTAGTAGGACTATCACTGGCACAAAAAGAGGTCGTGTTAGTAGCATGTGGATTGGTAGTAGTTGAACTACCGGAGTACTAAGAGTAGTACCATCGGGCATGTAGTATTATTAGAAGTGGCTATGAATTTTACAATAGCAGTAGAAGTAGTCCTGCTTAGAGCAGTGACTGCAGTGCCAGTGAAGGCTGCTGTGTTGTTTTAATCCCAGCATTGTCCCACGTTGCCTCTCTCAAACAAGCCTGCCCTCCGTGGTCTGCGGCTGGTTCTGACACATCCACTAGTGCGACCCAACTACAGAGGGAGAATGATGTGTGTTCGGAGCGACGGCTGAAGCAGCGCCTCGGTCGCATTCATACCAGCAGTGGATAAAAGCACTGGTGAAGTGTCACCTCAGCACTTTGGGAAGATCAAGAGTGAGCGGGAGAGTACGCAGGCTGGAGAGGAAGACGCCTGGCTTCCAAGAGCAATACCAGCAGCTGCCACTTTCTGGGGCGCCAAGCTGGCACAGAGAAGCCTCTCCCACTCTTGCATCCTCCCCCTATGCTGGCAGGAGCCTCCAGCAATCCTGGCTTTCAATGTCGCAATGTAAATCTCCAACATGGAGGGTTTACCCCTCTCTCCCACCACGGCTCTGGCTCCGCTTTCTTCCCGTGCCAAGCGGGGGGAGAGGGGAGACTGGAGAGCTTTTTGCGTCACCCCCTCCTAGCGGGAGTGGGCGACATCAGCCCCTCTCCTTGGTAACAGAGCAAAGACAAAAGCATGGGGGAGATAAAGTGGAGAGAAGAGGCGGGTGCCTTCTTTTGATGTGCCTTGCTGTTTGATGCCAGGTTGATATCTCCACTACTGAACTGGCAGCCAGCGCTCCACCCCCTCCCTCCACTTCCCTGCTACTCCTCGACATTCTCATGTGCCACCCCAAAAGTCCTTCACAGGCGGCAGGCGTCTGTCACAAATGAGGAGAGGGAGATACGGGGCTTCTCGCTGGCAGCCAGTAATGAGCTGCGCGGCTCCCGGCTGCTTTAAAGATTAGCGTCTAGTCAACAGCCGAGGCCTGCGCCGTGCTGACAGAGCCGGAGCAGTTAGCCAGACATCTGTCGTAGGTGCAAAGCATGACGGACACTTAATGAGGCCCCAATTAACACAGAGGGCTCCGTGGCACCGGTGGTGTTGCGGCTGATGTTCAAAGGTCTCCACTGGAGGTGGAGTCATGACGGGTTCCTGGAGAAGATAAGTCAGCTTTGTACTTCCTCGATGCCAGTTGTGAGCCTCAGTCTTTTGAGAGAGACATGAACGCAGACAGTACTGAAGTGTTTTCAAAATACACTGGTACCTGTTCACATCAGTGCCAGGTGGCCGAGGAGGTCCGAGGTTCTGGGACTCTCTCATATTTATTATCTGACTATTATCAATCTGCAGCATCACCTCAGAGTCCTTCACCAGACTTGGGCCCGCGGACCACATGGGGCCCTCTGCCTGTATTTATGTGGCCCTCATGAAATCGGAATGAAACTAGAAATGTTTCCTCCATCTCACCCTGTCCTCTGCTTCCTCTTCTCTCAAACCAACAAACCTCATACATGCAAATGTAAACAGAGACTCGTGAGGTGCAACACCTTTTCAGGATTTACACTTACACAACCTGAAGTTCCCTAAGTTCTGTCCTCAGGTGCCAAACTCCAGCTACTGTAGCAGCTCCACCTACTGGTGTAAGAGCTTCTGAAGCTACAGGAGAAACTGAGTCAAAGAGAGAACAGTTGATCGTCCTGTCAACAATTTTCACCAAACTCATCCTTTCATTCAGTCTTCTAGCTCAGTGTGATCCGTGAGCTCAGACTTCAGAGGCCTCCACACACTCAGCTCACTGCAAAGCATCTTCATTCACAGACACAGAAGCGCTGTCGACAGACGTGTGAGCTCTAACGCCTAACAACAAAAACTGCACTCTCATTTTAGATGAGATCTGACGTGAGTCAATGAAAAACAGGTAGATCGACTTCCATTTTCCCGGTGATTGTGACCCGCTGTGAGCCGTGACGACTCAGTGGAATGAAACTGAGCTGTGATTCTTCAAGTGTCAAACACTATTACAGAGGTTTCATATGAAATAATGGAAGAAGTGACGTCTGGATTTTATTTTAGCCTTCATTATACACCAACAATGTTCGGGGCCTTTAAGTCAAATCCAGCAGGGATCTGCATGGAATGTTCTGGAATATCTGCAACACCACCAGCCAAAGCTTGAACTTACTAACGACCAGTTCTGAGTGTGTGTGTGTGTGTGTGTGTGTGTTCCGGTTCTGCTCTGGCAACTCAGAGGGCCCTGGTGCCAGATCTCCTCAGACTTTCCTCCTCTCAATAAACCTTAAATAAGCCGTCTAATAAAACCGCTCTCATGTCTGACAGTGGTGGGGAGGCCAGGGGATTTTCCTTTTTTCCTTTCATAACTTTAAGAACCATCCAGCACTTCACACATGTCCAGCATCACATGCACGCGGCACTGTCATGGAGACCCGCTTGTTTTCAAGGTGTGGTCAAGGGTTGAGTTCAATTATGACTCTGCTGCTCTTTAAAAGTCTGAAAAATACAAGTTTTATACTTCTCTCTTGCTAGGAGACAAGTTTATTGCTGTCAACAGTAGGACACACATTCTCACTCCAGAGACTTGGTCTTGCCGACTGACCACGACCGTCTTCAGTTGTTTTTAACAGCAGACCGCTACCCACATGTTACACCAACAAGGACTCATGTTACGCCAACAAGGACTCATGTTACGCCAACAAAGACTCATGTTACACCAACAAAGACTCATGTTACACCAACAAGGACTCATGTTACGCCAACAAAGACTCATGTTACACCAACAAGGACTCATGTTACGCCAACAAAGACTCATGTTACACCAACAAGGACTCATGTTACGCCAACAAAGACTCATGTTACACCAACAAGGACTCATGTTACACCAACAATGACTCACGTGTTACACCAACAAAAACTTATGTTACACCAACAAGGACTCATCCTACGCCAATAAAGACACATGTTACACCAACAAGGACTGACGTGTTACACCAACAAAAATTCATGTAACACCAACAAGGACTCGCGTTACGCCACCAAAGACTCATGTTACACCAACAAGGACTCATGTTACACCAACAATGACTCACGTGTTACACCAACAAAAACTTATGTTACACCAACAAGGACTCATCCATCAACACTCAGTTTTGACTGCAAGCACTAACATGAAGCGCTCGTGTTTATGATACTCCTCATATCACCCAGACTCGAGTTATGCCTCTAACCAATCTGAGGACCCATGTTATGCTCTTAGCTCGCATGTCATGCTTCCGAGCACTCACGGAACGCGCACTCTTGCTATGCCTCAGAAGACAGGCGCGGTTTGCAAAGGTGTTATCAACATCATTGCTTGGGTACTCATAATAGGAAACTACAGTCTTTAGCTGGAACCTTCTTCAAGAGTGAGTATCATGGTGTGGTGGTGAGGTGAGGTGCCATATTTAACATTCAAGGCTGGAGGTTAGTCGAGCTGGTTATTACCACAATAGCTCCTTCACTTGTGATGTTTTGTCCAAAGCTGTTTCCTAAGTAGTTGTTAGTTAGTGGGAAAAGAACATGTAACAGCGAAGCTTACAACAAGATGAGGGGTTGCTGAATGTTAAACAAGAGCGGTCTGTACTTGTGTTTCCAATCTTCCTGTGCAGTCCTTCCTAAAAACAAATTCAAGCCAGAGCGCTCCATCATGTGTGAGATGTCCACCACACTGACACCCGAGCTCCCAGAGTGAGTCATGAACATTGTTGAAAAAGCAGGACTTACTCATCATCCGGCGTTAGCTGCACCGGCTCATTAGTGAACTGCGTGTCGAAGTTCTCAAGGCCGTATTCGTCTGAGATTTGAGGTTTGAAGGGCGGCGTCAGCTCTTTCTTCTCCAGCTGTGGAAACACAAACACGTTACATAAAGACCTCGGAGAGACCGGCACACTGCCCGCTCCACATTCAGGGGAAACTGGAGAAGGTGATTTGCTGCCTGATGACAGAGACACATCCTGAATGTGAGATGAAAATCGATCCATCAGCCACACAGAGAGAATAAAAGGTAGGAGACGATTCAGCCACAATCATGATCGGCTTCCAATGAAAAACAGAGATAATGAAATGCAAAAGTAAACAGAATCTAAAAGAATGAGTGGAGATGTTGTGGCCCACTGACCACCTGTTGCCCACCACAGACCTCCTACACCAGGATGGTGATGTTCAACTGTGATCGCTGAATGAAACACTGACACAAGCAACAGCACGGAGGTTGTCGAGTCATCCCGCCCCACTGATTCAGCCTCCAGAGTTGACGGCAGTGTTGCCATGGTTTCACATCAGCCCTCGTCCCCTCCGAATGTTCAGGACAATCTCCACAACAGCACCTCTAACATGAGCTTAACCCTCTTCTGTCACACAGTAACAAACCCGACACCATCACTCCCAACAGACTTCAACCTTTCAACTCATTTCATTCATAAAATACTACTCAAATACTTGTTTTTAAGGGTCTGAAGTTCTGTTTGTTTGAAACATTCATCTGTAAAATGTTGCTCACTGGCACTCCCTCTTCACCAACTTCTTCTGTCTCTCTCTTTCTCATCGTAGCCTCTTTCATCTGCCACAGGCCCCTCTCCTCCCTGTGTCTCCATTCTCTGTGAAGTGGTGCTGGGCAAGCTGCGGCTCTGTGTGGTGGTAATGAAGAGCACCGGGGACCAGGAGTGAGCTCTGTGCACCCCGTCAGTGCCCCGCTCCGTCGCACAGGAAGCTTCCCTGAGGCCAGAGGGGAACATGAAAGACCCGGCGCCGCGGCCATACGGGCCCGTCTTTGCTTCTGAGATCACAGACGCTGTCAGTTTGTGTGTCCAGTGTGTGTGTTTTTTTGATCACACCTGGAATGACAGACCTTTAGAGTTAGGTCCGAAACAATACAGATACTTACTTCAAAGAAGCCTAGGTTAGTTAAGCTACCCTCATGAGAGCGAGAGGGAAGGAAGGCACCAGGTAAAACCTTTGAGGAGGTTTTGGAAAGAAACTTTCATGTCTTAATTTGTGCCTTGTGGGAGAAAAACAAGCCGCCTCAGACCAAAGACGGCACACTGTAACTGCAGTGTCACTCACAACTCAGAATCATTTCTCTTGTCTCCACTCTCACCTCTGGTGCTACACAGACTTTGGCAGGGGAGAAGCGTGGAGTGGCAACAGAAGAGGACGGCAGGTAAATGATATTCAAATGTGTCATCTCTTCAGAGAGAGGCGGCAGCGCTCTCACAGGAGCTGTCTGATGAATATTAATACCTGGGAACAACAGGAGCAGTGTGCCAGGCCTGTCAGGGCTGGAGACAGCGCTCTAGTTTGAGGGCAGAGAGCGCCGCTTCTCCACCTCTCAAAGCTTTGTCAACTTGTTTTCCCAGTGCGCTACACGGGAGCTTTGTCGCCGGGCTCGGGAATCTCTCGGCTTTGATATCAGTGCCTTTGGTGTGCACTTCACAGGCTCGGTGGCAGCACTCATTAACTCATAAACACACTGACAATTGTTTTCTTCCTCTCTTCGGCGATACCCACCACCCCAAATACCTGTCCCAGGAGACAGCAGGAGCTGCATGTGGTGACCTAAATATATTTCTCTGCTACATTAAACGCTGTAATTTAGCGCTTTTAATGAGAATTAAGTCATCAGGCCAACGCAACAGTTTGCATCCACCTTCTTTTATATTTCCTGTGGAGTGCAGATGTTGCGAAAGAAGGGGAGACATCAATGGATTCTGCAGGGTTG